>NC_057796.1:250401071-250761969 GCF_018294505.1 Triticum aestivum
CGGTCCCACTGAGTTTGGCAAGTTGTGTGTAACGGTTAGATTTTGTGTGGAGGCTATAAATACCCCTCCACCTCCTCTTCATTCGTGGAGAGTGCCATCAGAACGAACCTACACTTCCAACTTACCATTTTCTGAGAGAGAACCACCTACACTTGTGTTGAGGCCAAGATACTCCATTCCTACCATATGAATCTTGATCTCTAGCCTTCCCCAAGTTGCTTTCCACTCAAATCTTCTTTCCACCAAATCCATATCCTATGAGAGAGAGTTGAGTGTTGGGGAGACTATCATTTGAAGCACAAGAGCAAGGAGTTCATCATCAACACACCATTTGTTACTTCTTGGAGAGTGGTGTCTCCTAGATTGGCTAGGTGTCACTTGGGAGCGTCCGACAAGATTGTGGAGTTAAACTAAGGAGTTTGTAAGGGCAAGGAGATCGCCTACTTCGTGAAGATCTACCGCTAGTGAGGCAAGTCCTTCATGGGCGACGGCCATGGTGGGATAGACAAGGTTGCTTCTTCGTGGACCCTTCGTGGGTGGAGCCCTTCGTGGACTCGCGCAACCGTTACCCTTCGTGGGTTGAAGTCTCCATCAACGTGGATGTACGATAGCACCACCTATCGGAACCACGTCTCAAAAATCTCCGTGTCTCCAAATTGCGTGTGCACACTCCAATCCCATCCCTTTACATTCTTGCAAGTTGCATGCTTTACTTTCCGCTGCTCATATACACTTTGCATGTTTGCTTGATATGTATTGTATTTGTTAAACTTGTGCCAAAACTCCACTTCAACATAAGGAAATTAAAAAAATGCAACTTTTGGTACTTAGTGTCTAATCACCCCCCCCCCTCTAGACACCTCTTCTCGATCCTTTCAATTGGTATCAGAGCTTTGGTCTCCATTGCCTTGGTTTAAACACCTTTGGAGGAAGATGGATGAGTCTACTTTGGGGAGTCTTAGACATAGAGTGCCTATTCTTGATGGAGAGTATTTTCATGAGTGGAAAAATGAGATGCTTGTGATCTTCAATGAATATCATTTGAACAAGTACATTACTAGCCCTTGTGCACCTCATATTGATCCCTTGCATCCCACACCCGAAGAGGATCTTGACATGATTCGCAATCTTAGAACTATCAATCTTATCATAAGAGGATTGCCCAAAAATTTGATTGCTAGTTTGCCTACTCTTGATTGTGCCTATACTATATGGAGATTTCTTGAGGAACGATTTCCAGATTATTTCTTGAAAAATTTAGACGAAATTCTCCATAAATCTATTGCCTTGAGTAAGATGAATTCTAGTGATCCTAGCTTTGGTGACTGTCTATTTGAGCTTACTAGTCTCATGCGTGCCATAGGAGATGTTGGGATCATTAGCAATATCATTTCCGAAGCTATTAGAATCCATAAAGACAATCATAGAAATGATCATTTGTCTAATGAATTACCCTCTCTAGGAATTGATCAATCACAAGATGATGTTGAACATGGATACTATGATGAGGATGATGATAGTGACTATGATCTTGATGATGCAATGAGACACTTTGGTCTTATGGAAAATCTTCGCGGCTACATGGCTGGAGGAAAGGAATGGGTCCTTGATAGTGGATGTATTGATCATATGACCGGAGATAAAGATATGTTCCGTGAGCTTGCTGAAAATGACGGCCCTCGAAAATATGTCACTTTTGGTGATAAATCAAAGGGTAAGGTGGTTGGCCTCGGTAAGGTGGCCATCTCACACGATATCTCCATACAAAATGTCATGCTCGTTGAATCTCTTGGGTACAATATACTTTCAGTTTCTAGACTTGCTGATTTCGGTTTCAATGTCCTATTCACTGAAGTAGATTGCCAAGTGTTTCGTAGAGACAATCGTAAAATGGTCTTTACCGATATATGTAGAGGTGATCTTTACATTGTTGATTTCACTAAAAAAAAGGCTCAACCTAGAACTTGCTTAATTGCTAAATCTTCTAAGGGTTGGCTGTGGCATAGAAGGTTAGGTCATGTGGGTATGCGAAATCTTGATAAGCTTATTAAAGGTGATCATATCCTTGGAGTAAAAGATGTCATATTTGACAAGGATAGACTTTTTAGTGCTTGTCAAGCAGGGAAACAAGTTGGAGGAAGTCATCGTGCGAAGAACGTCATGACCACGAGAACACCACTCGAGCTACTTCACATGGATCTCTTTGGTCCAAATGCCTACAAGAGTCTCGGTGGTAACTCATTTGGACTAGTCATAGTTGACGATTTTTCAAGATTTACGTGGGTGTTCTTTCTTGATGACAAATCCCAGGTCCAAAAGATCTTCAAAAGCTTCGCTAGGAAGGCCCAAAATCAATTTGACGTGAAGATCAAGAAGGTTCGAAGCGACAACGGAACGGAGTTCAAGAACGCAAATGTGGATACCTTTCTTGACGAAGAAGGGATTTCACATGAGTTCTCGGCTACGTACACACCTCAACAAAATGGAGTCATTGAGAGGAAGAACCGGACTCTTATTGAGATGGCAAGAACGATGCTTGATGAGTACAAGACGCCAAAACACTTTTGGGCGGAAGCGGTTGAGACAGCTTGTCATGCAACAAATCGCTTGTATCTTCACAAGCTACTCGGCAAGACGGCATACGAGCTCCTCACCGGTAACAAACCACAAGTTGGATACTTTTGAGTATTTGGCTCAAAATGCTACATTCTTGATAAGCATCGTCGTTCTAAATTTGCTCCTAAGTCTCATGAAGGTATCCTACTTGGTTATGGCTCAAACTCTCACACGTACCATGTCTACAATAATTTCACCCGAAAGGTTGAAGAGACGGTAGATGTGAAGTTTGATGAATCTAACGGCTCGCAAGTAGAGCAATTGCCAATTGATGTAGGAGACAAAGACCCTTCGGAAGCAATCCAAGACTTGTCTATTGGCAAGATTCGTCCAACGGAGGTGAAGGAGAGTACCTCGTCTGTCCAAGTGAAAGCTTCTACCTCACGACAAGGTGAACCAAGAATTGATATGGAAGCATCCACGAGAGGGACACACCAAGACGAAGAAAACGAGGAAGCACACCAAGATGAACATCAACAACCTCCTTCTCCACCACGACAAGAGAATGACAACGTCAACAATGAAGAAGGCCAAGAAGAAGAACAAGATGAAGAAGATGTTCCACCCCGAGCCAAGCCAAAGCTCCCACAAGTTCGAGCAAGAATCGCCAAAGATCATCCCGTCGAGCAAATCTACAATGATATCCAAACCGGGAGAATCACTCGCTCTAAAACTCGTTTAGCTAACTTTTGTGAACATTACTCATTCATCTCTAGCATTGAACCTATGAAGGTTGAAGAAGCATTGGAAGATCCGGATTGGATAAATGCTATGCATGAAGAGCTACACAACTTTGAGAGAAATCAAGTTTGGACATTAGTTGAGAAGCCCGACAACAACCACAACATATCGGTACCAAATGGGTGTTTCGCAACAAGCAAGATGAAGATGGTCAAGTCGTCCGCAACAAAGCACGCCTAGTCACCCAAGGCTACACTCAAGTCGAAGGTATGGACTATGGTGAGACATATGCTCCCGTTGCTAGACTTGAGTCCATTCGCATCTTACTTGCCTATGCTAATCATCATGATATCACCTTGTACCAAATGGACATTAAAAGTGTTTTTCTAAAGGGTGAAATTGAGGAGGAAGTTTATGTTAAGCAGCCTCCCGGCTTTGTCAATCCTAAGAAACCTGATCATGTCTACAAACTTCACAAAGCCCTTTATGGTCTTAAACAAGCTCCTAGAGCGTGGTATAAATGCTTGACCAAGTTCCTTATTAAAAAGGCTTTGAAATTGGAAAAATAGATTCTACTCTTTTTACTAAAAGGGTTAATGGAGAACTATTTGTGTGCCAAATTTATGTCGATGATATTATATTTGGATCAACTAACCCTCATTTTAGTGAAAAGTTTGGAAAGCTAATGTCGGAGAAGTTTGAGATGTCGATGATGAGTGAACTCAAATTCTTTCTTGGTTTGCAAATCAAGCAAACTAAGGAAGGTACCTTTGTCTCTCAAACGAAGTACAGCAAGGACTTATTCAAGAAGTTCAATATGCAAGAATGCAAAGGTATGACTACACCCATGCCTACTAGTGGACATCTTGATTTAACCAAAGATGGTGAACCGGTTGATCAAAAGGTTTATCGCTCTATGATTGTGTAACGCCCCGGATTCGATACGCCAGGTGTCCGCTAGTTATTCGCCGTCGTTGCCTTGTCGTTTGCTTGCGTGTTGCATTTTGCCATGTCATCATGTGCATCTCATTTTGCATACATGTTCGTCTCATGCATCCGAGCATTTTCTCTGTTGTCCGTTTTGCAATCCGACACTCCTATGTCCTCCGGCGCCCCCTTTTACCTCTTTTCGTGTGCAGGTGTTAAACTTTCTCGGAATGGACCGAGGTTTGCCAAGCGGCCTTGGTATAGCACCGGTAGACCGTTTGGAGGTCGTTTGATGCTCCAACAGTTAATCGGGTAACCGCAAAAGCCTCATGTGTGTTGCAGCCCAACACCCCTCCAAAACAGCCCAATAACCCATCTAAGTCACCTCCATCCTCTCGGTCGTCGGATCACGATCGTGTGGGCGAAAACTACACTCCATTTAGAGTCTCCTAGCTCCATCTACCTATAAATAGGCCCTCCCCCGTCCAAATCGCAGTCCAAACCCTAGAAAAATCCTCCCCGCCGCCACCGGACACGTCCGGCCGCAGCCGGACACGTCCGCCCTCGCCCTCGCCCAATCAGGAGCCGCCACGTGTCCCCGGCCGCGCCCACCTCGCCGCCGGCCCGCGGGGCCCAGATCCGGCCCCCGCCGCCTGGCCCGCGCGCCTCCCCCCGCCGCTCGCCTGCGCCAGCGCCGCCGCGCGCCGCCCCGCTCCACGCCTCCGGCCGCCGACCCGCGCCGGAACCGCCACCGCACCGCCCACCTCCGCCGCTTGCGTCGCCGCCCGACCGCGGCCGCGCCTGCGCGCGCCTCCCCTCGCCCCGGTGCTCCTCCGGTGAGCTGCCCACTCCGGCGCCGCCCCTGACCTCCCACCTCTTCTTCCCCAGCGGCACCACTCCGGCGAACCTTGGAGTCCGCGCCGCCCCGGATCCAGATCTGGAACCCTAGGTTGACCCGAATTTTCCCCAAGTCTTTTTATGTTTGCATTCTGTTGCCATGTTCATCATACTATAACTCATCATCCGTAGCTCCATTTTGCATGCATGATATATAGAAATGTTCATCATGAGCTGCTCCACATTTTGTTCCATTGTGTCATGTTCATTTGAGTCCATCTTGATGCCATAATCATCGTTGCAAGAGTGCTATATAATGTTGACTGTTGTCTGTTAACAGAACTTGCTCATTTGTTATTTTTTCATCTTTTTGTGTGATTTTATTTTGAGCGTGAAGTCTTTATGTGTTATGAGCTACAACATGCCATCTTTGCTGTGGTGCAATACACTCTTCATGATATGTCATGTATTGATTGTTTCAAGCTTGCAAAGTAGCCTCCATGATGTTGCTGATTTCAGGGACAGAATTTTACTGTCTTTGTTCTGCTGTTATTTTCATGCCATGGATTCATGTTGCTACAGTGAGATTCATGCCTCTTTTGAGTATGCTCAGTAAGGATGTTTTGGTCATATGGTTATATTCATGTTGCTACAGGGAGATCCATGCCTCTGTTTGCATTTATAGAGTGCTCTAGCATATCTTAATCTTGCTCTACTTTTGCTATAAAATGTTCCTGGCAGATTGTTTACATGTTATTTCAATTTTGCCAAGGTTGTTGCTAGTGATCCATGCATGCTATGAACTTGTTATTTCCATTCTTAGCTTCATGAACATGTCTTCTTGCTGATTCTATGCTTATCTTGTCATGCAATGCCTTGTGATAAGCGAATCGAGCTCGCAAAGATGCCTTCATAATTCTGTTTATGCCATACTCTGTTTTTTCTGCTAAGTCTGAATCTGTAACGAAACTTGCTATGTTTACATGTGTGTCATCATATTTTCTGTACCCTTTTGGCTCATGGTCAGTAAGGGACTTTTGTACTATGAAATTAGTAGATTCATTCCATACCTTTGATTGCCATGATAAGTTCTGATAGCATGTTGTTTGGTAGCTCTAAACATTGCAACCTGGTGTTATTTCTGCCATGTCCTGTGAATTCCATCAAGTCTGTGAACCTGTTATTATTTGCAAACTTGCCATGTCTTTTTGAGCATGTTCTTGTAGTTTCTGGAGATAGCTCAGTGTTCATGTTTTGTTATGATTTACCTGCACATCATGCCCATGCCTTTTGTTTTCATGTTAAGATCCTGTAGCATGTTGTTTTGATGCTTGCAATGTGCCTAGTTGTTGTTTTGGACAGCTTGTCCTTTAAACTTGTATAGTGTGTGTGTTGAACCGTTGCTCCGTTTTGAGTGTGCCCTATATGAAACTTACTTAGTTTCGCATGTAGTTTCATGTTACCTTGTTGCCTCCATGTTTTGAGGTGTTTGCTTGATGTTTGAATGCATTTTGCATCAATGCCATGCTTATCTTGTTTTGCTCATATCTTCTAGGCCGTAGCTCCGAATCTAATGAACTTTATATGTAACTTGACTAGAATTTCATGTAGATCATCGTGGTGCATATTAACTTGCTGTTTAACAATGTGAACATAAAGTTTATTCAGATCTGGACCATTTTTGAAATTTGCATATGGGGACTTACCGGAATTGTTCTATATTGTTTTCGGCCTCATTTAAACTTGCTTTGATGTGTTGCTCTTGTATGCATCCTCTCTTGCCATGAGTAGCTTCATGTAGCCTTGTCATGCATCATACTTGGTTGAGCATCATGCCTTGTTCATGTGTGGTGTGTTTAGCTTGTTGTGTGCTTCTTCTTGATAGTTCCCGTTTCGTTGCGGTCGTGAGGATTCGTTCGTCTACGCTTGGTTCGTCTTCGTGGCTTCAGCTTCTTCATGGACTCGTTCTTCTTCCTTGCGGGATTTCAGGCAAGATGACCATCACCTTGGATCTCACTACTATCATTGCCATGCTAGTTGCTTCGTTCTATCGCTATGCTGCGTTACCTACCACTTGCTTATCAAGCCTCCTAAATTGCCATGAACCTCTAACCTTTGTCGCCCTTCCTAGCAAACCGTTGTTTGGCTATGTTACCGCATTTGCTCAGCCCCTCTTATAGCGTTGCTAGTTGCAGGTGAAGATGAAGTTTGCTCCATGTTGGATTATGTTTATGTTGGGATATCACAATATCTCTTATATTATTAATGCATCTATATACTTGGTAAATGGTGGAAGGCTCAGCCTTATGCCTGGTGTTTTGTTCCACTCTTGCCACCCTAGTTTCTGTCATATCGGTATTATGTTCCCGGATTTTGCGTCCCTAACGCGGTTGGGTGATTTATGGGACCCCCTTGACAGTTCGCTTTGAATAAAACTCCTCCAGCAAGGCCCAACCTTGGTTTTACCATTTGCCTCAGCCTATTACCTTTTTCCCTTGGGAGTCACGCATCCCGAGGGTCATCTTTATTTTAAACCCCCTCGGGCCAATGCTTGTCTAAGTGTTGGTTCAAACTAGAGCACTGTGCGGGACCGTCCCTTGGCAACTTGGGTTATGTTGGTACCTGTACGCTTCGCTTATCCGGTGTGTCCTGAGAACGAGATATGTGCAGCTCCTATCGGGATTGTCGACACATCGGGCGGTTTTGCTGGTCTTGTTTTACCATTGTCGAAATGTCTTGTAACCGGGATTCCGAGTCGGATCAGGTCTTCCCGGGAGAAGGAATATCCTTCGTTGACCATGAGAGCTTGTGATGGGCTAAGTTGGGACACCCCTGCAGGGTATAAACTTTCGAGAGCCGTGCCCGTGGTTATGTGGCAGATGGGAATTTGTTAATATCCGGTTGTAGTAAACTTGAAGTAAACTCTTCTAAAATACACCAACCGTGTGTGTAACCGTGAGTGTCTCTTTTCGGGGTTGTTCGAGAGGAGAACACGGTTTCTGGGTTATGTTTGACATAAGTAGGAGTTCAGGATCACTTCTTGATCATTACTAGTTGACGACCGCTTGCTTTGCTTCTCTTCTCGCTCTTATTTGCATAAGTTAGCCACCATACATGCTTAGTCGCTGCTGCAACCTCACCACTTTACCCCTTCCTTACCCATTAAGCTTTGCTAGTCTTGATACCCATGGTAATGGGATTGCTGAGTCCTCGTGGCTCACAGATTACTACACCAACAGTTGCAGGTGCAGGTTATGCGATGATCATGACGCGAGAGCGATGTTATTTGTGTTGGAGTTCTTCTTCTGCTTCTTCTTCGATTGAGGGATAGGTTTCTGGTCGGCAGCCTGGGCTAGCAGGGTGGATATTGTTTGAGTTTCTGTTTCTGCTTCATCCGTAGTCGGACGTTGATCTTATGTATGATGTATTGTTGTATTCATGTGACTTGGTATGTATTGGTTGTATCCCCACTATTATGTAATGTTGATGTAATGATATCCACCTTGCAAAAGCGTCATCAAGATGCGCTTCCATCCTTGGTGGGACCTTCGAGTTCCTTTAGGATAGGGTCGCATCTTGGGCGTGACAGATTGGTTCATTGTTATATCTATGTGCTTCACGTCCCGATATTATGCTAAGTGTGTGCATGTGTGCACGATATCAAGCCGCTCCTAAAGAATGTCATCTTAAGGCCGTGAAAAGGATAGTGAGATACTTAATCCATACACCAAATTTTGGCATTTGGTATCCAAAAGGGCCTCCTTTGATCTTGTTGGCTACTCCGGCTCGGACTATGCCGGAGACAAGGTTGATAGAAAGTCCACTTCGGGTACTTGTCAATTTCTTGGTAGATCTCTTGTGTCTTGGTCCTCCAAGAAACAAAACTCGGTATCCTTATCCACCGCCGAAGCGGAATACATTGCCGCTGGTTCATGTTGTGCTCAATTACTTTGGATGACCCAAACTCTTAAAGATTATGGGGTATATGTGAAACATGTTCCATTGCTTTGTGACAATGAAAGTGCTATTAAGATTGCTCACAATCCCGTGCAACATTCTCGAACTAAGCATATTGAAGTTTGTCATCATTTCATTCGAGATCATGTTGCCAAAGGGGACATTAATCTTAAGCATGTTCGCACCGATAAGCAATTAGCGGATATATTTACCAAACCGCTTGATGAGAAAGTGTTTTGCAGGTTAAGAGGTGAATTGAACATCATTGATGCTTCAAACTTGGATTAGGAACTCCATTTGATACATGCAAGGCATGAGCCTATGACTAATCCTTAATATTTCTCTTATGTTGACTATCTCATGTCTTGGATATATTTGCACCTTGCATGTTATCTAACTCATGTAGGTACTCGGATGAATCTAAATCCGTGAGATTGCAACTCACTCACATCTTGAGCAATCTCTATATCACCAAGTCTCTATACAATGGTGGATGAAGACAAGGAAGCACGCAACCATTCAAACATATCCTTTGACAAATTCTATGTTGAGTTTCATGATTGTCATTTTGGATACACAAGTGCTCTTCCTTGCAAAAAATAACCCATGTAGGTAGATGAACTCAAACTCCAAGTGGTGCTCCCAACTCTTGATGAACTACATCAACCTCGAGCAACCCACGCAAGTTCAACTACATGATCATGATCAACACCACCACACAAGGTATGTTATTCCATCTTAGAGAAGCTTTACTCCAAGTCATGAGTCAAAGCAACTCGACAAGATGTGAATACATCAAAAAGCTTAAACGAAAAATGGTAACCCCATTTTGAGCTTAAACGATGAGTATGACCTATGATCAAGTGATCTCACTTGACTCCTAAGTCAATATACTCTAACACAGGTGAATTTGTCGCCGACCAATTCTAGATGAAGTTCTCTTGTGTTCTTTTCTCTTTTATTTTCTGTTCTGCATTCCTTGCATCCAATTCCTTGCAAATCCTTGTGAGATCTTACTTGTCTAAGTGAGCTGAGGTGACAAGTGTTTTCTCTGTGATGAACTCGGTCTCACCGGTCTAATGCTTTCGGTCCAACCGAATCCTCTCGGTACAACCGAACCATACAACTCGGTGTCACCGATTTCATTACAGGAAAGACATCTTGCCACTTGTTTCTGCATTCTTTTTGATCCAGCTCCACTCAATGAATCTTGTCCTTGACCAGCATCCCATTCATCTTGCTGCTTTGTTCTGTGACTCAAGGACCAAACCCATCATGCCAAAAATCCAAAAGATCCCTTCTTGGAAATTGATGTCAAAGGGGGAGAGAGAGATCACATCAAAGCTTAATCATATCTATAGGGGGAGAGATTATTCAAGGGAAGAAAGAGTAATCATCAAGGACCCCAGATGCTTGGTGTTCAAGAGGAGAGAAGTCACATGTCTTCAAGAGGGGAAAGACATGCTCATATTTGCTCGTTTGCATTAGCTATGTTTATTTCCTTTGAGCTCTGATTTTCTGTTCTCTACCTTCTCCCAGTATCCCATGTTAGATTCAGGGGGAGCAAGACATCTAAGGGAAGGAAATCCTTGAATTTATTGCACATCTTTACCTTTGGGGACATGTCTATATCCAATGTGGTACTTAGTACTCACACTACATGTCATCCCAATCTTGGTACTCTTGTGGTTTCTCTTGTTTGCTCTGGCCAGTAGGTGTATCTGTGTTATCTAACCTTGTTTACGCAGGTCCATCCCATCCTAAGCCAACTCAAGACCGCAAGGTAAGTATATGCATCACAGTCATGTGAATGAGAAATTCTTGCTGATGTACATACTGTTTGCAAGAAGGACTCATGAGCATGAAGGTACATTTCTCATATTCACATCATTTGCTCTGATGCATATAGCCAAGATACATGTAACACATTGCTTACTCTATCATGTTTATGCATTCACATGCTCCTATATTCCATATTCACATGATTGCATCCATGTAGGGGGATCCTATACATGTTACATGTCTTTCCAAAGCTTTACTTACTATTTTCTATATATTTATCTAAAGCTTTGATGTATGTTGTCATCAATTACAAAAAAGGGGGAGATTGAAAGCACAAGTGCTCCCTAGGTGGTTTTTGTAATTAATGTCAACATATCTCTTGTTGGACTAACACTTTTACCTAGTATGTTTCAGATAAGTTCAACAATGAAGTGGCATGGACTAGAGGATGTGGAACCCCTTCAAGATGCTAAGGACAAAAGGATTGGCTCAAGCTCAAAGCTCAAGACTCTACATTTTCTATTTTAGTGATCCAAGATCACATTGAGTCTATAGGAAAAGCCAATACTATCAAGGAGGGATGAGGTGTTGCTTAATGAGGCTCTTGCTCAAAGTGCTTAGTGATATGCTCCAAAGCCCTCAACTACTTTCTCACTTCCACATATGACCTAAACCAAAGTCAAACTCAGCCCCACCGATTCTTTCTATCCGGCGCCACCGAGTTTAGATATCATAGCCACTGCCACAAACCCTAGGCAAATCGGTCTCACTGATAGGGATCTTGGTCTCACCGAGATGGGATTGCATTCTCTCTGTATGAATCTATTACCAAAATCGGTCTCACCGAGTCTACGTAATCGGTCCTACCGAGATTGCAATGTAAACTCTCTGTTTCCCTTTTGTAACATTTCGGTCTCACCGAAATGAGTGAATCGGTCCCACCGAGTTTACCTGACCAACTCTCTGGTTAGCTTATTACCAAAATCGGTCTCACCGAGTTTGTGTAATCAGTCTCACCGAGATTACGTTATGCCCTAACCCTAACCATATCGGTCCTACCGAGTTGCATGTCGGTCCCACCGAAAATCCTAACGGTCACTAGATTTGCTGAATCGGTCCTACCGAGTTTATCAATTTGGTCCCACCGAGTTTGGCAAGTTGTGTGTAACGGTTAGATTTTGTGTGGAGGCTATAAATACCCCTCCACCTCCTCTTCATTCGTGGAGAGTGCCATCAGAACGAACCTACACTTCCAACTTACCATTTTCTGAGAGAGAACCACCTACACTTGTGTTGAGGCCAAGATACTCCATTCCTACCATATGAATCTTGATCTCTAGCCTTCCCCAAGTTGCTTTCCACTCAAATCTTCTTTCCACCAAATCCATATCCTGTGAGAGAGAGTTGAGTGTTGGGGAGACTATCACTTGAAGCACAAGAGCAAGGAGTTCATCATCAACACACCATTTGTTACTTCTTGGAGAGTGGTGTCTCCTAGATTGGCTAGGTGTCACTTGGGAGCCTCCGACAAGATTGTGGAGTTGAACCAAGGAGTTTGTAAGGGCAAGGAGATCGCCTACTTCGTGAAGATCTACCGCTAGTGAGGCAAGTCCTTCGTGGGCGACGGCCATGGTGGGATAGACAAGGTTGCTTCTTCATGGACCCTTCGTGGGTGGAGCCCTCCGTGGACTCGCGGAACTGTTACCCTTCGTGGGTTGAAGTCTCCATCAACGTGGATGTACGATAGCACCACCTATCGGAACCACGTCTCAAAAATCTCCGTGTCTCCAAATTGCGTTTGCACACTCCAATCCCATCCCTTTACATTCTTGAAAGTTGCATGCTTTACTTTCCGCTGCTCATATACTCTTTGCATGCTTGCTTGATATGTATTGTATTTGTTAAACTTGTGCCAAAACTCCACTTCAACATAAGGAAATTAAAAACTGCAACTTTTGGTACTTTGTGTCTAATCACCCCCCCCCCTCTAGACACCTCTTCTCGATCCTTTCACTATTGTACTACATCATCCTCTCCTCTTCGGGGAAATCCAGACGCAGCTCACAAGTAGCAAGTAGTTCTTTCAAGACCTACGGGTCCATAGTAGTAGCTAGATCTCTCTCTCTCTCTCTCACTCTCTTCAATCTGATGTACTTCTTGTGGCATGTTTGTTGGGATCCGATGAATTGTGGATTTTATGATCAGATTGTTCATTAAATTTACATAAATCTTTTCAAGTTTCTTTACTGCGTAATTTTATGCCTTTGTATTTCTCTCCGATCTGTTCGTCTACTTTGGCCAAGTTTGATAGATTTATCTTCGGTGCGAGAGGTGCTTTGTAGTGGGTTCAATCTTGCGGTGATATTGTTCAGTGACAGAAATGACAAAGGCACGTATCGTATTGTTTCCACTAAGGATAAAACCGTGGGGTTAATCTTATTGCTAGGTTTTCTTCTGTCTACATCATGTCATCTTGATTTTTGCGTTACTCTGTTTCTTATGAACTTAATAATTTGAGATGCATGCTGGATAGCGGTCTTGGGGAGGATTAATAGTAGTAGATGCAGTTGGATTACGGTCTACTTATCACGAACGTAGTGCCTATGTGAGATTATGCCGTGAATGAACATAGTTATATTTTGCACTATTCTGTCAATTGCGTAACAGTAATTTGTCTACCGTGCCACTACATGCTTTTGAGAGACATGCCTCTAGTGAACTTATGGCCCCCGGCTCTATTTTTCATCAATACATAAACTTCTTCGATTTCTCTTTTTGTTATTTTACTTTCTTGCCGCTTTGCCCTATCACTATTTGCTTTTAATCTTGTAAGTAGCAAGAAGAAGGCGATTGACCACCCCTTGCCTTTGTTGGGTGCAATCAATTTATTTGTTTCTGTGCAGGTGCTGTCAACATTGTTTGCATTGGTGCCTCCTACTGGTTCGATAAACCTTGGTTCTTAACTGAGGGAAATACATTATGTTGATGTGCTACATCACCCATCCTCTTCTGGGGAAATCCAAAAACTCCATCGTGAGTAGAATTCATCAATACTCTTATCATCATTGGGGTCATCATGTCCATCAACATCTTCATCATCACCATCACCACCATCTCCTCCTACTTTATGATCTATGAACTATTAACTCAGTACTTTGTTTTGATTAGTTTTTGGTGTTGATTACAAAATGTAGTTGATGCTTAGAAGTTTTATTGGTGAAAGATTCATATGTTCAGATTATTAACCATATATTCGTCTCCTCTGGTCATGATCCATATGATGTCATGTGAATAGTTCATTACATTCTTGAGGACATGGGATAAACCTTGTTACTAGTAATCATGTGAGGTTGAATAAAGTTCAATGTTTTGATATTATGTTGTTGTGTAATTCTCTAGTGGTGATGTGCGAACATCGACTGCATATCACTTCATTGTCAAGGGCCTACATAAGTGCATTATTTGATTACTTTATCTATAATAGATGGTTGGACCGACAGAAATTACCAAAACCTAAATTTATGAACCATTGGCATGAGGGGTTGTTGGTACCCCAAAGTTTAATGATATGGTTTGACGTTATCTTAATTACTCTGTTGTATTTGTGGATGCTTGCATAGAGAGTATAATCGTAAGTATGTTGTTTGTTCAAATAAGGACCACATATATTATAGGTTCCACCACACAACAATTATGAAGGCAATGAATATTAACTCAATGAAACTAGATGAAAGTAACCCGCTGAAACTCGCATGTGTCATCGAGAGTGATTTAAACCCTATAAATAATACAGCCAGCTTGTCCTTAGCATAGTTAAGGATTGAACCAGATGCTGCATCATTGCACTTTTGTTACAACTGGCATTTATTCTTGCAATCAAACAAACTATCAAACAATCTTTGCAGCTTTTATAGTGATTCCTTACCAGTTTTCACCAACCAATTCCTTCATCTCCTCGTTGGGTTCGACAATTTTACTTATCGAAAAGGGCTACAATAGACCCCCTACACTTGTGGGTGATCAATAAACTATGTTTGTTTTATTTTGTTCTATGTTGAAATCGTCATATGTTGCTCTATCAAACGATCCTATATGATCTACATTTCATGGGTTGCATGGATTTCGGGATAGGAGAATGGAGAGCATTGTTGCACGGGCGAACAATTGAGGCTTGGCTGACAGTTGTCCACGGTAGGGGCGGATCTTGGAGGGAGCCGTGGGTGCTATGGCAACCCCTACAGAAGTGCAAAATAGAGTATACAGTATGGTTAAAATTGATTATGTAATAACCTAATACTACTTTTAGACTATTTGTTGGATGTATGATAATGTTTGAACCAATTTATATTACTTTAGTGTAATTTACTCACAATATGTATCAATGTATTGATATTTAGCAGCCTGTACTTGGTTCCTAGATCCGCCAATCGTCCGTGGACATGTCCGCCAACAAATGGGGGAGGGGGAAATTCACCCATTGTAGTCGAAGGTGTTGCACCCGTGTTTATCATGGAATTATTGGAGAATACATAAACTATAGATCTAGCGCAAGTTTTACTGGAAAACATGTATGTATGGGTACTTTATGTTGTGAATGAGTTTGTGTTACGATACGGTGACAAAATATAAATGTGTGTGTGGTTCGCGTGCTGTGCAAAGATACACCACGTAGTTTACACAATTGTAAAATTAAGTATTTACATATTTTCTCTTTAAAAATTTAGTATTTATGTTTCACCCATTCTTTCATCCAATTGC
Organism: Triticum aestivum; assembly: GCF_018294505.1. Taxonomy (NCBI): domain Eukaryota; kingdom Viridiplantae; phylum Streptophyta; class Magnoliopsida; order Poales; family Poaceae; genus Triticum; species Triticum aestivum. The sequence continues at coordinate 250,416,630 of NC_057796.1, forward strand.
GTCCTCTCTCTTCTCCTTTCTGATTTTCTTCTTCCATCTATGATGTTTTCCCAGTCTTTCTTAAAAACCAACTCAAATGCCCCACATCTTATTGGCTTAAAAAAGTAATTAAATGTCGATTTAGTCGACCACATGATATGTGTGGTTGGGAACTTCAAAACTGGGTTATGATTTAGTTACATTAATTGCTTTATGGTTAGAACAAAGACATAATCAAAATAAAATGTGTTGATTTAATTGGCATATAAAGTCCATTTTTGTATGCACCTATACTAACTCATTGTAATACTTATGCATCCATAGATAAATGACAAAGAATGTACTCATTTTTATCTTATCGAGATATGCATATTGTGACACTAGGGTAGATAGATTATATAATGAATCTCCACCACACACAAAAAAACTATATAATGAATATCCTCAATCAAAACAACAAAATCTCAGAAAACTTACCTTTCTGTTTAACAAAGTCCAAATGACTCAATCTATTAGCTAAACAAAAGACAATTGTCAAGTTAATTAGCGGAGACCAGACAAAAACCGCTAGAAGACACCCCTAAAACGATGTCATGAGACATGACATCGCACACATCACCAAGGATCGACTTGGCTGCCAGCACATACTCTACACACGCCATCAAGACATAGACTGATGTCAAGGATTCTCCCAAGTACCATCATTATCACTTTCATTCAAGAGAGCAACTCCGACTTCGCTACAGCCAACCACCATTGCTGCTGTTACCGCCACCACCATTCAAAGCTTCGCTGGCCTATACCGAACAACGGGCCACCTACGCAAACGACTGGCTCCGACGCTAAAGATGGTTCAGAGAAGGGAAACGTGAAAGGTTCATATAAGGGGAATATGAAAGGTTCACCCCGTAATGGGTCATCGTGCCCTGCCCATCGCATGTCATAATCACCGCCTAGACCACACCACATAGCTTTGTCTCTGTGGCAGTAGAACAAGCACATATACACGATGAACACACCGCGAATCCGACTACAAAAACCTCGTTGCAGCCCAAACACCACTTGACTATGTCATCAATGTCACACCAACCACCATACCACGCCTCCTACACTATCCTTCTGTGGGTACCTCCAGATCGCGATGTTGTGCATGGCCAACTCTAAGTAAGAGCAAACATATGATCAATAACTTTAAGATGGCTCCCCAAAAGGGGAAAGTGTTGTTGTAGAGGAACCCACCGCGCAACCCTACACCATGAGCTCGACTTTGGCCTGAAGAACATGACCCGGGAGTTGAGCATCATAGATCTTCGTGGGGGAACGATGACACCCACAACAGCGTCGTTGTTGGATGGTAAGAGCATGTCAGGCTTTCGCCCCAAGCAATGAAACCCACCACCCCCATGTAGTGGGCGAACACCGACCACGCCAACCCTGCATAAAGCCACATCCACTCTTGCCACTCGTAACATCTATGGCCGGATTCAATAATATCCTTACAACATTCGACAGGTTCCACAATAATGACAAACTTAAGATAAGAGGAGAAATACCGTGATGTTATTGGCACCTTAGACATTGGCGAGCTTGGTTGTCCATAAGAGGAAAAAGTAACTCTATAAGTGAAAAAAAGAACTCTACAAGTGAGGCAGTAAGTAACATTGGTAATTTTTTGAAAAACCCGAAACATTGGTAGATGAGAAGTAGAGAATGAGAATAGAGCTATGGTTTAAAGGCGGGAAATCACGGAGCATATTACTAGCTACAACTTGTGGCGACATCCCACATGAGTTGGGGGTACGCCAACAGTCATCTAACAAACAGTGTTTCTGTTTGATGCTCGTTGCGGCAAAATGTCAAGCAATCATACATAGCTGAGCGAACGACTAAACTAGATGGCCCGTTTTAGCTAGGTTGTCACTTCTAGGTCTTTTTTTTGAACCTCCTAAATAGTTATGGTTCAATTTTTTTCTTTTTCCTGTTGTCATCTTTAAATGTTTTTACAGGGTTTTTCTTCAATTTTCCTTTTTTTCAAAAGTTCATGATTTAGCTTTTTGTCAATCTTTAAAAAATGTTTATTTTTAAAAGTCAATGTTCACAAATAAAAAACATGTTATTTGAAAATATTTAAAAATTTAAGAAATATTCATGCTTGAGAAATATTAGAAAGTTCCCAATAATTTGAAAAAAGTATTATAAATGTATATATTTTCATATTTTTTCCAAAACCAAATGAACACAAAAAAGGCTAGAAAGCAGATTCAGATAAAAATTGCTCGCTACTTGTTAGCAGCTAGGCCCAGTCACATCGCCCTTTTGTGTTTGTTGTGCATTTTGACGTACTTCGTGCCGACATTCCCTATTTGGCGCTTTAGGCGCCGGTTAAAGGCATTTTCACCATCCGGCGCACAGCCCCCGTCCGAGCTGGGCCGACCCATTGCCATTATTTTTCCTGCTCAGCTTCACAAAAATGGTGCGGCCAACGGGGATCAAACTCGAAACCTATCATCAAGTAACACAAAACAGTAGTAACCACTACGGCATGTTCACGATAGTAATTACTAATTTCTATTTTTTACTATATTCTTTCTTCAGTTCGCTGTGAATCGAGAGGTCACATTTTTTATTGTTACTATTTTTATTGTTCTTTCTCTATTTCCTTCATTTTCCCCTTGTTCTTTTCTTCAATTCGCGATTTTTTTCAAATTCGTGAACTTTTTCCTTAAAGTCAACATCCTTTTTCAAATTCATGGTTTTTTCTTCAAAACCAATGAACTTTTTCAATTTTTATGCAGGTTTTTTTCAGATTCAATGAAAATTTTCCAAAATTGATGAACTTTTCCAAATTCAATGCCCCTTTAAAAAAAATTGATGAACTTTTTTCAAATTTTACGAATTGTTTTCAAATTTGATGATTTTCAATTACAAATTTGATGAGCTTTTTGTAAATGAACTTCTTTTTTCAAAATGTAAGAACTTTTTTGAATTCACAAAAAAAAATTTGTAAAAAATTTCATTTTCTTTTTCATTTTTGTTCTCAAATGCGATTGAGTACATGGGCCGGAACTTGAGACCTGCCAGGTAACACAAAATGTAGTAATCACTATGCCATCTTCACACTTGTGATTACTAACTTCTTTTTTCGCTAATTCTTTCTTCAGTTCACTATGAATCGAGAGGTCATGTTTCTTTTTTTCTTGTTCTTGTTCTTTTTCTATTTTATTTTATTTTTTGTTTTCTTCAATGTGTGAACTTTTTTAAAATTAATGAACTTTTCCTTCAACCAATGACCTTTTTCAAGTTCATGATCTTTTTCTTCAAAATCGGTGAACTTTCTGAATTCTATTTACTTTTTTTTTCTGAATTCGATGGTTGGTTTTTCAAAATCGGTGTACTCTTTTTCAAATTTGATGAACTTTTTTTTCAAATTCATGAACTTTTTTAAAAACCACTGTGAACTTTTTTGAATTCACGATTTTCCCCTTTTTACCAATTTGTTTGTTTCCTTTTTCATTTTGTTCTCATATGTGCGATCGAGTAAATGGGCCGGCCCACAAGGTTCGGCGTGTGGGCGCTAGGGGAGCTCCCTAGCGCCTGTAGCATTGAATAGGAACGTGGTAATATTACCCCATATTTTCTGCTAATTAGGTGCTAATATTGATGCTCGCGCTAACAATTCACGGCCTTTTTCTAAAAAAGTTTTGAATTCCAAAAATTGTTCGCTTTTTAGAAAATGTTTTGGAATTTAAAAATAAAGTTCATGATTTTTAATTTTTCCCAGAATTTAAAAAATTACTCAAAAAATTCAAAAGTTTACCAAAATTTCCAAAAGCTGTTCATATTGGATTTTGAAAAGTTTTTCATATTTTTGAAAACATGTACAGTTTATTTAAATTATTTGTTTTTTTATATTTGAAAATTTTAGAAAATTGTTTTTTAGGGAAAACATACTCGAAATATCAAGTATTGATTGCTTTTTTTAAAAGAAACGTTTGCGCTTTCAAAAAAAATTGGAATTTTAAAAAATGTTCAATTTTTTCAAAAAAAAATTTCTAAAAACAATGGAAAACAAAAAACAACAAAAAAAACCTCTACGGTGCCGAGTCAGCTCCGCATCCTGACACCAGGACGACGAATGACAAGGCGTCATGTCAGGAGGAGCGCATGGAGTGGCGCAATGCGGCACATCGTACAACCCTCGCGAAGCTGGACGTGGCGCCGTACACGGTGCCTGCCAACCCTTGCCCTTGCCAACAATGGGAAGGGCGGACTGCATGGACTTGAGTCCGCCACACCAGTCATCGCCGTGGCCGGACGTGGCCGATCACCTACATGAGCCGGAGCGACTGCCGTGAGCGTACTGCGTCGGCCAGTCAGGGCTACCCCGAGCCCTGGGCAGTCGTCCGCCGCTGGAAGAACGACGGCAAAGGTGCCAAATGTCTCAGAGGCCATGTCTACGAGGTCACCATCTAGTACCTCGCGTAGTTTAGTTTAGTTTCTTTTATAATTTAGTTGAAATCGCATGTATTGTATGAAACTTGCTCAATTTCTGTCCATTTTCAGGGACATCATCCGTTTGCTTAAATATCCGTTTAAAATGTGGATGTACATTTGGTCTGTAGGGTTAGACGCAAACGTGTTGTCTAAAATCTAGATAAAAGAATATGCGTGAAGTTCAAATAACGTGGGTAGGCGGTAACCTTGATTTGCCCAATATTGAAAACCGTCATTGTAAAAGCATCTCCCACTCTGACTCGCAAAATCTCTTTCGCATCCGTCAATGGATGGGGGATCAGTCCCCGGACACGGATGCGAGATCCGGCTGCCCGCATATATTTCAAATATTATTTCAACTAACTGGACGGAATTCATGCAAACACGATGGATTTCATATAAGCCGGAACACATTCATTATAATTCGGTCACATTTTAACTAAACCTGACTCTAAACCTACTATAAATGATCGCCGGCTCCGTCGGGGCATGAGCACCATGAAATGAAGCTCCAGCTCCGCCTCGGCGGTCTCCAGCTCTGCCTCCTTAGCCTCCACCTTCGCAGTCATGAGCCTCGGAAACTGAAAATGTTCGTCTCCACGTCGCCGTCAAGTGGTTAATCGGCCGACGATGTTCAGCCCATCAAGCCTGGCTTCAATGGGAGGGCAGGGGCGGTGGCTTTTCTGGAACTCGAGCACCGGTGACCTCCCATGCTCTACTCCTCCTCGTTCCCGGCGGTGCTCACGGACATTCCAGCTTTATGGTCATGGCGGCGGGGCGTGACCGTGGCGAAGCTGGCGATGTCCTTCTCGTCGTCGCTCTTGCCGAACACCTCATCCGCCGCCTCGTCCATATCATTTTAGGTGGCCTGTAATTCCGCCTGATGGAGGCGGTACCACCAGCGGGCGCGGCGGATGTCGCGGGCGGACCTGTAAGAGTTGAGCAGCACTTCCTGCTCTGCCACGTCCATGTCCGACGTGATGGCCATGCCAGCGGCCAGTTGCTCCTCCGCGCGTCGGTGCTCATCGAGGAGGCCGAGGTTGTAGGCCTGGTCGGCAGCGCCTGCCGGAACTTAGCCTCTCGCTCCTCCCGCACCATGTCCGTGTAGTGAGCACGAGCCTCGCCGATGGTGATGCCGGCATGCACCTGCGAGGGGGGGGGGGGCTCTGGCTCGTTCTCAGCCGCGTCCTCGATTGGTACGTCGCCGGCCTTCGTCTGCACGCCGGCCTACCAGCCGACAGTAATGGCGGCCATCTCCTTCTTCTGCTCGGACGAGAGGCTGTCCGAGAGGGCTTTCGAGCGAGAGGAGGCCATGATAGGTGTGGTGCAGAGAGGAGAAGGGGACAAGAGCAGGATGACTGTGGCTATGACCGGGGCCGGAGTCTATATAGCGGGCGGATGGCAATGGGCCGCAGTGGGGTGCTTAATGTGGGTGGCAGGCGGACGGACGGGTGACGTCAGAGTAGGTTCCTCGGCAAACCCATATCATTAATGTAGGGCGACGGACCGACCGGATGTCGTTTGAGCGCGGAGCATTCGCGTGCACGGAGAAGCGGCGCGGGCGGCGCTCTCTCGGCCAGCGTGCCGCTTTAGTGCCGGCAGTAGTGGGAGGCCGCGTCTACTCTGGCTGGCATGAATGCGGCACTGACGCTCCAGAGTGGTGTTGACTGTTTCAGGTGAGAAGTGCGTATGGACGAGGGAGGAGTTAATAGTCAGCCATGGCAGTCAGAAGTGGACGTGGCAGCGATCCGGACGTCCACAAAGTACCTCTAATTTGTCTTCCATTTATGGAAAAAGTATATCCGAACCGCCCGAGGGAGTGATACAGCATTCCGTTGATGTCAAAATATGTCCAGACCGCTAACATAAAATAGAAGCATGTACACATGATGAACTTAGTCCAGCCTACCCAGTCAATTATGTTGAACTCGATAGGTTCTGTTCCGACTCAGACCTAGCTCCCCAACCGATGGGTGTCGGTGTCGTCTTCCGTATGATTAACTCAGATTAGCAAATTTGTGCTTTTCTAGAAAACATGCAACTTGCAAAAAAAGATCCATTAAACAGAACTTGCACCTTTTGAAAATTTACTTAGATTAGATACAGACAACTAGCAAAACCCATAGTTCAGGCGTGGGCGATTCAGGAACAGGCCACGTCCTCAGTTCTTACTTCCCGCTTCTTCTTTTATCGGTGTCGGCAGCGTTTGCGATTGAACTCATTCAATTCGCTCACGACGTGAGCACTGACCCAGATCGTTCTCCCGATGGACAAATCATAGTAGTAGTCGGGACGACCTCAACTTTGGACCCGCAACCTTATATAAAAATAAATTCGCTGCCATCTATGCCAAGAACGAGAAGGACACGTTAGCATACGGAATGCAGAACCAAACACAAACACGGAAGAAATCTCAACCCAGAAAATCTGAACAATCGTGGTGGCCGTTCGGCGAAATGGCACATCACCAAAGACTAGCACTTGACGTAGCACGTGTCTATCCATGTGTCTATTCATATCTATATCTTGTAGTGCATGAAACATTTTTTTCTCTTTTCTTTTGCTGTGTAGGAAATGTTGAGGGGGCATTTCGGCTTGGGGTGGCGGTGACGGTGGGGAGAGGCACGGACACCCTATCCCGGATGGACGGATAGCTTGATGATCAGCCGTTGCGTGAGCAATTCCTGGTGTTATTCTCCATTTCGGAGCAGCAGCCTATCTCGGTGGCCTTGGCGGTGACTGGTGGAGGGAGGCACCTCTTATTCGGCCGCACGTTTGGCCCCTTGGAGTCCACCAACTGGCTAGCACTTTCTTCCGTCTTGATGGACGTCACATTATCTGCAACCTCTGATGCTAATACTTGGAGGTTGGAACCCTCTAGTTGATTTTTCACTAACTCATTATACATTAGCCTTGTGGCGGGATAGGGCCCAACCGAGTTGGCGGAGCTCTATAAGGCGCAGATGCCACCTCAGATTTTTTTTATGGTAACTTATTAGGGATAGACTACCATCTAGAGATCAAGTGTTCGAAAGAAATTAATGGTTCCGGTGATGGACAATTTTCTCTATGCAGGTGAAGGAGGACTTGAACCATATACTCTTTTACTACATTTATGCAGTTTTTATGGAGTTGCTTCAGGGAGGCTTGGGCTCATAGTTGGTGCCAAATCAACTTCCCTGAGTGGTACCATCTAATGTCGGCTTACTCGGGCAAGGTTTGCAGAATGTTGGGGGTTGAGACTTGGCATGGGCCCTGTGGTTTACTAGAAATAAGCTTATCACTGGACATATTTACCCATCCAGGACCGCCGATGCGATTTACAAACTGTGCGTTCTTTTGCAGCTCTGGAAGCCCCTCAGCAAGTGGTAGGATAGGACGGACATCGACAAATTGACTAGGCGATACAAGGAGTTGGCATCCAGATTGCGTATTATGACTTATCCTCCGTGAGACATTAGGCCCCCCTTTGGTTCATAGAATAGGAATATATAGTAGGAGTAGAAAACTTGTACGAAATGAGATGCCATGTATCTTAAATTCCATGAATATGAATAGCAAGAGAGATGTCCTTTCATTCGCATCATAGAATTTTTTTCATTGAGTCTAGGCTAATGTTTATTTTCCTATGAAATATGGAGGATATGAAGAATTCCTCTATAGAAATAGGATTCTATTCCTACAAACCAAATGACTCTAAAGGATTTTTCCCATAAAAATCCTATACTACAGAATCCCTCCAAAATTCATCCAAACCAAAGAAGGCCATAGTTCTTTTGCGGGCTTATTGAGCTGATGCCCCCAGCATGCACTATATCTTGTTCTTTCCAACTGTCCTATATCTTGTGGACCTTCATTTTTCAGTTGTGGTTGTATCATGTTGTGGCTTTATTTATAAAGTGGGTCAAGAAGCTTTTTTGATAATGTTGAGAAAGCATGGTCAAAATAGCCCCAGTAAGTCAAACTTGAGTTCAACCGAGCGAGGGTCGATTTCTAATCCGAGTGGCACATTCAAGATGTGGGGCAACCGATATTGAAGTTAAAAGTTTAATCCTAAACCAAGTGAAAAGCTCAAGATTGAGTGAACTATTCTCTTTATTCAAACGCACAACATACATCTGAAAGCGAGAATCAGTAGTCATAAAACATGGTTTTTTAAACCAAGATACCGTATTTTAGTTAAAAACTAAACAAAGCACCCAAAGGAGGAAATAAATTACAAAGTCACATGGCTCATCCAGTTCTAGTTATGAGAACCATCATATTCAACAATATTGGAGCTTAACTAAAATGTGATGTAATCCACGCCTTGAATTCATTCACATAGTCTCCTTTGGTTTGGAGGGATTTTGCAGGAATTTCATAGCATAGGATTTCTATAGAAAAAAATCATTTAGAGCCCTTTGGTTGTAGAAATAGAATCCTATTCCTATGAAGAAATTCTTCCTATCCTCCACATTCCATAGAAAAATAAAAATTAGTCTAGACTCAATGAAAAAAATCTAATGATGTGAACCAAAGAGCATCTTCTTTATTATTCCTATTCATAGGATTTGAGATACATGTCATCTCATTTTCTATGACTTTTTTATTCCAAGGGTTTTTCTATCTTATGAACCAAAAGAGGCCGACTTGATCCTATTGGTGAGAAGAAAGAGATCCTTTCTCAACAAAATTAGCCAAAATGCCGCCGTAGTAAGATCCAACCCTTCTGTCATAAAACACATCGTGATACATACCATCGGCCTTTGTACCACTTGTATAATGCCCACTTTTTTCCCTATATATAATGACTTAGAAAATCCTTCTAACAATTAGTGTTAGTTCTTTTTTGAGACTCATAGATAATTGTGAAAATAAGTTGCCTCTACCCCGCTTATTTTGACAGACCAAACTTTTAGATTGAGCTATCAGAATACACTGTGTGGGGGACAATTGTTTTGCCAGCCACTCGTAATAAGCCCAAAAAAACTGACCAGATTTGTAGACGTGGTATACATGATGATCTAATGTGTCTGCTAGGTGTCAACCGACTGATCAGAAATCAGTCGGGTCGGCAACCCTTGGACCGAGCACCCCGAGTTGCTCGATTGCGCTTCAGTATCCAGCACAGGCCTACCCTTGCCCGTGCCCTATACCTTCATCCCACATGTTGTAGTCAACCCCCGTCATAATTGCCACTCATTTGCAGCAGCAGCGCCCCGCGAGCTTCTGCTCCTGTCGCCGGTGCCTCACCTCGTAGCATCCCGCATGCATTGATGCTTCTTTGCAACATCGCCGCCACTCCCTATAGGACCAAGATTGCAGAGCGACGGACGTTGTGTGTGAGGGATGCATAATGGTGGCCGCGGAGCCCTCTCCTGCTTGTAGTCGCCGCTTTCGCATCACCAGTGACTGCAGCGCGGCGAATGTTGCCAATGAGGGATTCACGGTGGTGGCCTTGGTAGCCTCTCCAGCTGGCAACCCATGCTGCTTTGCAACGTCGCCGCCGCTCCCGCAGCACCAACGATTGCAGCGCAGCAACTGTTGCTTATGAGGGGTGTGCAACATGGTCGTGGTGGCCTTTCCGTCTTACAGCCAGTGCTGCTTTGTGACATCGCCGACAATCCCGCCGGACTGGTGACTGCAACGAGGCGGATGTTGAGCGTGAGAGGTCTGCAACGGTGGCCACGCTACCCTTCCGGCTTGCAGACAATGTTGCTTCGCAACAAGGCCGATGCTCCTGCCGCCCAACATGATGGTCATTGCAGCTCTCCTGGAACAACGCCGCGCAGCACCGTCATCGTGGTGTTACTTTGCAGCTCGACGGGGAGGCTCGCAACACCATGGTCCCCATGCGTCACCGGTCGTCGTTGTTGTGTCGCCCGCTCACAGCCCATCCCCCATATGAAGTGGTGGCCACCGGTGTGTGGTGGTGCCCTGTCGAATCCTCAGCCTGCATGTGGGGTGATGGAGATAAGGCGAGGGCGGCGACTAGTATGGAAAGGGTGCAGGGAGCAGCATGGAGTGGCGCGCGCTTGAGTCTGGTGTGCAGTCGTGAGATTTGTCCATGGAGATGGCGGCGACGAGCGGAGTTAGCTGAGAGGGGCGGAGAAGATGCGTGGTGGAGATGAATAAGGCCTCCTTTGGTTCACAGAATTACTAGAGGTTTTTTAGAGGATAAGATTTTTGTAGGAAAAATTCTTTGTTGACCTTTATTTTGAAGGAATGAAATCATATTCCTGTACATGATCTCTTTCTTTCCTTCATGTTTCACAGGAAAAGAAAAAAAGAGGTCCAACCTCTTGGAAAACTTCCCTGGCGCGAATGACGCGCAAGTCTGCAACTGTTCCCTTGTTTTTTTACCGCTCGCATTGCTCACCCACTAAGAAACAAAATCGAGTTCACATCCATCCATCCCCCTTCTCGACACAGAATGGCGCATTTGACCGGCAAGGAAGGCCCGAGCGACGCGGCCACATCCGGACGTTGGCTAGCAAACACCGGCAAGCTAGAGAGCATCTACCGCCGACCTGCCAGCCCTCAAGCTCCAGCGGCATCAATCTGCTGCAAACCTCTTCAGATTTAGATCGATCTTGCCTTATCTCTTCATATTCGGATCTGGTGCTAATTAATGGAAAAATAGTCCAGTCCAGCTTGCTGGTATGAGTTGCCCCAAGCAATTTCCCGTATCTTGAGTCTTTAGGGCCTGTTTTGAAGTCCTCCGACTCCATGCTTCTCCAACTCCAGGCGTGGAGTTGGACAGAACGTTTTAGCTTCGTGAAGTCAGCTTCACGAAGCGGTACAAACCTGTAGTGCAAATTGCTGAAGCTGCTAAAGCCCAGCTTCACAAAACGAAGAAGCGAGAAGTTCCTACTAATTACAAGAGGATGCCACCGCGAAATACAAAAAATGATTCACGAAACAACTCCCAGCCGCGCGTGGGATGCTCGCCTCGCTAGTATCCTGTGCGAGCGCACGTGGCCAGCCCTCCTCCACACAATGATACAAGGTGGGCTGCCTCCATCCGGCCCAAACTGGCACCCAACAGGCCAATAGACTTCCAGCTGGGCCAAATCGTGGAGAGAAGCTATGAACACTGCCGAACGAATGGAATCACCAGGTGAAGTTCGAAGCAAGCTCCAAAAGCTGGTTTTGTGAAGTTTGAGAAGCCCGAAGAGGTTCAGAACAGGCCCTTAGTCCCTTCCCTCTACTTTTTTTTTGAAAATGTGATTGTACACAGGTAAAAGATGGTAAAAGAAGCCATCGATGCTCACTCAGAAGTACAAAATATTGGGTGGATTCAAACTCTTTTTCTTATGAGCAGAATGTTCACCTTTCTTGCACACTTTATTTTTGTCTCAAAGAGTCAAAGGTGAATTTTCTACTCACTGTTTATATTACCTCTACTTCATAATAAAGTACTCCCCCCGTCCTAAAATAAATACGAAACATTGTATTAAATTTACTATAAAGTTTGTTCATTATTGAGTCCCTTATTTTGAGACGGAGGGAGTAACAAGTAACAGTACAGATTTTATCATCTCACTAGTCCCATTATGATGCGGCCACGATTAATGTCAGTGTTCTCACTATTTATAAAAGTTTTCCACAGGTCAATGAATTAGAGCGCAGAAATTTATACATACCAAAATACAATAGTTTTGGTGAGAACTACCATGAGAAGGTTGCATGCCTAGTTGAAGTCGTGTGCATGCATTCTAGTTGGTTGCATGGTACAGATCAAGCAAAGAAAGGTCGGCTACATGCATGCATGCCAGTTTGCCAGGGAAACAAATTACTAGGAAGGCAATATACACGGGACTCCTACAAGTATGAATCATTAAGTGATGAAGCTAATTCTTTTTCTGAGATCCCGAGAGCACCAGCACAGATATTGCGCCAAAAAATTTGGGAAGCAAACACATATATATTAATCAGAAGGAAATCAAAGATTGCATCTGTTGTTAAAAATAGAGAGCGGAATTACTACTACTTCTGTTGGGGTCGACCATCAGAAAAGATCACGAGCATCAGGAAGTTACTCACGTGGATTTTTACATGTTTAAAGGAGATTGGATGGGGCCCACCAAGCTTGCCGATCCTGGAGTTAGTTTAAACTAAGAAAGAGTCTACAGATTAGGAAATATGTGTACGTGTGTCTTTTGGAAACCTTTTAGGTGTGCGTGTGTTTCAAGTTGGCTACTTCTATAAAGCCTAGGTGTGCGTCGTTGTAAAGAGGTCAGGTTATATTTCGATAATAAACACGATGTGTTTTTAGGGTAATACCCGTATCGAGTTTTGGGGGAAGCTGTCTAAAAATCCCTAAGTTTTGAAGGAAGCTATAGAAAATCTCTGTGTCGCGATTTCTCTGTGAGAAAATTGTTTTATGCGTGAGTACCGTCATTGAGATTGGTTTTCTCGTGCTGAGCCGCAAGGTTCAAACCCTCTATTTCGTGTACATAGTGTGCGCGGGCAAGAGGTTACTGCTGCTGCTGGTGTGTCATGAAAGATCGGGCCGCCACAACAGATCAGATCTCACCATCGAGGTTTGGTCTATATCAGGTGGTATCAGAGCATCAGGTTGTTCACGACACTATGAAGAAGATGGCGAGCGCATCGTTATTCAGTAAGTTAAGCTATGGATTTCAGTTGGAGGAGGAAGGTCGATGGGATGGGTTTTTCATACTCGAGTTGTGGTACAGGAGAGATCTTGTGCCATGACAATTGACCACATGAGTTTGATCAATGCTGCAAGCATCGAGATGGTGGAGAAGCTAGATCTACCAATGACACCACGAGCACAACCATACTTGTTTCGTTGGGGTCATGAAGAGCTCAGTGTCACACATCAAACAAAGGTACCGTTTTTGCTAGGAAAATATTTTTGCACGGTTTTGTGTGACGTGATTCCGGCGCCGATGGTTTCATGTCACTTATTGTTGGGCAAGCCATGGTACAAAGAGCATGATGTTGTATGTGATTGTCAAACGCAGATATATACTGTCAAGAAGGGTAAGAAGTACGACCTCGTGCCCATGGGTCTGGATCGTTTTATTGCTTGGAGGGAAGAACATCTTAAGAAGATAAGAGAGCAAAAAGAAGAAGAAGAGAAAAAGGTCGAAGGTGCTAAAAATTTGACGGTCATCGTTCAATCTGCACATGAACATATTACTGAAGAGATTGACTCAAAACCGAGGACGGTTTCGCTTTAAGGAGGAGAGGATGATGCGGCCACGATTAATGTCAGTGTTCTCACTGTTTATAAAAGTTTTCCACATGTCAATGAATCAGAGCGCAGAGATTTATACATACCAAAATACAATAGTTTTGATGAGAACTACCAGGAGAAGATTGCATGCCTAGTTGAAGTCGTGTGCATGCATTCTAGTTGGTTGCATGGTACGGATCAAGCAAAGAAAGGTCGGCTACATGCATGCATGCCAGTTTAGAAACAAATTACTAGGAAGGCAATATACACGGGACTCCTACAAGTATGAATCATTAAGTGATGAAGCTAATTCTTTTTCTGAGATCCCGAGAGCACCAGCACAGATATTGCGCCAAGAAATTTGGGAAGCAAACACATATATATTAATCAGAAGAAAATCGAAGATTGCATCGGTTGTTAAAAATAGAGACCGGAATTACTACTACTTCTGTTGGGGTCGACCACCAGAAAAGATCACGAGCATCAGGAAGTTACTCACGTGGATTTTTACATGTTTAAAGGAGATTAGATGGGGCCCACCAAGCTTGCCGATCCAGGAGTTAGTTTAAACTAAGAAAGAGTCTACAGATTAGGAAATATGTGTACGTGTGTCTTTTGGAAACCTTTTAGGTGTGCGTGTGTTTCAAGTTGGCTACTTCTATAAAGCCTAGGTGTTCGTCGTTGTAAAGAGGTGAGGTTATATTTTGATAATAAACACGATGTGTTTTTAGGATAATACCCGTGTTGAGTTTTGGGGGAAGCTGTCTAAAAATCCCTAAGTTTTGAAGGAAGCTATAGAAAACCTCTGTGTTGCGATTTCTCTGTGAGAAAATTGTTTTGTGCGTGAGTACCGTCATTGAGATTGGTTTTCTCGTGCTGAGCCGCAAGGTTCAAACCCTCTATTTCGTGTACATCACGTGCGCGGGCGAGAGGTTACTGTTGCTGCTGGTGTGTCATGAAAGATCGGGTCACAACAACAGATCAGATCTCACCATCGAGGTTTGGTCTATATCACATTATATGTCTAGTTACTCCAAACTTTGAAAAAGTAACAGTACAGATTTTACTAACGGCTAGTTGCTTCAAACTTTGAAAAGGTATTTCTTTATGTTTTCTATGTGCGTTAGGGTCTAAGCACTCATAGCTTTGAAAAAGTATTTTGCTATCCTGTAAATCAAATGACATTTCATTTTCTATGGTCTGAGCACTCATAAGATTTAAGATACATGCACCACATTTTTTATACCTTTTCCATTCCTTGCAATTCGTATTCTATGAACCAGAGATAGCCTAAGACTACCCGCAGTGGGAGTAATATAGGTAGTAACATCACACATATCTAGGTAAAACAGATGATGTGGCAAGCAATAAATGAAGAAAGAGAAGCATGTAGTAACATAGCTAGTTACTACTAGTATGAGTAAGACTGCTCACAGTGGGAAGTAACATAGAGTAGTAACTTGACGATGTTACTAGTCTATGTTACTACCTCCATAGTGGGTAGTAACATATGAGTGGTATCATGAAAGAGTTCATTTATTAGGCTATAGACTCATTATGTCTTGAAATGTGTGATGTTACAGTAACTAGCTAAGTTACCACAAACCCCTGTCTCCTTATTAATTAGCTGCCACATAAGCAATCTTGTATGGCCCCGTGTGGATCAATTTGGCAGTCTTACCTTGGCTGATTTTACGCAGTGCACCTTCGTCCACAGACACAGACACAGCCCGTCAACGTTAGAATGCCCCCGGATCCGCTGCCTACGCTGTGCTGGGCGGCCAAGTTCTCCGCCGCCGGCCGCGATGGCTCGCCGGATTGGTTCGATGGCTCGTTATTCCTAGATCGGCCTGGGCTTTGTTTTCTACGGGATGCCGACGGCAAGATTGTGGAGGGACGACACTTGCGCACAGGGGAGAGGATCCAAAGCGGGAGGGAGATGGTTCTTCTCGACTGTGTGGTGCATGTTGGCGCTCGAGTCCTCCCGGAACGGCGGCGGCGGCTGACTCTGGCTCCTCCTGCCTTCTCGCCGGCGGCGCTCTCACCATCTTCAACTTCATCCTCGTCGCGTTCTGGATCAAGGTTTGAGGCCTTGGCCGACGTCGAGGAGGACAGGCTCGAGGGTTCGGATGCGGGACGCTTGGCGGATGAAGTGGTGAAGGCAGTCCTCTCCGGTGATGAAGATCGCGGAAGTGGTGAGGTCTCCGGGATTCCTGGACAATGGTGCGGCCTAGGAGGAAGAAGACGGATGCGGAGCTCCTGCAGGAATTCTAGAATGATGTCGGGTACCCTACCCCGGCGTCCAGAGTGTGGGAGAAAGGTAGCTCAAGCTCGGCCGGCAAGGTGAGCACTGATTCTACTCACGATACTTTGTTTTCGTGCAGGGAGTTGGAGCGTGCTGGATCGGATGCCTCCCCGGTCATGTCGCGGCCGCCGGCGGCGCCTGCACGGCCACGGCGCAGTGTCTGCATCAGGCCGTGGAAGGGGCCTCTTCCACGACCCAGGATCACGCCGCCGGTGGTGCTCGCGGCGTTCATGCCGGCCTCCCCGGCGAGCCCGTCTTCGGCGGCGGTTCCGAGTCAACCAGATGAAACGGCAACGCCGTCTTCGGCATGCGATGATCGCGACGCTGTTCAAAATTCGATTCCTCGGGCTTCCAACTTGCAGGCTCGTGGGCCCGGCGTGTGCATCGCCAATCGGGCCTCGCGTCTGGGCCAAACGCTGCGGAGGGCTGACATGTTCCAGTACAGAACATCGAGGTGCCCTAGTACTGCAATCGACCTTCACAGATCATCGACTCACCTACAGCCGCCGCCATCATACGCCCAAGTTCTTCGCCGGAATCCCTCGTCACCGATAGCTGGCCGTAATGGCATCCCGCCTAAGGGGGCCGCACCGGCAGGACAAGCGGCTCCGACCTTCGGATCAACGCCCGGTTTCTCTGCCGGCTTTGGCGTCGCTGCTGGGCCACTTCGCTTCGGGGCGCCGGGTTCGTCCTCCACCGCTGCTCATCCCGTCCAGCAGGTCCCGGCGCCGGCACGGTGCAACCAACCAGCCCGCACCTGAAGCACCTCCTGCTCGCCGTCCCAAGAATAAGCGCAAGGGGGGACGTCGTGGTACCGCTGCCACCGGTGCCGTCACCCCGGCTGCACTTCCTTCGCCGGCGTTTCCGCCTACACCTGTGATGGAAGCATCTTCGGTTCAGCTACAGGCAGACGTTAATGCAACGACTGTGACCTCTGCTGCCACAACTGGGAAGCCGCATAAAGGTAAAAAGACAGGTCTTTGGTGTTTCAAATGTAGGTCAGATGAGCATCTCTCCAAGGACTGTACGGTGGTTCATTACTGTCACATTTGCAACAATCACAAACACCCTCTGCACCGTTGTTCTGTCCTCAAGCAACCAAGGCCTAGCGCCATGCTCGGTGGATGCGGTTTAGTGAATGCAATGTTCGTACAGTTGCCGGACTCGCTCTTCAAGGAGCACCTTGCACCACCTACTCTGCCGACAGCTTTGGTAACAATTTCTGGCGGCACTTTGTCTGCTTCTGTAGTGGAGGCCGAGGTTGCTAAAATAGCCTCGGTACAGACTTCGTGGAAGTGGGAAGCGGTGCCGCATGGAGCTAATGCTTTCTTGGTTTCTTTCCCGTCAGTGAACATTTTACAGCGTGTGGCAGCTTTTGAGTACAACGTTAAATCCCACGACGTAAAGATTGCTTTCTCTGAGTGGAAAGTTGATGAGATCCCATTGCTCCATCCCTTGCAGTCTGTTTGGGTACATGTCACCGGCGTTCCTCCACCCCTCCGCCATTTCCTTGGTCTGTGGGTGATAGGATCAGTTATTGGTGCCACTCAGGATGTTGACTTGGTATGTTTGCGACGACACAGTATTGTGAGGATCCAGGTGGTTGTGCACTCCTTGGATATTTTTATGAAAAATGATGGGTCTGATGAAGCCTCAATCCGTTCAGATGTTTATGTCAAGCTTAATGGCTATGCATTTCGGTATGTACTGGAGCAGGAGGAATTTGTACCTGACGATGACTTCATTCCTAGGATCTGGGAAAACCATGATGACGAGCATGATGACGGTGCTAACCAAGATGCGGATATGCCAGATAAAGATGCGAGCAAGAGAGCAAAAATCGTGCAAACTGAGGGTCATAAGACAGCACCCGGGGATCATTCTATGTCTGGGGCCCCTATGCAGACTACTCAAGCTACTGTTGCTGCTCCTTCTGGCCATGAAGCTGCACAGTTGCATGTGCACGTTACACCAACAGACATGCATGATGGGGCGGCCACCGAGCCCTTGCAGCCAGCCAGGGCTGCGTTGGCTGCTATGCCTGCTGAAGTAGCACTACCGCATGTGCAGCCAGCCGCTCAGGTGCGGTCCTCAGCTGCATGTGCACCCATGCAGCCGCGTACGAACACGTTGCCTCCGGTGCATGGGCTGCCAACACCCGAGCAGGCGCCGCGCGGGCAGCCTCCTGTGTGTGTGGATGCAGCGCACGTGTTGCCTGTTGCTGCTGCTCTGGGACGTGTGCAAGATACTACTGCGGGTTCTGTGATGGCTTCTTCAGTTTGCGCTTCGGTCGCCGTGGTTCCTCTTGGTCCAGCTGCATGTCACACGACTTTTGCTACTGCACCCGTCGCGACCGTTCCGATGGAACCGGTGGCACGTCCCTCTTCACCAATCTTGGGAGCTGCCGCGCTGCTGCTGATTTCACAGACAACTACAGCTCAACCGACGACTCCGGAGGGTACCTTGTCTGGAGGGTTGGCTTCGCCCCTTCGACGTAGTAGCCGTCACGCCGTCTCCGCTGATGGTTCTTCTCCAACTGATGAGCATTCTCTGTCGAAGGCAATGCGTCGTCAGGCCTCCAGGAATTTGGACTACTCACCAGGTACGTCTTCCGTAAAATCCTTTCTTTCGTTTTCAGATACTCGCATTTCTACTAGCTTGAAGAACGTCGGTGTCTCTATTGGAAAGAATAATTCTGAAATTAATTTGTCGGTTGGGGTACTTAAACATATGGAGATTGACCGATTAAAGGTTTCTCCAAAGCGTTTTAGCACCCCATCAAACACCGAAACCGAGGACGATGATGAAACGGATGCCACATATGATGGTCCGCTTATCTCCCACTTGGTTGGTGAGGTTACCGAGGTT
Organism: Triticum aestivum; assembly: GCF_018294505.1. NCBI lineage: Eukaryota > Viridiplantae > Streptophyta > Magnoliopsida > Poales > Poaceae > Triticum > Triticum aestivum. The sequence goes on from NC_057796.1 coordinate 250,435,466, forward strand.
GGATTGGATGACGCAAGACCTGGGTTCATGTTTTGTGACTTCACAGCGACTTCGCGTAAATCTAAATCACTTCCTCGAAAAAGAAACAAAAAACGCCCAAGAAGGCAAAGATTTCCACACCCATTCGAGTTTCCACATGAGAGGCATGTTTTGGAATAGCAGAGGTCTTTCAGACTTGGCTAAGCATAAACACGTCGGTGATTGTGTGCGTGAACACGGTTTGGACTTTGTGGCAATTTCTGAGGCTGGTAAAGGTGACTTTCGCCCGCATGTCCTCGATCACCTATCCGGTGGTTTCGACTATTCGTGGCATAGTTTACCAGCTCGTGGAAGGTCGGGAGGAATCCTTCTTGGGATTCACACCGCAACCATGGATTTATTGGCTTTTTCGTTAGGTGAATTTCATATCAAATTTCACTTACGAAACAGAGCGGATAATTTTACATGCAGCCTGGTCGCAGTCTATGGAGCTGCCCAAGATGAGCATAAATCCGCTTTCCTTCGGGAATTGGTGAACCTGGCTAAGGATAACCCGTACCCAATGCTTATTGGAGGAGACTTCAATATCGTTAGGTACCAGGAAGAGAAAAATAATGATCGCTTCGATACTCACTGGCCGTTCCTATTCAATGATGTGATTGACAGTTTGGATCTTCGGGAGGTTAGTATGTCAGGACGACAATTCACTTGGGCTAATAACCGTTCTGTGCCGACATACGAGAAGCTCGATAGGGTACTCATGGATACCGAATGGGAGTTAAAATTTCCTCTGGTAACCGTTCGAGCCCTAGAGCGTATCGAGGCACTATCGGACCATGCGCCAATCATTCTTGACTCTAACTCTACGAACACATCGGCCCGCCGCCCTTTCAAGTTTGAATTGGGATGGTTGCATCGGGAAGGTTTTGTAGACATGGTCAAGAACATTTGGGAGAAGCCCGCTGTGGGTCATACACTCATTCAGAGATGGAACTTTAAAATAAGGGCCATGAGGCGACACCTCTCTGGATGGGCTAAACACACCAATGGGATGTATAAAAAAGAAAAACAGCGCCTCTCTACCATTATTGATGACCTCGATAAAATTGCAGAGACACGCATCTTATCTCAACAGGAGATTGATATGAAAAATCAATCCAATGAGAAGGTTGCACGTCTTTTGCGAGAAGAGGAAATCAAATATTACCAAAGATCCAAAGCTGATTTCATCTTGATGGGAGATAGTAATACAAGATACTTCCAATTGGTCGCCAATGGTCGACATAGGAAGAAACGTATTTATAGTCTCCAACAAGATGAAGGGCGGATTGAAGGTCAAGAGGAGCTCAAAAGGTATATCACTAGCTACTACAAATCTCTGTTCGGGCCGCCAGATGAAGGGAATTTCACCCTTGACGAGAACCGAACAGATGATATTCCTCAAGTCACGGCAGAAGAGAATGACTTCCTCACGGCACCTTTCTCAGTAGAGGAGGTGAGAGCAGCGGTGTTCCAAATGGAACATAACAAAGCTCCAGGACCTGATGGCTTCCCTGCAGAATTCTATCAGAATTTCTGGGATATCATCAAGTCCGACCTATTGGAGTTGTTCAATTGTCTTCATGCCGATCAACTTAACCTATTCAGGCTGAATTTTGGCGAGATTGTTTTGTTGCCGAAGATTAAGGAGGCTGAACGGATCCAGCAATATAGACCCATATGCCTACTTAATGTCAGCTTCAAAATTTTCACCAAAGTAGCTACGAATAGGTTAAACTCGATAGCTGACCATGTTGTCCGGCCATCTCAAACGGCGTTCATGCAAGGAAGGAATATACTCGATGGCGTAGTAATCCTGCATGAGACCGTTCACGAGATGCACCGAAAAAACATGAGTGGAGTAGTATTCAAAATTGACTTTGAAAAAACCTATGATAAGGTTAAATGGTCTTTCCTCCAACAGGCCTTAAGGATGAAAGGTTTCTCCGATAAATGGCGTCAATGGATCCACAATTTTGTAACTGGAGGTAGCGTGGCCATCAAAGTCAATGATGATGTAGGCCATTACTTTCAGACAAAAAAAGGACTACGACAGGGTGACTCCATGTCCCCAATGTTATTTAACATTGTTGCTGACATGTTGGCCATTCTGGTTGAGCGCGCCAAGCAGGACGGACAGATTGCAGGAGTAGTGCCACACCTTGTGGATGGTGGCCTCTCTATTCTGCAATATGCCGATGACACAGTTCTTTTTATGGAACATGACCTGGACAAGGCTCGAAACCTGAAACTCTTGCTTTCAGCATTTGAGCAAATGTTGGGTCTTAAAATTAACTTCCATAAAAGCGAACTTTTCTGCTTTGGAGAAGCCGTTGAGGCGGCGGCCGATTATGCTGACCTGTTTGGTTGCGCACATGGCCATTTCCCGATTAAATATCTGGGAATACCGATTCATTATCGACGTCTCACCATTGCGGAGTGGAAGCATGTAGAGGAGCGGTTAGAGAACGGTTGAGCAGCTGGAAAGGCAAGTTGCTCTCTGTTGGAGGACGGCTGGTTTTGATTAACTCTGTCCTCACAAATATGGTCCTCTATATGCTTTATTTCTTCCAACTCCCAAAAGGGGTCCTACAAAGACTGGACTATTTCAGATCCAGATTCTTTTGGCAAGGAGATGGGGAAAAGAAAAATTACAGACTAGCCAAGTGGAGTGTGGTTTGTAGGCCGAAAGACCAAGGTGGCCTTGGAATTCATGACCTGCAGGTCAAGAATGAGGCTCTCCTTAGTAAATGGTTGTTCAAACTTCTTACTGAGGATGGTGTTTGGCAAACCATACTGCGCAACAAGTATCTAGGCCACAAGGCGGTGTCTCAGGCATATTGGAAACCTGGCGACTCGCACTTTTGGGCTGGCCTAATGGCGGCAAAGAAACATCTCTTTCGCTTTGGGTCTTTCGTGATAAAGGACGAGTCGGAGATTCGTTTTCGGGAAGATATCTGGCTAGGCGGTGCCACTCTTCGAGAACAATATCCAGCCTTGTACAACATTGCTCGCGATAAGAATAATACTATTGCGCAGGTGCTCAATTCATCCCCCCCCCCCCCGAATATTTCGTTCAGGCGGGATTTGACTGGCCCCCGACTTATGTCATGGCATAATCTTTTGTCCCGTCTGGATGCGATTAGCCTGACAGAAGGGCGGGATGTGTTTCGCTGGAACCTTACTACATCAGGGTCTTTCACCATAGACTCTATGTATTGTGCGCTCACGCATTTTGAGGTACCGGTGAGTAATAATAAGAAAATTTGGCGGTCGAAGATACCAATAAAAGTTAAAGTCTTCATGTGGTATCTTCGTAGGGGAGTTGTTCTAACCAAAGACAACCTCGCACGGCGCAATTGGCAAGGGAGTAAGAAGTGTTGTTTTTTTAGTCATGATGAGACCATCAGACACCTCTTTTTCCAATGCAACTTTGCACGTTCTACGTGGTCAGTCATCCAAATAGCGTCAAGTTTATATCCGCCCACAAGTGTTGCCAACATTTTTGGTCATTGGTTGGACGGTATTTCAAATAGGTTCAAAACGCTATTAAGGGTGGGAGCGTATGCCTTATTGTGGTCGCTTTGGCTATGTAGAAATGATTTTGTTTTTAATGACAAAAATGCTTCTCCTTTGCAGGCTATTTTCCGTTGTACGCACTCGCTTCGTATGTGGTCTATGCTACAACGAGCAGAGGTCTAACCGCTGTTCAAGGCGGTGTGTACGCGGTTGGAGCAGGTGGCTACGGAGGTTTTTACCCAACATGGGTGGCATCATAACCTCCGATCGGTCCATCTCACCTTTCGACATAGGCACAGTGTCGGTCTATAGGACTCTACTATTGCCGATTTGTCGGTTTTTGTTTTCTTCTGGTTGTCAGACTTTTGGTGTTCGGCTGTGTGCATCCTAATTATGCAGAGGCCGGGTGTTGCTCATAATGCTTTGTATCCACCTGATGCTACATTTTTGAGTTAATAAAATCGCCCTTTATCGGAAAAAAAGCAATCTTGTATTGAAATGTGTGATGTTACTAGTCAAGTTACTCCCATTGTGACTAGTCTAACATCACACATATCAAGGCAAGATGAGTCTATAGCATAATAAATGAAGTATTGTATGTTACCACACATATATTACTCCCCACTATAAAGGAAGTAACATAGTGTTACTACTCATTGTGACTAGTCTAAGTTAGGATAAGGTGGGAAGAAGAGCGGTGGGCAAGCCCCGCGGGTGCATGTGTCACGCAACAGAGGCGGCTTGCGCGGCGAGAAATCAGCCGATCTAAAAAGATAGTTTTCCATGATCTAATGGATAAACAAAGATATGGCTTGTAGTGCAGATAAGGCTTGTAGTGCATTCGTGCTTGAAGAAATCAGGAGACAAACGGACAAGTATGTGCGACTTTTTCATTTGAAGACAACGTGATCCTCCGAACCTTCTTGCATCACATTATAAAATACACAGCAGAAGTATTGTTCTACGGTCCATGGTTCAAGAAAAATAGTAGACGAAGTCAAGTCAATTCTTTTGACTGAGCTTACACTACCATCAGGCATCGGCACCCTATATATAATCCCATAGCACAGGCAGCAAATCACATCCACACCACTAGCTCAGCGGCACAGGCCTGCAAGCCTGCAACACCCGCTACAAAATGAAGCTTCAGGTAGCCACAGTCGCCTCCTTCCTCCTGGTGGCCTTGGCCGCGACGGCCCAGGCCGTGACGTTCGACGCGTCGAACAAGGCGTCGGGCACCTCCGGCGGCCGGCGGTTCAACCAGGCCGTCGGCCTCCCGTACTCCAAGAAGGTCCTCTCCGACGCCTCTGCCTTCATCTGGAAAACCTTCAACCAGCGCGCCGCCGGCGACCGCAAGCCTGTCGATGCCGTCACCCTCGTCGTCGAGGACATCAGCGGCGTCGCCTTCACCAGCGCCAACGGCATCCACCTCAGCGCCCAGTACGTTGGCGGCATCTCCGGCGACGTCAAGAAGGAGGTGACCGGCGTGCTGTACCACGAGGCGACGCACGTGTGGCAGTGGAACGGGCAGGGCAGGGCGAACGGCGGGCTCATCGAGGGCATCGCCGACTACGTGCGGCTCAAGGCCGGGTTCGCGCCGGGGCACTGGGTGCGGCCGGGGCAGGGCGACCGGTGGGATCAGGGGTACGACGTCACGGCGAGGTTCCTGGACTACTGCGACTCGCTCAAGCCCGGGTTCGTCGCGCAGCTCAACGCCAAGATGAAGAGTGGGTACACCGACGACTTCTTCGCGCAGATTCTCGGGAAGAATGTTCAGCAGCTGTGGAAGGACTACAAAGCCAAGTTTAGAGGCTGAACACACGTTAAGTTGATGGGTCCTTCACGGCGTGATGGTATAACGCACTACTTCGAATAAGACATGTGTGATGGCATAACACACTATATATACTGAAATGATCAACAGAACATGTGCCTTACGCTCTGTAGTGAAAGACAAATAAACGATTTCACTAATTCGAAATCAACTTTGAGTTACATGTTACTAGCCTTAAGTTCGCGATACGTGAGTGCGTTTGTGTGGTGGTGTGAGTGTGTGCGTGTTGTAATCAGTTTTCTAGAAAAAACAAAAGGTTTTTGCAAAAAAAATTAGAAAAAACAAAAGGTTGTTTGGACTTGGAAAGTCTTAAAGCTGTTTGCGCACGACATGCTTGGATGGGTGGATTCACAACCGCTCTGTGTACCACCATTTTTTGTCCTATATTTGTAGGACTAGACAGTGAAGACATGCAGCATGTTATGACCCACAAACTGGATCAACTCTGATTGTACTAGTGTTGGATACAAATTCATCGTATTATACTAGTGGCAGCTAGTTTTGAAATAGAAAACCCTACAAATTAGGTTTTGTTGAATGTAGCCCATTTTAGATCGTTTTGTGATGAATTTGATTCCAATAATCGAATTCATTTTTAATTCTTTGATTTGCAATTTGGTGTTTGATTGATGGCAAGTAGGTCAAAGCTGGAAGAGGGCGATGGATTTGTTTTGCGCCGGGGATGAGCTTTTGCTGGCCAAGTGCTAGGAGATATGCACCTGGTTTTCGAGCTCGAAATCTCTCGTGATGCACTCACTGGGCCTCGCGTTGGAAGTGATAACGGATGAGCGGAAGCAGTTACTTCCTAAAGGCAAGGGGACAGTCCCAATTGAGATTCTCCTGTGGGCAATGGCAGAGGCGATGGAGTCTCCATATCGTCGACAGCGAGCCCGCTGGTATGAGTACTGCTCCCGCTTGTCCTCGTCGGATCCGGAGGCGGAAGGGCCGGTGAATTTGCGTATTATCCAGGACGCCGATGAGGTGATGGATGAGGAGGATAGTGATGAGGAGATGATGAAGAAGAGGAGAGCTACCACGGAGGGTTGCAGACTATCGCACATGAGGATGCACAAAGAGGAGGGCTATCGGGGGGGGTGGAGATCATCACTCATCCTGCTCAGGAAGACACGAATCTAGCGATTAATTTGGAAAAACGAGGATGAGCAGATGGTTGATTAGGAGCACTTGGAGGCTGATGCTGGCAATGATATGACGCTAGTCACCATGTACGCCCATGCCGGCTTCCGGAATGCCGCAATAGGGGTGGGGCAGTATGAGTTGTCAGCGCGTTTTGAGCAAAATGCTGAACGCTCTCACCGCTGCCTCGCTCGCCATCTTAAGCGTCTCCAACCCCCACCTAGATAGTTCTCACGATCCTACATGTGGATGCGCGTTAAACTGCAAACAGTGTTATATCGAGGTGTTTAATTAGCAGTTGAATGCTATGTTTTGGATTTCCTACATTGAGTGGGTTTTGCATGTTCAAACATAGTGCCACATGCAGAACTTGGCAAAATAGCAACATGCAGAACTTACCAAAAACAACATCATTCAAAACTTACTTAAAATGGGGTCAAACTTGCAATGTTGACTTTTTTTCAAAACTTGTGGTATTGCAAGTTTATGATTTCTCCCATAAACTAGTTGACACAAAAGGGCCCCATACCCAAGGATTTTAATTTTTGAGGCTTTCTCGTTTTCTTTGAATTTCTTCAACTTGGGTCAAACTTGCAATGTTGACCATTCATACCAAATGGTTTGGAATTTAAACTTTGGTTGTGCCCATTCCATACACCACCAATGCAAAAGCTTAAAATAATTTTATCCAAGGATCAAACTACATCACACATGTAGTTCAAATTTGAGCAATTCGCCATAATTCACTATAAATCCATTAAATCGATGAAATATAGTAATAATACTCTGAAATTCATGAAACTTGGCCAGTGGGCTTCCAATGCGGTCCACTTTAGAGGAAAATGAGAAGACCCAGTGTTACATCTTATTTGAGGCACTTCCTTCATAAAAAAGTTCATTTCTGGCACTTGAAAAATGGAAATAATATTTTTTTATTAACAAAAAATATTTTTTGTACCAACATTGTTCACAGTAGCAACACCAATGGTTGTGCCAGAAATGAGCATGTTAGCACTTGAAAAATAAAAATAAATTAGTGTGTTCTACTTTGGTCAAATAAAAATAAATATAGTAAATTAGTGTGAATTAAAAAACACTTCTATTATCGTAAGACCATCCATGCTTACTTTGTGAACAAGATGATCATGAACTAAATCATCTCCTTCACAAAGCAAGCTTTGATGATTTTATTGTAATAGAAGTTATTTAGTGCATCTGAATGACGACGATGCTATTTAAGATGGTCTGCGAGCCTCTCATGCGGCGATGTGGGACTAAACTTCATCATTTTGTATGTTTGGTTCCCTTGGTTTCATCGGGGAGTATGCTTGGGCGAGGCGCATTCAGAGAGAATAAAACTTACATAGCAGGCCAACACTGTGCAGCCTAGCCCACCTAGGGGCAACCCTGTCTTAAACCTCGCGCCTAGTGGCATAGGAGGATGCGTCCGGGAGCGCCTGCCCCAGCTACGCACCGTCGAGGGCTTCTTCATCCACAGCTCTACACCAAGAGACAGTTACGATACCACGAGTGCAAATCTATCTACTTTCCATCACATTCCCCTCCTCTTGCTTGATCTCTAACCATGATTGAGAACGCCATGGACACGGCGACTTCAAACGATGTAGCCTAAGTGCTATCCCCGACCCACCAGCATGTCCTTTAGCTTCACATCGACAGCGTGAACCTATACGACAAAGATCGCAAGACCGGACGCCCTGAATCATCGCCATCGTGGCCTTCTTCGTTGTCTATAGCCGGCATCGCCGCTGTCGATTTGTCGCCTACTTCCCATCCCCGAGCTTGATAATGTGATGTACAGCCTTACCGTGAACTCCATAGATTTTCCCTCTCTCCTTGTGAACGTTTTCATGTCGTAGTGCCATTAATTGTGAGCCCCCTTTGCCGAGCACGTACGAGCTCATGATGACGCTCCGGTGACCATTTGGTCATCTGCCCATGTTAAACTGCACAACACGTTGCCGCCGAACGACATCAGCAGAAAAAAGCGTTCGAATCTGTGCTCTAGAGGTATGTTGCCTACAACCACAAAACTCCAGCCACGATTGAACTCACCCACTGGTGTCGTTTCCGTCCACCCTCGGCCACCCTGATGCCACCCAACGATGCACACACGCACCAGCGACCCATAGAGGCCAAGATATCGTCCAGCCATCGCCGGAATCGGCTGGACCAGCAACTCTACCCTGCCCTGCTATCTATCGGCAACTGACCATCGATTGGATGACGTGGCCGGAGTTTACAGTGGGAACACATGCCTGTATCCAGGTAACGGTCAAAGGTGTTGACCCGGCGGAAATGGTGTGTTTGGGCTTATGTGAGGATCAGCTAGAGGGAGAAGGGCAAAAGTGAGGTCAGTTTGTTGCCATGGGTAAAACTGAGTAGAACTATGGAACCGAGGGCATGAAAAAATCCCAATGATCTTACGAGGCAGATTGGGCCATCATAGGTGACATTCTGGGCCGTCAATAAAATGGGCAATCGGTGACATTATTTGGCTCATCACCTGAAATGCGATCTTGCATGACGGAAGAAGTGGTACCATCAAAATTTTATTTTCCATGACGGCGCTTCTATAACGGTGGGGGTGACGGCGTGAAAACGTCACGGGGGTATTTTCCACAACAAAAAACGGTTATGCGTGACACAAGTGAAATGTTGCAAAATAGACGAAATTTTGCAGTTGGAGAAAATGTTTTCTCAAAATGTCACATAGCATAACACTGTTCAAAAATCAATGGTTGATTAGCATGCGTGGATGTATAAACTTTAAATTCATCATGTGTGCTATCAAACGTACAAAGCCATATGTTAGTAGTAAGTACTATAGTGATCCTAGAAATGTTCACTAGGGTAATTGCTTAAAGATGAAGTACCTCAGTTGGATGAAAGTTTAGCTTCTTGTCCTTGGAGGAGATGAAGAGATTGTTGTAAATAGTTACACAAATTATTTGTTGTAAAGGTTACACAAGACAACTTCGTGACTGATATAAATAAACTATCAGGGCTATCAATTGTGAAATAATTTTCAAGAAAGAAACATAATTGTGGATATTATAAATGATGTAGATTGAGGCTTGAGAAGACTTCAATATAATATTATCTGGATCAATAATAATTTATTGATAGACTATGGCGTAATACCAAATGAAAATTGACTATATGATGATATAGCAAATGGACTATATGGAGATATAGTGTTACTATGAAATGGACTATATAGAGATATAGTGTTACCATTAATGTGACACAAAAAATTAAACAGAAAAACCAGATATTACCGACAGAAATAACCTTGGGATTTGAAGAGCATCAGATCTAGTGACGAAGGCTCTACCACTAGCAAAGCATGAGCAACATCAGATAGCCGTAAGTGTTACAAGCATGCAACTAGATTATTGACTCTACTGCAAGTGGGAGACTGTTGAAAATATGCCCTAGAGGCAATAATATTTGTATTATTATATTCCCATATTCATAATTTTAGAGTTTATATTCTATATTATAATTGCCATGATCCTGGATTATGCGATTCAATGGAAAACTTATATGCATGTGTGGAATGATAAAGGCCAAATAAAAGGTTCCTAGTCTTACCTCTAGGACTAGCTCAAGTGTTGTTGGTTATTGCATTTTTTAGGATATCGTTAAGTGTAACGATAGTCCTAAAAAATATTGAGATTATGACATTGGAAAAACACTCATATTGAATCGACCCAAATTTGTGTGTTATGAATTGAGTTAATATCATCTGTAATCAATTGTAATAACACAAGGTGTTAACGTGTGATTTTTCTCCTAAGACCATGAGAGCATTGTAGTCACTTCTTACCATACAGTGGACTTTGTGGTTGCTCAAACATCACCTGTAACACAGTGATCATAACGACAACTTACAGGTTCATCGGAAAATTTGGCAAGGGACTAGATAGCTGGAGAGTCGGATTTGCTCCTCCGACGATGGAGAGATATTCTTAGGGGCGGCCCTCTCGGTGTGAAGACATCCATTATCGTCTGGCCAGACACAGTGACTATGTCATGAGGATGCCGGAATACAATAATGAGAAAGAAGAACAAAACCGGTAACGAGGATAACGATATAGTAAGCATGGTGATGACTCATGAGGATAATGATGCATCCTGGGTTTTGTGAAGTGTCGCCAAGAAAAGGGAACATCACATGATAACCAAAGGTTCACTCGAATATCATTCGTGTGCTCATAGGGATGGAAATGGACGTCCACGGTTCCGTTGTCGGTCATTGAATGAACGGTTTCGTCCATGTCTATGAGTTACGAAACCTACGGGCCACAAGATTAAGGAAATCATGATCTGCTGAGTGTTACTAGGACGGAAGTGATGAGAACATACTTTTGAAACAGTTTCATTAATATTGGGAATAGTTCCAGGAGGATTCGGAAGCATTTCGGGGTCACCGGAAGGGTTTAGGAGTAGGATTTTCTACAATAGCTTGCCACATAACTAGTTAAGGTTTTCGACGGTGTAAAAGTTCTCAAAAATCCTGAAAAAATAATGAACCAACACACCTATAATATAACATGATCCAACGGATGGATTGAAAAAATATGACTGCATGTGTCCTGGACAAAAAGAACAAATGTTTCAATATATATTGATCCTGCAGTGAGCTGAAATGCTTGTTTTTCGCTGAGGACACATAAATGCATATTTTCATAATCACACCGTTGGATCATCTTATTATATCAGAGTGAGGCTCCCCTATTTATTTCATATTTTTTACTCACTTTTAAACCGTTAAATGTTTAGCAAGCCTTAACTAGTTCTGTGTGCGTGTGGAAAATGTTTTCAGGATGTTAAAATTATATATAAAAGGGTCTGAAAATATTTATACCAATTTATATTTAATTCAATATTGACGGGCATAAAGAAGCCAAATGGTGGAAGGGAACTTGGGCCACCAAGGCCCAACCAGGGAGGCGCCCGCTTTCCCTATGGAAGGAGGCCGAATTGGGGACGTGGAAGGACTCCCCTTCCGTCCTTGGCCGACATAAGGGGAGGGGAGTCCTTCTCCTCCTCTTGTCTGCCCTCTCTCCCCTCTAACACATATATACTTGAGCTATTGAGTTATTTTGAACACAAGTTTGGAGCCTCCTCTAGTACCTTTAGTTATAGTTCTAGTTGACCCTAGTTGATCTATTTAGAGCAAGACTAATCCTCTAATCCTTATAATTAAAAGTCAAGTGTGGTTCTAATCTCCTCCCTCTAATTCCAGTGATGATTAGCTCTTGGGCGAAGCATTGCTGAATCGTGGATGTTGCATGCTTGCAATCAAGTAGATAGGCCATGCTTTTGGTCTTTGGTTCGAGGGATCGTTCGTGAGTGGTTTGCGGTATTGTTCATGTTGGGGAACGTAGTAATTTCAAAAAATTTCCTACGCACACGCAAGATCATGGTGATGCATAGCAATGAGAGGGGGGAGTGTTGTCCACGTACCCTCGTAGACCGAAAGCGGAAGCGTTAGCACAACGCGGTTGATGTAGTCGTACGTCTTCACGATCCGACCGATCAAGTACCGAACGCACGGCACCTCCGAGTTCAGCACACGTTCAGCCCGATGACGTCCCTCGAACTCCGATCCAGCCAAGTGTTGAGGGAGAGTTTCGTCAGCACGACGGCGTGGTGACGATGATGATGTTCTACCGACGCAGGGCTTCGCCTAAGCACCGCTACAGTATTATCGAGGTGGACTATGGTGGAGGGGGGCACCGCACACGGCTAAAAGATCAAACGATCAATTGTTGTGTTTCTAGGGTGCCCCCCTGCCCCCGTATATAAAGGAGCAAGGGGGTGCGGCCGGCCAGGAGAGGGGGCGCGCCAGGAGGAGTCCTACTCCCACCGGGAGTAGGACTCCCTCCCTTTTCCTAGTTGGATTAGGACTTGAGGGGGAAAGAGGTGGAGGAGAAGAAGGAAACGGGGGGGGGGGGCGCCGCCCACCTCTCCTAGTCCTATTCAGACTAGGGGGGAGGGGCGCGCGGCCCTTGCCCTGGCCGCCTTTCCTCTCTTCCACTAAGGCCCACTATGGCCCATTAACCTCCCGGGGGGTTCTGGTAACCTCCCGGTACTCCGGTAAAATCCCGATTTCACCCGGAACACTTCCGATATCCAAACATAGGCTTCCAATATATCAATCTTCATGTCTCGACCATTTCAAGACTCCACGTCATATCCGTGATCACATCCGGGACTCCGAACAACCTTCGGTACATCAAAACATATAAACTCATAATATAACTGTCATCAAAATGTTAAGCGTGCGGACCCTACGGGTTCGAGAACTATGTAGACATGACCGAGACACGTCTCCGGTCAATAACCAATAGCGGAACCTGGATGCTCATATTGGCTCCCACATATTCTACGAAGATCTTTATCGGTCAGACCGCATAACAACATACGTTGTTCCCTTTGTCATCGGTATGTTACTTGCCCGAGATTCGATAGTCGGTATCTCAATACCTAGTTCAATCTCGTTACCGGCAAGTCTCTTTACTCGTTCTGTAATACATCATCCCGCAACTAACTCATTAGTTGCAATGCTTGCAAGGCTTATAGTGATGTGCATTACCGAGTGGGCCCAGAGATACCTCTCCGACAATCTGAGTGACAAATCCTAATCTCGAAATACGCCAACCCAACAAGTACCTTTGGAGACACCTGTAGAGCACCTTTATAATCACCCAGTTACGTTGTGACGTTTGGTAGCACACAAAGTGTTCCTCCGGTAAACGGGAGTTGCATAATCTCATATTCATAGGAACATGTATAAGTCATGAAGAAAGCAATAGCAACATGCTAAACGATCGGGTGCTAAGCTAACGGAATGGGTCAATTCAATCACATCATTATCCTAATGATGTGATCCCGTTAATCAAATGACAACTCATGTCTATGGCTAGGAAACATAACCATCTTTGATCAACGAGCTAGTCAAGTAGAGGCATACTAGTGACACTTTGTTTGTCTATGTATTCACACATGTATCCTGTTTCCGGTTAATACAATTCTAGCATGAATAATAAACATTTATCATGAAATAAGGAAATAAATAGTAACTTTATTATTGCCTCTAGGGCATATTTCCTTCAGTCTCCCACTTGCACTAGAGTCAATAATCTAGATTACACAGTAATGATTCTAACACTCATGGAGCCTTGGTGCTGATCATGTTTTGCTCGTGGAAGAGGCTTAGTCAATGGGTCTGCAACATTCAGATCCGTATGTATCTTGCAAATTTCTATGTCTCCCACCTGGACTAAATCCCGGATGGAATTGAAGCATCTCTTGATGTGCTTGGTTCTCTTGTGAAATTTGGATTCCTTCGCCAAGGCAATTGTACCAGTATTGTCACAAAAGATTTTCATTGGACCCGATGCACTAGGTATGACACCTAGATCGGATATGAACTCCTTCATCCAGACTCCTTCATTTGCTGCTTCCGAAGCAGCTATGTACTCCGCTTCACACGTAGATCCCGCCACGACGCTTTGTTTAGAACTGCACCAACTGACAGCTCCACTGTTCAATGTAAACACGTATCCGGTTTGCGATTTAGAATCGTCCGGATCAGTGTCAAAGCTTGCATCAACGTAACTGTTTACAATGAGCTCTTTGTCACCTTCATAAACGAGAAACATATCCTTAGTCCTTTTCAGGTATTTCAGGATGTTCTTGACCGCTGTCCAGTGATCCACTCCTGGATTACTTTGGTACCTCACTGCTAGACTTATAGCAAGGCACACATCAGGTCTGGTACACAGCATTGCATACATGATAGAGCCTATGGCTGAAGCATATGGAACATCTTTCATTTTCTCTCTATCTTCTGCAGTGGTCGGGCATTGAGTCTTACTCAACTTCACACCTTGTAACACAGGCAAGAACCCTTTCTTTGCTTGATCCATTTTGAACTTCTTCAAAACTTTGTCAAGGTATGTGCTTTGTGAAAGTCCAATTAAGCGTCTTGATCTATCTCTATAGATCTTGATGCCCAATATATAAGTAGCTTCACCGAGGTCTTTCATTAAAAACTCTTATTCAAGTATCCCTTTATGCTATCCAGAAATTCTATATCATTTCCAATCAACAATATGTCATCCACATATAATATCAGAAATGCTACAGAGCTCCCACTCACTTTCTTGTAAATACAGGCTTCTCCAAAAGTCTGTACAAAACCAAATGCTTTGATCACACTATCAAAGCGTTTATTCCAACTCCGAGAGGCTTGCACCAATCCATAAATGGATCGCTGGAGCTTGCACACTTTGTTAGCTCCCTTTGGATTGACAAAACCTTTCGGTTCCATCATATACAACTCTTCTTCTAGAAATCCATTCAGGAACGCAGTTTTGACATCCATTTGCCAAATTTCATAATCATAAAATGCGGCAATTGCTAACATGATTCGGACAGACTTAAGCATCGCTACGGGTGAGAAGGTCTCATCGTAGTCAATCCCTTGAACTTGTCGAAAACCTTTCGCAACAAGTCGAGCTTTATAGACAGTAACATTACCGTCTGCGTCAGTCTTCTTCTTGAAGATCCATTTATTCTCAATTGATTGCCAATCATCGGGCAAGTCAACCAAAGTCCACACTTTGTTCTCATACATGGATCCCATCTCAGATTTCATGGCCTCAAGCCATTTGGCGGAATCTGGGCTCACCATCGCTTCTTCATAATTCGTAGGTTCGTCATGGTCTAGTAACATAACTTCCAGAACAGGATTACCGTACCACTCTGGTGCGGATCTTACTCTGGTTGACCTACGAGGTTCAGTAACAACTTGATCTGAAGTTCTATGATCATCATCATTAACTTCCTCACTAATTGGTGTAGGTGTCGCAGAAACCGGTTTCTGCGATGAACTACTTTCCAATAAGGGAGAAGGTACAGTTACCTCATCAAGTTCTACTTTCCTCCCACTCACTTCTTTCAAGAGAAACTCCTTCTCTAGAAAAATTCCGAATTTAGCAACAAAGGTCTTGCCTTCGGATCTGTGATATAAGGTGTACCCAACAGTCTCCTTTGGGTATCCTATGAAGACACATTTCTCCGATTTGGGTTCGAGCTTATCAGGTTGATGCTTTTTCACATAAGCATTGCAGCCCCATACTTTCAGAAATGACAACTTTGGTTTCTTGCCAAACCACAGTTCATAAGGCGTCGTCTCAATGGATTTCGATGGTGCCCTATTTAATGTGAATGCGGCCGTCACTAAAGCATAACCCCAAAACGATAGCGGTAAATCAGTAAGAGACATCATAGATCGCACCATATCTAGTAAAGTACGATTAAGACGTTCGGACACACCATTACGCTGTGGTGTTCCGGGTGGCGTGAGTTGCGAAACTATTCCGCATTGTTTCAAATGAAGACCAAACTCATAACTCAAATATTCCCCTCCACGATCAGATCGTAGAAACTTTATTTTCTTGTTACGATGATTTTCAACTTCACTCTGAAATTCTTTGAACTTTTCAAACGTTTCAGACTTATGTTTCATTAAGTAGATATACCCATATCTGCTTAAATCATCTGTGAAGGTGGGAAAATAACGATATCCACCACGAGCCTCAACATTCATCGGACCACATACATCTGTATGTATGATTTCCAACAAATCTGTTGCTCTCTCCATAGTACCAGAGAACGGCGTTTTAGTCATCTTGCCCATGAGGCACGGTTTGCAAGTACCAAGTGATTCATAATCAAGTGGTTCTAAAAGTCCATCAGTATGAAGTTTCTTCATGCGCTTTACACCGATATGACTTAGACGGCAGTGCCACAAATAAGTTGCACTATCATTATCAACTTTGCATCTTTTGGCTTCAATATTATGAATATGTGTATCACTACTATCGAGATTCAACAAAAATAGACCACTCTTCAAGGGAGCATGGCCATAAAAGATATTACTCATATAAATAGAACAACCATTATTCTCTGATTTAAATGAATAACCGTCTCGCATCAAACAAGATCCAGATATAATGTCCATGCTCAACGCTGGCATCGAATAATAATTATTTAGGTCTAATACTAATCCCGAAGGTAGATGTAGAGGTAGCGTGCCGACCGCGATCACATCGACTTTGGAACCATTTCCCACGCGCACCGTCACCTCGTCCTTAGCCAATCTTCGCTTAATCCGTAGCGCCTGTTTCGAGTTGCAAATATTAGCAACAGAACCAGTATCAAATACCCAGGTGCTACTGCGAGAATTAGTAAGGTACACATCAATAACATGTATATCACATATACCTTTGTTCACCTTGCCATCCTTCTTATCCGCCAAATACTTGGGGCAGTTCCGCTTCCAGTGACCAGTCTGCTTGCAGTAGAAGCACTCAGTCTCAGGCTTAGGTCCAGACTTGGGTTTCTTCTCCTGAGCAGCAACTTGCTTGCTGTTCTTCTTGAAGTTCCCCTTCTTCTTCCCTTTTCCCTTTTTCTTGAAACTGGTGGTCTTATTGACCATCAACACTTGATGCTCCTTTTTGATTTCTACCTCCGCAGCCTTTAGCATTGCGAAGAGCTTGGGAATCATCTTATCCATCCCTTGCATGTTATAGTTCATCACGAAGCTCTTGTAGCTTGGTGGCAGTGATTGGAGAATTCTGTCAATGACGCTATCATCCGGAAGATTAACTCCCAGTTGAATCAAGTGATTATTATACCCAGACATTTTGAGTATATGCTCACTGACAGAACTATTCTCCTCCATCTTGCAGCTGTAGAACTTATTGGAGACTTCATATCTCTCAATCCGGGCATTTGCTTGAAATATTAACTTCAACTCCTGGAACATCTCATATGCTCCATGACGTTCAAAACGTCGTTGAAGTCCCGGTTCTAAGCCGTAAAGCATGGCACATTGAACTATCGAGTAGTCATCAGCTTTGCTCTGCCAGACATTCTTAACGTCGTCAGTTGCATCAGCAGCAGGCATGGCACCCAGCGGTGCTTCCAGGACGTAATTCTTCTGTGCAGCAATGAGGATAATCCTCAAGTTACGGACCCAGTCCGTGTAATTGCTACCATCATCTTTCAACTTTGCTTTCTCAAGGAACGCATTAAAATTCAACGGAACAACAGCACGGGCCATCTATCTACAAGCAAGATACTATCAGGTACTAAGTTCATGATAAATTTAAGTTCAATTAATCATATTACTTAAGAACTCCCACTTAGGTAGACATCCCTCTAATCCTCTAAGTGATCACGTGATCCAAATCAACTAAACCATGTCCGATCATCACGTGAGATGGAGTAGTTTCAATGGTAAACATCACTATGTTGATCATATCTACTATATGATTCACGCTCGACCTTTCGGTCTCCGTGTCCCGAGGCCAAATCTGTTATATGCTAGGCTCGTCAAGTTTAACCTGAGTATTCCGCGTGTGCAACTGTTTTGCACCCGTTGTATTTGAACGTAGAGCCTATCACACCCGATCATCACATGGTGTCTCAGCACGAAGAACTTTCGCAACGGTGCATACTCAGGGAGAACACTTATACTTTGATAATTTAGTGAGGGATCATCTTATAATGCTACCGTCAATCAAAGCAAGATAAGATGCATAAAAGATAAACATCACATGCAATCAATATAAGTGATATGATATGGCCATCATCATCTTGTGCTTGTGATCTCCATCTCCGATGCACCGTCATGATCACCATCGTCACCGGCGCGACACCTTGATCTCCATCGTAGCATCGTTGTCGTCTCGCCAATCTTATGCTTCTACGACTATCGCTACCGCTTAGTGATAAAGTAAAGCATTACAGGGCGATTGCATTGCATAAAATAGAACGACAACCATATGGCTCCTGCCGGTTGCCGATAACTCGGTTACAAAACATGATCATCTCATACAATAAAATTTAGCATCGTGTCTTGACCATATCACATCACAACATGCCCTGCAAAAACAAGTTAGACGTCCTATACTTTGTTGTTGCAAATTTTACGTGGCTGCTACGGGCTTAGCAAGAACCGTTCTTACCTACGCATCAAAATCACAATGATAGTTTGTCAAGTTGGTGCTGTTTTAACCTTCGCAAGGACCGGTCGTAGCCACACTCAGTTCAACTAAAGTTGGAGAAACTGACACCCGCCAGCCACCTATGTGCACAGCACGCCGGTAGAACCAGTCTCGCGTAAGCGTACGCGTAATGTTGGTCCAGGCTGCTTCATCCAACAATACCGCCGAACCAAAGTATGACATGCTGGTAACCAGTATGACTTATATCGCCCACAACTCACTTGTGTTCTACTCGTGCATATGACATCTACGCATAAAACCAGGCTTGGATGCCACTGTTGGGGAACGTAGTAATTTCAAAAAAATTCCTACGCACACGCAAGATCATGGTGATGCATAGCAACGAGAGGGGAGAGTGTTGTCCACGTACCCTCGTAGACCAAAAGCGGAAGCGTTAGCACAACGCGGTTGATGTAGTCGTATGTATTCACGATCCGACCGATCAAGTACCGAACGCACGGCACCTCCGAGTTCAGCACACGTTCAGCCCGATGACGTCCCTTGAACTCCGATCCAGCCGAGTGTTGAGGGAGAGTTTTGTCAGCACGACGGCGTGGTGACGATGATGATGTTCTACCGACGCAGGGCTTCGCCTAAGCACCGCTACAGTATTATCGAGGTGGACTATGGTGGAGGGGGGCACCGCACACGGCTAAAAGATCAAACGATCAATTGTTGTGTTTCTAGGGTGCCCCCTGCCCCCGTATATAAAGGAGCAAGGGGGGGTGCGGCCGGCCAGGAGGAGTCCTACTCCCACCGGGAGTAGGACTCCCTCCCTTTTCCTAGTTGGATTAGCACTTGGGGGAAAGAGGTGGAGGAGAAGAAGGAAACGGGGGGGGGGGCGCCGCCCCCCTCTCCTTGTCCTATTCGGACTAGGGGGAGGGGCGCACGGCCCTTGCCCTGGCCGCCTTTCCTCTCTTCCACTAAGGCCCACTATGGCCCATAAACCTCCCCGGGGGTTCCGGTAACCTCTTGGTACTCCGGTAAAATCCCGATTTCACCCGGAACACTTCCGATATCCAAACATAAGCTTCCAATATATCAATCTTCATGTCTCGACCATTTCGTGACTCCTCGTCATATCCGTGATCACATCCGGGACTCCGAACAACCTTCGGTACATCAAAACATATAAACTCATAATATAACTGTCATCGAAACGTTCAGCGTGCGGACCCTACGGGTTCAAGAACTATGTAGCATGACCGAGACACATCTCCGGTCAATAACCAATAGCGGAACCTGGATGCTCATATTGGCTCCCACATATTCTACGAAGATCTTTATCGGTCAGACCGCATAACAACATACGTTGTTCCCTTTGTCATTGGTATGTTACTTGCCCGAGATTCGATCGTCGGTATCTCAATACCTAGTTCAATATCGTTACCGGCAAGTCTCTTTACTCGTTCTGTAATACATCATCCCGCAACTAACTCATTAGTTGCAATGCTTGCAAGGCTTATAGTGATGTGCATTACCGAGTGGGCCCAGAGATACCTCTCCAACAATCGGAGTGACAAATCCTAATCTCGAAATACGCCAACCCAACAAGTAACTTTGGAGACACCTGTAGAGCACCTTTATAATCACCCAGTTACGTTCTGACGTTTGGTAGCACACAAAGTGTTCCTCCGGTAAACGGGAGTTGCATAATCTCATAGTCATAGGAACATGTATAAGTCATGAAGAAAGCAATAGCAACATACTAAACGATCGGGTGCTAAGCTAACGAAATGGGTCAAGTCAATCACATCATTCTCCTAATGATGTGATCCCGTTAATCAAATGACAACTCATGTCTATGGCTAGGAAACATAACCATCTTTGATCAACGAGCTAGTCAAGTAGAGGCATACTAGTGACACTCTATTTGTCTATGTATTCACACATGTATCATGTTTCCGGTTAATACAATTCTAGCATGAATAATAAACATTTATCATGAAATAAGGAAATAAATAATAACTTTATTATTGCCTCTAGGGCATATTTCCTTCAGTTCATCGATGGTTCGAAGGACTTCAAGTACAATCTACACTAACACAATCTTCTTCAGCTGCAACTCGGTGATGGTAACGATCGTGATCTCAACCCGTTATGCATCTTCATATTGATCCTAATTATGCATAGGTGCGGATTTTTTTGTTTTCTACTATGTTTCTCGACAAATAAATATTTAACATATGCAAGGAAGGAGAACGAAACATTGAAAATTCTATCACAAAGAGAGGTAACTGAGTAACATGAAAATTTATATAACCATATTTGCCTCTCTCAAAATATTTACATTGAGGATCATAATCAAATTCAATAATATAGCTATCATGTAAAGCATTCTATTTATGACCTTCACATGCATAAAAAGTTTGTAATCTTCCAAGATAGTGGGATTAACATCCACTAAATTTATGACCTGTCCAAACCCACTTCTATCAAAAATTTCATAAGATTGAATGTTCTCCAAAATAATGGGATTCTTTTTACCTAAAGTTTACGCTCTTTCAAAGCCACTTACAATAGGTTTGCAAAAAAATTTACCAATAGCATATTTATCATGAAGCTCAAATAAATTTTCAAGATCACAAAAAGTATCATAATTATCATCCCAATCATGATCATTATAGTAAGTAGTAGGCATACTAAAATCATATTCAATAGTGCCTACAAACATAGTGTCATCATAAAAAGCAATATCAAGTTTGTCATCTTCATCACTTGAATCATAGAGATTATCATATTTTTTTTCTTTATAACTTCTTCATTAGTAGGGGGGATAAAAATATCATGCTCATCAAACTCATCATCCCTAAGCTTATAGCTTTGCATATCATTAACATTATTGATATTTATAGTAGACATACTAATAACATTGCAATCATACTTTTTATTCAAGGAACTATTATGGATCACTTCATAAAATTCTTCTTCTAACACTTCATAACAATTTTTAGATTCACGATTTTTGAAGAAAAACTTCATAAAGATAATGAAGTGCACTCAACTTCATCTTATCTTTCAAAGAACATATTAGGCATCAAGTAGGCCAGAATTAATCATTTTAGGCGACAATTAGGTAGCTTCGCTTGGTCTCGGACAAGTTTTCAGGCCGTCCGCCTTGCAGGAGCCTTGCGGCAGCTAACTTTTCGGGCCAATCAACCTCTGTATATGGGCCAACCATAGTGCCTCCCGATAGCATGCACTTTGGCTTGTTGCGCTTGGGTATGGAACGTGTAATAGGATCACTCATTATGTATGCAAGACCTGTGTGAAAGTGTTCTAGCCTACGTGCGACATGCAGTCACGACTGGCCTCCATCATTATGAAGGTTCGTGGCCGAGAACCATGGATCTGGTGGCGACTCACCTCCAGCGTTCGTGCTTTTCTTTTTTCCTTTATTTTCTATTTTTATTTTTAAACCCAGGATTTAAATATGGTATGAATTAGCCCAAATTCAAACCATTTCAAATCCTTTAAACTCAAAACTATCCTACGAAAACTAGGGCATGGCTAGGTCCGGGGTCAAAGAGTAGGTCTGACACGAGCTGGTTATATCTGGCATTGGCAATGATTTTTTTTACGCTGTTACTTTGTTGAAGGCATGTCTCGGATATGCTCTGAGCCTCCGACTGAATATTTAGGGTGAAAACCTAGATTCTAGTCTTGGTGGTTTGCTCCGGTGAAGGTAAGGTTATTTTTCAAGGTGTTGATGTTGAACAACCTCGTGTCCTCATCGTCTAGGTGATGTCATGAGATGTGCTGCGCGGTTGGCTGGCGCCGCCGGCGGTGTGTGCTGCACATCGACCTGTGATCTTGTCGGGGTCTTCCCTCCGGATCAAGTGGTCGATCAGCGGCCCCACATCATAGGTTCTCGTGCGGTGTCTCCTCTGGCGGCCAATGGACTAGGGACATCTAGATCTTGGCTGGACAAGGCATTACGTTAGCATGTGTCAAGCAGGTATAAAGGAACGAGTTGCATGCTTACGCTGATGTACGGTGGCTCACCAGGCAACTCTTGGATCTTGGTGCATGGAGCCGTCTGATGGCCCTTGTGGGCTCTTCACGACACACTTGATCCTAAAGCGCGGCGTCTCCTCGCTACAGTTATCGCCATGGCCCGCACACGGATGTAACGACGGGCATTGTCATCTATGACATCTTACACGGGCATGGTTAATAGGCATCGCGATCCCATGAAGGTTTGCGGCCGGCAACCATTGATTTGTTGGCGACCGCTGGCGGCGCTATGATCCACGGCTTGGTGGTGGTGATTCAGATTCGATTGGCCGAGTGAGGGTGACTACACACTTTGGTGGAGCGACCTCCTACAACTCCACGAAGGCGGTGGTCATTGCAAGATCTTCGAGAGTGTTCATCTCAATATTCAGTGGTTGACTTCGGCAGTGAGGTGTAAATTATGGGTGACAACTTGACACACAAGAATGGTTGTGCAGTGGCGGCGGTTGCATCGCATGTAGCTGCTTGGATCGTAAAAAAGTGGTGGCAACAACACTTGTATGACTTCGATGGTGGTGCTACTCGAGCACCCGGTTGCAAGGTGTGGGGTGAAAGCCTAGGTATGATACGAGCTGGTTATACCTGGCAATGGCGATGTTTTTTTTTACGACGTTACCTAGTGGAAGGCATTGCTCTAATATGCTCTGATTAAATCTTCAGGGTGAAAACCTAGATTCTGACATTGGTAGTTAGATCCGATGACGGCGATGATATTCTTCAAGGCGTTGCAGTTGAAGAATTTCCTTGTCTGGGTGATGTCATGATATGATTAGTGCGGATATGGTGTTTATTGTAGTTTGTCGATCTTAGATCTGATCACTTTTGGTTTTTCTTTTTTCCTCGGCTATGCATTATTTTGGTCTCATATGACTTTACTATTTGCCGCCATGTTTTTGAGTGTATGCGTTGGTGTTGACTGTGTGCATCCTAATTATGCAGAGGCCAGATGTGTGCTCTTTGGGTTTGTATCGTCTTTATGCTCCTTTTTGAGCCAATAAAATTCACCCTTTGTCCAAAAATGTGTCTGGTATTTGGTTTGAGCCAATTCTTTATACTTGTCAACAATTGGCATGCCAAATATTGGCATCAAATAATCTAGCCTTGTAATCTTGTCATTCAGTTTGCATAAAATATGTACTCATGACCTAATCCTCCGTCGGTCTCTTTTGACGCAAGTTTAATATAGCAAGGTTATGATGTGCCATAAAAATGCGCCAACAACATAGAAATAGGACGACCCCTGTCATGAATCTGGCTAAAACTATTAATTATTTTGAGCCTCAATTACATGGATACAGGTTGTAAACCAGAACAGACGTATAACACACACCCCACACGCACGCACGCACACACACCACTAAACAACCCGCTATGCGTGTAACAAGATCTACACTCCATACATACACGACACGTCTCGAGAAACTTTCAAACAATTAACCTCTTACTTTCTATCTTATCGAGTGGAAGAACAACCCCCGTTCAATAAAAAAGTAAGATTTAGATGCTATATCTATCAAGATTTGGGCTACAACCACTTCCCTTCTGGAGTTACAATCTGGCGGCTAGGAGTTGGTGGCCCTACTATCGTCTCTTTCTTAGCCTCCGGCCTGCGCGCCGTGTAGTGGCCTGGGAGTCATGTACGTTTGCTTTCTAATACTTGCGTTTTGGGCGTTGAAACTCTCTGATTGGTTATGTTTTGCGTCGTGGCTACGTTGTTAACTCTGCCTGGTGGCTTTATTTATAAAGTCAGGCTCTAGCCTTTTCTGTAAAAAAAAAATTAAACTTTGGGAAACTTGACATGATTTGTTGCTTGAAACTTATGAAATCATAAAAATAAGATCAACCAATATCTCATACAAAAAATACTATCATTTGTGAATATGCTATGAATAATTTGCAGAATAGAAGAGAAACATATAGAAGAATGTTGGGATAAAAAAATACAATGTGCGACTACAAATAATGGAATATATAGGTGGCACCGCAAGGGGCTGAAAGGACATGGTTCATTGTGCAGCAAAAGTACGGTTCGACTCTCAAAGCAGCAGGTTTGTTGGTGCACGCACGCTGTCATTTGGGTGCAAATTAAATGGTGATTCTTAATTAGTTGGGGATGGAGCACACGCTCCTGACCTGGCCCTGAGAGCCAGTCAACGGGCTGAGGTTGGCCATCTTCGCCATGGCGGAGGCGAAGGCGCTAAAGAAGGCGGCCTGGCTAGAAGCGAAGGCCTTAACGATGTCCTCGGTGGCACCGGCGGCTGCGGTGGCGTTGTACAGCACCTGTTCGGAGTGAAGGAGGCCCTTCTCGGACTGGAGGTTGATGAAGTAGTCGTTGTTGAACAAGTCCGGGTTCGGGGGGATCGTTGTGTCGTCGTCGAGCGGGGCCAGGTTGGTGTTGCCGCCGGACTGGGGGCAGTTGAACTTGAGCTTGGTCGCGTAGGTCGTGTTGATGTTGGACTCGTTGTAGAGCCTGCCCCTGAAGTTCTGGCACTGCGCCATCCCGATGGTGTGGCCGCCAGAGAGGGCGACCATGTCGGTCAGGTTGAACCCCTTGCCGACGAAGCTGGCGTTGAGGCCGGCGACGCCCAAGAACGGCGCAGGCAGGTTCTGGTCGATGCATCTGGCCCTTCGGGAGGGCACCTCCCGACCCCGACTCCTCCGCCCGACCCCGTGCGGCCGCCGCCGGGTCGCACCGGGCGGCCACATCCCGATCTCCCCTCGACTCCCCGTGCACCCCCTTCCTCCGCCGCCGCCGGCAACGTCGCTGGGCGAAGGCCCCGTGGCGCGGCGGCGGCAGACCTCCTCTCGCATCCTGAGATCTGAGGCTGCGGTGGCCTGATTTGGATCTCCCTCCCGACGAGGATGGTGGGCAGCGGCGGCCGGGGCGCGACGGGGGGTTTGGCTGCAGCCGGCGTGAGTAGTACGAGATGGCGGCAGCGGCGGCCGGGGCGCGTCCCGGGCTGCCGTTACGTCCTCAAACAGCTGCATCTCATCGGATTCGGCGACGGCTCGCTGAAGCACTCCGGGTCTGCATCGCATCACGAGGATTATGGCGGTGGTGGTCATCTCCTACGTCGGAGGTGGTCGACCTGAGACTGGATGATCGGATCTCGAGATCTGTAATCTAGTCCCGGCTGCGAGTCGGGGAGACATAGTTGCCGGTGAAAACCGAGCCGATGGCGGCGTTCTGCGCCGTTACCTTGATGAAGGCATCGTTCTGTAACTACTGTCGACCCACTCGTGCTGCTCCGGGGGAAACCCTATGATCTGGTTTTCCAGATCGGACGATGGCGGCACTGCGGTGTCGTTTCTCTCTTGGGAGCATCGTTTGTGGAGCAGCGCTGGAAGTCAGAGGCAGGAGGTGGAGCGGCTTCGTCTTGCACGGAGCTTCGGTGGAGATGTCAAGTCATGCCTGACCGACAGGTGCTACGCTTTGTCATGCCTGGTCGGCAGGTGCTACGCACGACAGATCTTCCAAGGACTTCAAGCTGTGTCGGCTGGTGGTACTTGGCAGCATGGCGCTGAGGTGTATCAGTGGCGACCGCGACGTGCTCAGCTGTTTGCGCGCAGGGAGGAGGTGCCGTTGGGCGGCGTGGTGGCGTCGACGATAGCTAGACCGAGCAAGTTTGATGCATCAGTACGATTCTGAAGATGGAGCGGTGGCAGTTGGCGGCGGCGGCCTCTGAGAGCACGCCGGACCAGTGTGTGCCCCAGACCCGGCAAGTGGCTAGGTTGGGGTCTCAGGTCTTAGATGTTAGGCTTGGCTGCGATGTCTGTTTGGTATTAGGCCCAGACTATCTGCGCCCCTTCATCAACTGGATAGGTGTAGCGACAGTCTGTTGCTTAGACGGCGGCTTTAGTCTTTTTTTATCACTTTGTAAGGTCTTATAAGAATAATTAATAAAGTGGCCGTATGCATCGCCCAGATGCAGAGGCTGGGGTCATCTTCCTTTTCTAAAAAAAAGGCAGGTTCTGGTTGGCCTGTGTCACACTAGCCATGGTGGAGTCCCTCCTCCCCAGCTTAACCTCCCACGAGGGCCCATGCGTTGCAACGGGACATAAATTTTAGTTGTTCTACATCAATTTAGAAGGGGTTACATTTGTGTAATATGTTCTTTGTTCTACAACCATACCTAGATGTGATTATAGTTCAGTTAGAAATCTGAGATTATTTTGCTCTAGAAATGAACATTAGCCCTCAGAACATCAACACGATGCGTGTCTTGTACGTAATTGAGGAGTAGTATATATTGTACTCCCTCCGTCCCAATATAAATGACTTGAATTTGTACTAACTTTGTACTAAGGCTAATATAAAGTTGAGTCACTTATTTGAGATGAAGGGAGTAGGTAGTAACAAAAGTTGTTGTCTAGGTAGTGAAAAAAAAACAGCTAACAAAAATCATGGCTTTGTTAATCAGGCAACCACGTTAAGTAAGCAAAACCCCTCATTTATCTGGTAGGTGGGATTGCGGAATAGTACCTCAAAAGAACTGGGAAATAATGCAAAAAAACAAATTGATAATATTGTACTATGTAATTTAGAAATGCTCAAACATTTTCATATGATGATTTCATTAGCCTTTTATACCACATTGTATACATGAACGTAGTTTTCAGATCGAACACCTTATAGGCACAATTTTGGATGAGACACGTTGTGTTATGAAGTTATAATTCAGGTGGCACTCATTTTTCTTTCCAAAATATTTGAGTTGAGACCTGTCTCGAGCATAGTTACGGCATAATCGAGCAGAGTTCAGGCATAACCTATTCCATTAAACAAATAACATTTTTTCTAAGTAAAATTCCATGATCACATCTGAGACCTATCTTGAACAGAGTTAAGGCATAATCTATCCCATTAATGAAATACTAACATTTCCCTATTCTGCTCAATACAATTTCATGATCACAATTGCATAAACTACTTATTATCAACAACACAAAACTACTGGAGATTAGAGCAATCATGCAAGAAGAAAAGCGATGGAAATATATTAATGATTTGCAAAATAAACAAAGCAGGATCAAAAGAGACACCACACCAGGTTATTCACACTTACGTAGCAATTGCTTCTGCCGCTAACATCTTCAGTCACAACCATAGCACCAGAATGCACTCTATACATTTTCCCCACAAAGAACCACTCTATACATGTTCCTCCAAATGTTTACATCCTCCAGCACTTTCTTCCCTCATCCTGATGCATGCCACCCTCTCCAGCACTTGTCTCCTCAGCCCTCGGTACTCTGCTCCTACATAGCAGTTGTACAGAAGCAAGGTATTCACTCGGGAAAAAAATATATTTCAACCAAGTAGATGCAGATGAATATGATCGAGTGGAAGAATCAAGAACTTATATTTATATCATGAGGTCTATGAAAAATAATAAACTCGCTGAGGAGAAGAAACATGATGTCATTGCGTTGCTTTCGAACCACCGGGACAAAGTGGACAACATCATGACCGTGTCATTGACAATAGCCACACTACAGCATCATGCGCCGCTCTGCATAGAGCCCTAGACCATAATCCTCCCCGGATATGGCGAGAGGTGATTATGAACAGAGCCTCCGGGCCTTCGTGGTGGGGACATCAACAGACAATATTATGAATTTGTTTAGGTTCTATGCTACTCACTGTCGTGAACGTAATGAACAACTTGATGGAGAAAAGGATTAGCCTACCTGAGAAGCATGATGGTGGCAGCTATGTTAAGAGATTACGGAATTGTCAACACTTCAATGATTTCAAAGCTTGCAGTTTGTTCTGTGGAGACGATTCAAATTTTTAATTCCTCGAATGTCCTTTTTGTCTATAGGATGCCCTCATGGTCTCATATATCTCTCTGTGTGAAAAGATAACACTTTAAAGGCGAGTCTCATGAATGCAAGATAAAACCGCGTTGGTTATGTTCAAACTTTTCGTGTCACAATTGTGCTTTATTTCCTGCAAACCGACACCTTACTATACATGATAATATCTAAAATAACAGGCAGCTGTATGATCTTATTCTACTACTGCCTAACTTTGTGATACATGATAATTGAGCGGATGTGACTTCTCTAATATGCATGTGCTATACATAAGAAAATCAAGATAAAAAATCTTTGGTATGGGATGAAATCGAGATGCATAGAAAATCACTTATAATGGGTGCTTGCGTGTGGTCTAAGTAGTACTGAGCGAGAAGATAATTGGGAGCCTATGTCCATTGATGCCTACCTGCTTGCATACATGTGTACTGCCTTGTTAGATTACTATATATGCACCACGTCGACAGAGCTTGTTGGCATGTGCTGCATAGATGACGATATGCAAGAAGGTAATGGATCTGAAAATAATGCAAATAATAAGGAATCAAGAATGTCTAGTGTGGATTAGTCTTGAACTCTCGATGGGCATCAACCAAGTAATGCACCACATGGCATACTGTCGTAGCAAATATCCAAGTTCTGTAGGCCGGTGGGACAACCTGATTTGTGCGAGGAACTGAAGATGGACCAAACAAACAACAAGTATAAGAAGGTATTAAGGCAAGGGAGTGACATGGAGTTCAGTTGAGATCTGTACCATTGTGGTAGTGGTGGCTGGTGGTAAAAAGAGGAGATGCTATGGATGATAGGCAGTAGCACCAAGATCTGAATCAACCCAGCTAGAATTTTCAGTGTGTAGTTGTGTGCAAACCTTGACAAATGATGTCCAGCTAGGCTTTGTTTGGCTGCACCTGTGCAGAGTTGTGGGCAATCTGCCTAGTCATTCTTCCCCTCCTCGTCCATGTACTCTCCTTCCGGCTCTTTCCTCGACACAAAGAGGGTGAATCTCATACAAATAACCAATGCAGCCAATGGTACAGTGATTACGCGTAGTTTGAAGAGGCTGTTACTGGCGTCCTCAACGATCCCCTTGACCCCCCGCCACCGTCGTTGCTCAGCAGCGCCGAGCCCAGCCGGTCGATCCGAGGCCTCTGGCCAGGAACAACGTGTGCTCCAGCGAGATGTGCTACCCTTGCCGGCAACCGCACGCCTCGAGAAAGCCAAGGCTCGATCCCGAGGAACCAGCCAGCAGCGAGCCCTGCCGCCTCAACAGGAGCACGCTGCCCTGCCCGCCTCCCTCACCCTGCGCCCCTTCTCCTTCTCCTTTCTTCTTCTCTTTGCTCTCTCCCTCACGCCCTATCTCTCTCTTTCTCTGGATGAGCAGGGCACCAGCCGCCGCCATCGTAGCAAGCTGTCGCACCAGACGCAAGATCCCTCGACGCCACGCCTGAATCCATCAGTCTTCCTCGCGCCGCCGCCGCCCTCTTACCGCCCATCGGCCCATTTCGGCGAACTCCAGCGCCGCCTGTCCGTTTCGACGGAGTTGGCCGGATGATGAAGAGCGGTGCAGCAAAGGAGGAGGAGAGAGAGGAGTTGGGGGAAGGTGTGGCGTCGGCGTCGAGTGTCCCCGGTGGTGGCGGTGCACGGCGGAGGGGCAGTGGCCGACGAGGGCGGCGCCTGGCGGAGGGGCGGTGGCCGGCGGGGGCGGCGCACGGCGGAGGGGCGGTGTCAGGCAGGGGCGGCGCGCGACGGAGGGGCGGGGGCCAGCGGCGGGCGGCAGCGTGGAAGGGGGTGGAGGCGCGCTAGAGGTGGAGATGCGTGAGATAAGGTCGTCGTGCATTTTTTTCTTTTCCCTCGGCCTGTACGGGTTCAGGTTATCTTATTAGAAGGACTGCGGGTCAAATTACATAAAACGCAAGGGCTTTTCTGCAAAAATGCTGACGACGTACCACCAGGCGCAATCGCTGGTTTATTAGTAGGTATATATATATATATATATACTAGCAAAAGAGCCCGTACGTTGTAACGGGAGAGAAAACATAACACACGTTCTTAACTCAACAACCATCACTCAAGACCATAATAGGTCCATCTCCTTTATTTTTGCGAGGCATCATATTTGTGTTGCCGCTTATCCTCCTTCTCACCCTGCCGACGATGACCTCGGTGTTCACACAAAAGAACAAAAAACGTGTGTTGAATATGGTTAATCCTAAGGCGTCTCTCTCTCCCCCTCTCTCTCTCGCTTTCTCTCACTCTCGCATGAGAAATCTGTTGTTTTCCCCTGCGACATTTTTCAGAGGTATGCATGTGTAGTTATTGATGTTTTCTTTTCCCTATATGGTTATAGTGGGGTGTTTATTTGCAATCTGGATCGCCTCCGGTATAAAAAAAGAGGATCTTGCGCTATAAATTATAAGTTTGCTTTCATAACAATATTTAAAAAATATTTAACAGGTAAAATTAACATCATATTTAGATTCTACACATTTTTCTAATAAAATTTCATATATAATATGTTAAAATCGAAGTTACGATTTAAAAGATACAGATAATTTAGAAAATCATTTGGTTTGACTCAAATATATTCCAAAATAATATTTAAAAATACTTAACAGGTAAAAATAATCTCATATTCATATTCTACATATTTTTTTAATCAAATTTCATATATAACATGTTCAAATCGGAGTTACGGTTTCAAATATATGGATGATTTTAAAAAGCATTTGTTTGACTTAAATATGATCCGTAGATGAATTACCTAAAACATCAGGGGGGGTTTAAAAAATGTAAAATAATGGTTCGGGTGTGACTTAAATCCGAACGGCGGGTTGAATTCTCTAAAATAGGGGGATTTTTCAGAAAAATGCCATGACGGACGAAAGAAACCCAATTTGCTTTATTATTAGGTAAAGATATCTTTACTTAATAATAAAGCAAATTGGGTTTCGGTCGTCCGTCATGGCATTTTTCAGAAAAGTCCCTGTGTTTTGATGAAATCAACCCGCGGTCCGAATTTAAGTCACACCCGAACCGTTATTTTACATTGTTTGAAAATCCCCCTGATGTTTTAGATAATTCATCCGCGGATCATATCTAAGTCAAACAAATGCTTTTTTAAATCATCCATATCTTTTAAACCGTAACTCCGATTTGAACATGTTATATATGAAATTTGATTAGAAAAAATATGTAGAATGTGAATATGAGATTTTTTTTACCTGTTAAGTATTTTAAATATTATTTTGGAATATATTTAAGTCAAACAAATGATTTTCTAAATTATTCGTATCTTTTAAACCTTAACTTCGATTTTAACATATTATATATGAAATTTTATTAGAAAAATGTGTGGAATCTAAATATGTTGTTAATTTTACCTTTAAATATTTTTAAAATATTGTTTTGGAAGCAAACTTATAATTTATAGCGCAAGATCCATTTTTATTTCATACCGGCGGCGATCCGGATTGCAAATAAACACCCCACTATAACCATATAGGGAAAAGAAAACATCACTAACTACACATGCATACCTCTGAAAAATGTCACAGGGGAAAACAATAGATTTCTCATCTTGGGAGTGAGAGATAGAGAGAGAGAGAGAGAGAGACGCCTTAGGATTAACCATATTCAAACACGTTTTTTTTGTTTTGTGTGAACACCGATGCCATCGCCGGCGAGGGTGAGAAGGAGGATAAGCGGCAACACAAATATGATGCCTCGCAAAAATAAAAAAGATGAACCTATTGTGGTCTTGAGTGATGGTTGTTGGGTTAAAAGCGTGTGTTATGTTTTCTCTCCCGTTGCAACGCACGGGCTCTTTTGCAAGTGTGTATATATATGCATCAGGAACTGTGCACAAACCAACCGGTCTACTTGGCACACGTGGAAATTTAGGCGATCGATCATTTTCTTACCGTGACGACAGACTCACGGGCGGCGACGGCGAGGATGTCGGCGCAGGAGACGATGGGGCCGTGGTTGCTGTACGGCTTTTTGCACACGGCTTCGACATCCTTCTTTATTTGTTCAATGACCTCGAAGCCACGCAGCGATCCCACGTTCCCGAATGCCCCCCGCTCGTTGCCACCCACGCTAGTCTCATTCAACAGAACGGACGCGTCACAGCCCTGCATGTACGTACGTAGCCAAGCAACATAAATATGCACGGTCGTTAGCCACTAGCTAGGTGTTCAGCAAATGAACAAAACCGAAACAGAACAAGTCCAGCCCGGCTACATCTTGAGTATGTGAAAAACTTGCCTGGACAAAGCAGTCATGAAAATGCATCCGGAGCAGCGACGCGGCCATGCGGCGGTCGTTCTTCACGGCCGTCGCCACGCCGTTCTGGATTTTTTCAAGAGCCAAAGGGCACGACTTGTCGTAGAACGTCGTCGACAGCTGCGCCGACGCCGCCGCGGCCAGGCACAGGATCAACACGACTGATAGAGATGAAGATGCCATGAAAACTACTACCTGCCTGCTGTAGGAGACCAAGTTTTACGGTGGATGCGGATTTAATGGCCTGCATTGCATGCAGATATATATAGCCGCTCGCAGGCTTGGCCATTACTGGGGTTTTAGGGCGGACGGCAAATAATGTGGTGTCGAACTGGCGTTCCATGTGCTAGGCTGCTAGCCATTCGATCTCCATCTTTTTCCCCGCCTTTTTTGCTGGGTTGTCCTATTGGTGCAACTCGATAGAGTAAAATTAACCAGCTGTTGCAGAATGATTTTGCAAGGAGTTGACTTGTACATTAGCTAGCAGCCATGTTTTGCCAAATAATGCACGAATGTATCATGCATAGAGTGCATTGAAGTCAACGAAATTCTAAAACCACATACTCTTTCTTTTGAATGCTAAAAAGCAATATCCCTTAGGGTATCTTCAACCCTGACCCGCAAACTGGACACCGCATCCAGCCAGTAGCAATGGTGGCCATCTTCGTCCTCTGCTCGAACAAGAGCCTAGCCCAAATGTTTGGAGCTCAAGGAGGCCATGGCAGGAGTGGTGCAAAGAGGAGAAAGGGAGCGGAGGAGGATGGATGCGGCTATGGCCGGTGCTAGAGTTTAAGTAGCCGGCTGAAGGTAGGGCAAGAGGCGGGGTGGTTAATGGTGGGAGGTAAATAGACAGATGGGTGGTGCCGGAGTAGGTTCCTCAGCAATTGCGCATGTCTAATGGGCGCAGACGGACGAACGGGAAAGCGGAGCAATAGCGTGCACCGGGATGGCGCTATTGGCCGATGCATCGCTTTAATGCCGGAGCGCCAGTGAGAGGCCGCGTCGCTCTGAGCCGGCATGAATATGTTTTTGATTTGCGGGAAAAATCATGTCTGGACTGATCTGCGGACCAATACAACCCCGCATAGGGTAACACAACACGTCCGGACCTCGTGGTCTAAACAGTTGCAGGTGGTCTAAGGGTCTGCGTTGGAGATGCCCTTACTTCCTATAAATATTTTCAAGCAAAAAAATACTTCCTCCATTCTACATTATTATAAAGTATAGACCTCTAGGCCATGGAGGTGCGGAGGATATCGGCCCCCACCAGCGGGAGGGACCCATTCTCGTTTTTGTTAGAGTCAGCGTCTTGGTTGGGGCTGTGTGGCGGCGGTGATGTCCCTTAGAAGGAATAATGTCTCCCACCTTCTATCCCCGTCCCGATGGTGCATCTAGCATCGTCGGAGGGTGTGTGGAGGTTTGTCTCCGTCGGATCTTGCAGGATTCGGTCGGTGCTGGTCTTCGGTGCGTCTATTTAGATCCGGTATTCGCTCGTCTTTGTTTAGGTGTTTACAGGTTTGATCTTTCTGATCTATGACTTTTTTCATCTGCGATGGTTGCTACCCTGGTGCGTTGGTCCTATAGGGCCTTAGCACGACGACTTTCCGACTGTCTACTACAACAAGGTATGCCCGACTCCGGTGAGGGAGGGGCGATGACACGGCGCGTCTTCGGCTCGATCCAGTGCTTGTAGTCATCGCTAGGTGGTCCACGGACATGGCTGTAATTTTTATTATCTATGTTGTTTTTTTTACTGTCATAATTGTAGATAAATAGATTGAAAGTTTCTCCAAATAAAGTAGCTTTGTCCCAATTCCCAAGTCAACTCCTCTATATTAATCCCGCAAAAAGAACTTCTCTATATTATTGACAAAGTGTCGCATATAATGTACGAAAGCATCATGCACGGATGTACGCATACTAAGGTCGTAGCTGGGGAGGCAGGCTCGAAACCTAGGACATTCCTAGGATTCCGGGCACACGGCGACTATTGCGGTGGCCAGGTGCCATCAATCCTTCTAGCTGTTCGATGATGGTTCTGGTCTTAATTTTTTCCCTTCCCTTTTCTTCAGGTGTCCGTATTTACTTCTTTCAAACATCTTCTAACCTTATAGTCTGCTGAAAGACCCTCACCACATCGCCCCCGCGGGCGACCGGACGTGCCCCGCAACTCCCTCTGCAAGCTCCCCGTCTAACCTTCCCGCCACCGTCGCCGGCGCCCGCCGCGGGCCTGACCCGGGCGACGCTGGCGGTGGCGACCCCTGGCCTTTCCCCTCCCCGGGATCCTCCGGCGCGGGGTGGAGCGGCTTCGGGCGGTGCCCCTAGGCGGGGGCTGTCCTGCGCGGCGGCGGGTGCTCCTAGCGCGGGCGGGGGCAGACTCTGGACAGCCGCGTCACGGACGGGGTGGTGCGGCAGCGCGGGCTAGCGGCGCCCGCCCGGCCTAGATCTAGGCCCCCCATCTGGGTCTGGGCGGGCCGGCGACAGGGCGTGGCGTCGGCGTGGCGATGTCATTTTTTTATTGTACGTATAGCATTGTTGGGGTGGATTTGCGCAAGCAATGCTAGACTTAGGGCATTTCCAACGCCGACCCACAAATCTCCCACAACCGTCCGGACCGCGGAAGCCATCCAACGCCGACCTGTATCGGTCCGCAGAGCGGTCCAGACGCGATTTTCCGCAAGCCAAAGACAAACGTGTGTGTGTGTGGGGGGGGAGGTTGCGGGAGTCCGGACACGCGAAACGTCGCTCTCCGCTCCCGGACCACCCAAAATGAAGGACGAGCCCGCGCTTTTGTAGCATCCCGCACTGTTTCGGCGCCGAAATCCCGCACTCTCTTCTTCCACTCTCCGTCGCTCTCCGCCCAATTCCCGCTCTTTGCTCCCACCCTCTCCTTCCCTCCACCACCGATGCATGGATCCATCGGAGAACCTGTCAGAGATGGAGCCAACGGAGGTGCCGGAGGATCCGATCATGACGCTCGCTCGAAAGATCAGCTCGGAGATGTGGCAAAATTGCCGCGTCAAAGCAAAGGCCGCAAACGAGGAGAAGCTGAAGAAGCGTCTGGCTGCCGGTGGACCTGGTGGTGGCGATGGGTGTTGTGGGCGTGGCGGACGGGGCGATCGGCAAGGCTGTGGCGGACGCTGCCAGACGGGCGCGCCACAGTACAGACGGCGTCGTGGCCGGAGCCTTACAAGCCTCCGTACTACTACTACGCCAAGCAGCTCGCAAACCCCATCGGTACCGTTCCTTACATTGTCGATGTTAACACGGTGCCGCTCTTCTCCGAGTATTCTTCGCTGTCGCTTGTCCGGGCGAGGACGGCAGGCAGAGAGCAGATGGGTGCCCGCGCGCTGTTTGCTGCAATGCCAAGAGCGTGGGAGCCGGGGTACGACGCAGACAGGGAGATGCTCGATATCATCCACGACAGAGGTGAGGGAGGAGGAGGGGGCTATGAGGACGGGCAAGTGGAAGGCTCGGATCCCACCTACTCCGAAAACTACTAGCAGCTGCAGTCCTACACCCAGGCGGCCATGCAACAGTCCCTACACCCAGACCGGCGATGGCACACAGCAAAATAACATTGGGATGCTGGAGAGCAACATCCGGAGGGGAGGGAGGAGGACGACGGCGACAACGATGATCCAGATGATACAGCTGGCGATCCATAGAAGAAAGATAGGGAGAAAGCTTCAACATGTGGGAGGACGAGCTGTTGTACGACGCATGGTCGGACACTAGCCTCGATCCGGTCCATGACACGGAGCAAAAGGGCACAACCTTTTGGAGAAACATTCACATATGGTTCCATGAGCACAAGCATTTCGCGCCCTACTCCGACGCGTTGATCCGCAACCGTGAGTGGAAGTCCCTCAACCATCATTGGTACACCATCCAAGAGGTCGTCTCCAAGTATTGTGGGCGCTTCAAGCATCTCATTGCATGGTGACCTAGCGGTGCACAAATCACCGATCAAGTAAGTTGATCACTAGTCGGATATGCTTTAGTTTTGTTGATCACTATCTTGACATGCTTTAGTTTTGTTGATCACGAGCCGGATATGTTTTAGTTTTTTATCGCTAGCCAGATATGATTTAGTTTTCATAATCACTAGCCGAACATGTATTGTTTCCTTGCTCACTAGACGGATATGCATTGTTTCACCTTGTAGCCTACTCGTGCTTGTGTGGCGTACAAGAAGTTGGAGAAGAAGTCCTTCACCGTCATGCATTGTGGTTAAATTTGAATGGGCGGCCGAAGTAAAACCTTTTCATTGCTAAAACCTCCGCCCAAGCCAACGAGGAAGAAACTGGTGACCCTACCGACCCAGCCCAAGAACCGACAAAGAAGGTTAAAAGAAATCTGCGGGGGCAAGAAGTGGGAGGAGGAGAGGGCAAATCGAGAAGGTGCGACGGCCAAGCTGACGGAGAGGTTCGAGGAGATCTTGGCAAAGAAGGAAGAGGCATGTGTGAGGTGCTCGAACATCAAGGAGGAGAGGTTCAAGTAGTTGATGGAGGCGACAGAGAAGAAGATCAAGCTCGAAGAGAGAAGGACCATGATCAAAGAGAGGAAGGCGGTGCTCGAGGAGAAGAAGGTTGCGCTTGAGGAAAAGAGGGTGGAGATCGCCGCCAATGCGGAGAACGCTAAGATGTTGACCATGAATAACGACTCTTTGGACGCCGACGCTAGAATTATCGTGCAATCCGTTCGCTACCAGATGCTGGAGCGGCAGAAAGATGAGTTGGTGGCGGCGGAAGATGAGGATGCGGTAGAGACGGAGGTGGACCCGAGCAGAGGCTGCCTACGCGGCAGCGACGGCACCTCCTTGATCGGGAAGCATCTTGTTGGGATGGTGATCCGGTAGGGCAGAAATGCATGGACTATCGGACTGATGTTCTTTTGGATTCAGGCATGTAAAAACTAGGCATATTTGCCTCCTTTTGGTTGTGATCAGGGATGCGATCCGGCGCGGGTATGATCCGGCGCGTTGTGTGGAAAGGCGCAGATTTGAATTTGAATTTGCTGACGGACATATACATGCTACGGTTGGATGTCGTCCTTCCGCATCTGTGTCCGCAGATTGGTCTCCTCTGTCTGCGAACGGATGCGGGAGGAAATTTACGGGTTGCGTCGAAGATGCCCTTAGAGACAAGTTTTACAGATTAGAAGTTACGGAGTGAGATGGTATCAACTGCTTTGGCGGAGGTGGGCCTCACCGTGAAATGTAGGGGCAAACGAATTAGGAGGAGAGGGACACGTACCACAAGAGTCAATCAGTAAAAGTTGCCTGTACATTGAACATTTTCGGATTTGAACGCCGGTGAAAAGGAAGAATGCATCTGCTAGGAAATTGGAATGGTTGAGGATAGAACTATTTGTTGTTAGTCTTCCTAGTGAGTAGTTATACGGAAGAACGACAAATGATTTTCATTCATATTTTCAAATGATAATTTTCATCACCCTTGAAAATGAAAGACTAAAAATGAATTGCAGTGTTGGGATAGTGTGATAAATTTCCACACGCTTGGTAGTATTGATGTCCCTTGTTCAAATTACTCCATCGTAATTTTTTTCATGGTAATATATTTATCATTCATATAATAAAGATCGTAGTACAAGTCACATAGAGATCGAGCTGACAAAACTGAAAAGACAAAAGAATACTAGCCTTTGCGCAAAGGAACACCAACCAAGAAAAAATATTACAATACATACCAAAGAATTTCCTAAGGTTGACACCAACGCCCGTAACCTGCCTCCGGCAGCACCAGAGCAACCACAAAAAAATGATGGATCACCTCCTTACCTGAGCTCGACGTGGCTCCATCACACAGACCTCTAATGTGGCTCACCAAAGGTGAAGCCATTTCTATTGAACGAATCAGACTGAGGCAATGATGTCTACTACACAATTTGTTCTTGTAGACTCGTGTTGGGCCTCCAAGCGCAGAGTTTTGTAGGACAATAGCAATTTTCCCTCAAGCGGATGACCTAAGGTTTATCAATCCGTGGGAGGTGTAGGATGAAGATGATCTCTCTCAAACAACCCTGCAACCAAATAATAAAAAGTCTTTTGTGTCCCCAACACATCAAATACAATGGTAAATTGTATAGGTGCACTATAGTTCGGCGAAGAGATGGTGATACAAGCGTAGTAATGATAGTAGATATTTATTTTTGTAATGGGAATAATAGAAAACAGTAAGGTAGCAAGTAACAAAAATGAGCACAAACGGTATTGCAATGCTTGAAAATGAGGCCTAGGGTCCGTACTTTCGCTAGTGAAATCTCTCAACAATGCTAATATAATTGGATCATATAGCCATCCCTCAACGTGCGATGAAGAATCACTTCAAAGTTATCCTTTCCGATCAATCTATCCAAGAGTTCGTACTCCCTCTGTTTCTTTTTAGTTTGCATATAAGATTTGGTCAAAGTCAAACTTTGTAAAATTTGACCAACTTTGTAGGAAAAAATATCAACATCTACAATACTAAATATATATGGTATGAAAATTAATTTTATGATGCGTCTAACAATATTAATTTCATATTGTGAATCTTGATATTATTTTCTATAAACTTAGTCAAAGTTAACAAAGTTTGACTTTGACCAAATCTGATATGCAGACTAAAAAGAAACGAAGGGACATCAAGTTATCCTTTCCGATCGATCCATCTAAGAGTTCGTACTAAAATAACACCATGTGATACACATCAACCAACTCTAATGTCACCTGGACACTCCAATGTCACCGCGAGTATCCGTGAGTTGATTATACCATATGCATCAAACAAATTTCAGATTCATAATGCTCAACCTAACACAAAGAACCTCAAAGAGTGCCCCAAGATTTCTACCGGAGAAACAAAGACGAGAACGTGCATCAACCCCTATGCATAGATTACCCCAATGTCACCTCGGGAATCCGCGAGTTGAGTGCCGAAACACATATCAAGTGAATCAATATGATACCCCATTGTCATCATGGGTATTCATAGCGAGACATACATCAAGTGTTCTTAAATCCATAAAAGTATTCAATCCGATAACAACGAGATCTCAAAGGGAAAACTCAATTCATCACAACAAGATAGAGAAGGGAAAACACCATATGATCCAACTATATTAACAAAGCTTGCGAGACATCAAGATCGTGCCAAATCAAGAACACGAGAGAGAGAGAGAGAGAGAGAGATTAAACACATAGCTACTGGTACAAACCCTCAGCCCCGAGGGTGGACTACTCCCTCCTCATCATGGTGGCCATTTGGATGATGAAGATGGCCACCGGTGATGATTTCCCCCTCCGACAGGGTGCCGGAACGTGGTCTATATTGGTTTTTCATGGCTACAGAGGCTTACGGCGCGGAACTTCTGATCTATCGACTCCCCTAGGGTTTTTGGAATATTTGGGAATTTATAGGGCGAAGAGGTGGTGCGGGAGGCCCACCAAGGTGGGCACAACCCACGTGGGCGTGCCCTGGTGGGTTGTGCTCCCCTCGGAGCCTCCCTCTGGTACTTCTTTGGCCCATCAAGTGTCTTCTGGTCCAGAAAAATTCTCCAAAAAGTTTTGCTACGTTTGGACTCCGTTTAGTATTGATTTTCTGCAAAGTAAAAAAACAAGCAAAAAAACAGCAACTGGCATTGGGCACTATGTCAATAGATTAGTCCCAAAAAGTGATATAAAGTTGCTACAAAATGATTGTAAAACATCCAAGAATGATAATATATCAACATGGAACAAGCAAAAATTATAGATACGTTGGAGACGTATCAGCATCCCCAAGCTTAATTCCTACTCGTCCTCTGGTAGGTAAATGATAAAAACAGAATTTTCGATGTGGAATGCTGCCTAAAATGTTCATCACATATTCTTTTCTTTGGTAGCATGGACATTTGGACTTTTATATGGTTCGAAGCAATAGTCTAGTTTTAACATGAAGATTTCAATACTCAAGCATATCAACAAGCAACCATGTCTTTCAAAATATCAATACTAGAGAAAGTTATCCCTAGCCCATCATGCTCAATCATTGATCCATTCATGAAACACGCTCGTATATTAGCTACATCCAATGCTCAAGTACGATCATAGTGCCCCTTAGTTGGTGCTTTATAAGAGAAGATGGAGACTCAAATAAAAATAAAAATTGCATAAAGTAAATAGATAGAACTTTCGTAGAGGGAAGCAGGGATTTGTAGAGGTGCTAGAGCTCAAAGCTTAAATTGAGAGATAATTTTTTTAAGAGGCATACTTTTCCCGTCAACGAAAACGACCGAGTAATTCCCAACACTTTCCATGTTAGATATATCATAGGCGGTTCCCAAACAGAAAATAAAGTTTATTCCTTTTTCTATAATTCTTTCACACTCTACGGCTAGCCGTATCCACGGGTGCCGTCCATACCAACACTTTCCAAGGAATTTATTATTTGACAACATGAAGTAAATTTATTTTTCATTTTGGGATTGGGCATCCCTTTTACCGCCGTACTCTCGTGCAATGACAAGTGAATAAACACTCATCTTGAGAATAACACATCTAGCATGGAAAATATTGGCCAGCCCCTGCCGCTTCATGAGCGGTACGAGCACACAAAAAGGAAATCCATTTTGAAAATTGGACATGACACATACAAATTTGCTTAGAACAACATGGAAATACCGCATATAGGTAGGTATGGCGGACTCATATGGCAAAACTGGGTTTAAGGATTTTGGATGCACAAGTAGTAATCCTACTTAGTACAAGTAGAGGCTAGCAAAAGATTAAGAAGCAACCAACCAAGAAACGAATAATCACATAAGCGAGCATTAAGCATAACTAACACCGAATAATGAACCACAAGTAGGATGTAATTTCATTGCATAACTATTGACTTTCGTGCTTGCATTGGGAATCACAAAACTTCACACCAATATTCTTACTAAAGCATAATTACTCACCAACATGGCTCACATATTATTATCCCCATGTCGCAAAACTATTACAAAGAATCAAGTTTATTTTGTCCAATGATCTTCTGATACGTCTCCATCGTATCTATTTTTCCAAACACTTTTTCCCTTGTTTTGGACTCTGACTTGCATGATTTGAATGGAACTAACCCGGACTGACGCTGTTTTTAGCAGAATTGCCATGGTGTTATTTTTGTGCAGAAATAGAAGTTCTCGGAATGACCTGAAACTTCACGGAGAATATTTTTGGAATGTATAAAAATACTGGCGAAAGAATCAAGAGCAGGGGCCCCACACCCTGTCCACGAGGGTGGGGGCGCGCCTACCCCCTGCCTCGTGGGCCCCATGACGCTCCACCAACCTCAACTCCAACTCCATATATTCACGTTCGGGGAGAAAAAACCTAGAGAGAAGGATCCATCGCGTTTTACGATACGGAGCCGCCACCGAGCCCTAAACTCTCTCGGGAGGGCTGATCTGGAGTCCGTTCGGGGCTCCGGAGAGGGGAATCCGTCGCCGGTGTCATCATCAACCTTCCTCCATCACCAATTTCATGATGCTCACCGCCGTGCATGAGTAATTCCATCGTAGGCTTGCTGGACGGTGATGGGTTGGATGAGATTTATCATGTAATCAAGTTAGTTTTGTTAGGGTTTGATCCCTAGTATCCACTATGTTCTGAGATTGATGTTGCTATGACTTTGCTATGCTTAATGCTTGTCACTAGGGCCCGAGTGCCATGATTTCAGATCTAAACCTATTATGTTTTCATGAATATATGTGAGTTCTTGATCCTATCTTGCAAGTCAATAGTCACCTACTATGTGTTATGATCCGGCAACCCCGAAGTGACAATAATCGGGACCACTCCCGGTGATGACCATAGTTTGAGGAGTTCATGTATTCACTATGTGTTAATGCTTTGGTCTGGTAATCTATTAAAAGGAGGCCTTAACATCCCTTAGTTTCCAATAGGACCCCGCTGCCACGGGAGGGTAGGACAAAAGATGTCATGCAAGTTCTTTCCCATAAGCACGTATGACTATATTCGGAATACATGCCTACATTACATTGATGAATTGGAGCTAGTTCTGTGTCACCCTATGTTATATCTGTTGCATGAATAATCGCATCTGACATAATTATCCATCACTGATCCAATGCCTACAAGCTTTTCACATATTGATCTTTGCGTAGTTACTTTACCGTTGCCGCTGTTACAATTACTACAAAACTGCTACTGTTACTTTTGCCATCGTTACCGTTACATCCATACTACTTTGCTACTAAATACTTTGCTGCAGATATTAAGTTATCCAGGTGTGGTTGAATTGACAACTCAGCTGCTAATACTTGAGAATATTCTTTGGCTCCCCTTGTGTCGAATCAATAAATTTGGGTTGAATACTCTACCCTCGAAAACTGTTGCGATCCCCTATACTTGTGGGTTATCAAGACTATTTTCTGGCGCCGTTGCTGGGGAGAATAGCTCTATTCTTTGAGTCACTTGGGATTTATATCTGCTAATCACTATGAGGAACTTGAAAGACGAGAAAACCAAAATTTATCCCTCAACTACGAGGGGAGGTAAGGAACTGCTTCTAGCTCTGCACTTGATTCTCCTTCTATTTTGAGTAAACTTGCGACACCTAAACCTGTTCCTGCTATTAATTCTGATATGTCACATGTTATTGATGATGCCACTTCTGCTATGCATGATACTTATGATGAAACTACTTCTATGCTTGATAATACTATGCCATTAGGTGAATTTCTGGATGAACAACTTGCTAGGGCTA
The DNA here is from genome assembly GCF_018294505.1 of Triticum aestivum. Lineage (NCBI taxonomy): Eukaryota > Viridiplantae > Streptophyta > Magnoliopsida > Poales > Poaceae > Triticum > Triticum aestivum. The sequence continues at coordinate 250,478,968 of NC_057796.1, forward strand.
GAGAGAATGAAATTATTGAAACTGATAATATTGATGAAAATGATGATGAAGATTCTCCCCCTAGATATGAATTGCCTGTTGTGCCTGAGGGTTATGTTATGGATGAAGAAACTTCTAGAGATTTTCTTGCTTGCACTGATAGGAATGATCTTAAGAAATTATTAGCTAAGCTGAAAGAAAAGTCTTTGAATGCTAGAATGATCTTAAGAAATTATTAGCTAAGCTGAAAGAAAAGTCTTTGAATGCTAGAATGAAATATGATCCTGCTTTTGCTACTTCACCTATTTGTATTACCGATAAGGATTATGATTTCTCTTTCGACCGTGAGATAATTACTTTGGTTGAATCTGATCCTTTTTATGGCTATGAATCTGAAACTGTTGTGCCACATCTTACTAAATTAAATGATATAGCCACCCTATTCACTAATGATGAGAAAACTCGCTACTACTATATCCTTAAATTATTTCCGTTCTCATTAAAGGGTGATGCTAAAACATGGTTTAATTCTCTTGATCCTGGTTGTGTGCGTAGTCCCCAGGATATGATTTATTACTTCTCTACTAAATATTTCCCTGCTCATAAGAAACAAGCTGCTTTAAGGGAAATATATAATTTTGTGCAAATTGAAGAAGAGAGTCTCCCACAAGCTTGGGGGAGGCTTCTCCAATTACTTAATGCTTTGCCTGACCATCCTCTCAAGAAAAATGAAATACTTGTTATCTGTTATAATGGACTAACCGATGCTTCCAGAGACCACCTGGATAGTTGTGTTGGTTGTGTTTTCAGGGAAAGAACTGTTGATCAAGCTGAGTTGCTCATGAATAATATGTTTACTAATGAAAATAATTGGACACTTCCTGAACCAACTGCTAAGCCAACTCCGAAGAAAAGGGGTATTCTATTTCTTAGTCCTGAGGATATGCAAGAGGCAAAGAAATCTATGAAAGAAAAAGGTATTAAAGCTCAAGATGTTAAGAATTTACCACCTATTGAAGAAATACATGGTCTTGATAACCGGACACAGGTAGTAAAGGTAAATTCTCTCTTTAGATATGATAAAGCTGAGATCCTGTCTACTAAGTTTGCAAGCCAATGCTTGGATGAGTTTGATAATTTTATTGTTAAACAAGAAAACTTCAATGCTTATGTTGGTAGACAATTGAAACGCAATGCTTATATGATTGAACACTTGAGTGATTATATGTCTAGAGTTAAAGGTGAACTCATACTTATTAGTAAAATGCTTCTATGGTTACCACTCAAGGAACAAGTGCTTAAAGCTCAGAATGATTTGCTCAATGAATTAAATAATAAGAAAAGTAATAATGTTGTTAGAGTTGTGACTAGAGGGGGTAAAATGACTCAGGAACCTTTATATCCTGAGGGCCACCCTAAGAGAATTGAGAAAGATTCTCAGAGAACTAATGTTGATGCACCTAGTCCCTCTAAAAAGAAGAAAAAGAAAAATGATAGGACTTTGCATGCTTCTAGTGAACCTGTTGTTGACACACCTAAGTATCCCAATGATATTTCTATTTCTGATGCTGAAACACAATCTGGTGATGAACATGAACCTAGTGATAATGTTAATGATGATGTCCATGTTAATGCTCAACCTAGCAATGATAATGATGTAGAAATTGAACCCGATGTTGATCTTGATAACCCACAATCAAAGAATCAACATTATGACAAGAGAGACTTTGTTGCTAGCAAGCACGGTAAAGAAAGAGAACCATGGGTTCAGAAACCCATGCCTTTTCCTCCTAAACCATCCAAGAAAAAGGATGATGAGGATTTTGAGCGCTTTGCTGAAATGATTAGACCTATCTTTTTGCGTATGCATTTGACTGATATGCTTAAAATGAATCCTTATGCTAAATACATGAAAGATATTGTTAAAAATAAAAGAAAGATACCGGAAGCTGAAATCTCCACCATGCTTGCTAATTATACTTTCAAGGGTGGAATACCAAAGAAATTAGGAGATCCAGGAGTACCAACTATACCATGCTCCATAAAAAGAAACTATGTTAAAACTGCTTTATGTGATCTTGGAGCCGGTGTTAGTGTTATGCCTCTCTCTTTATATCGTAGACTTGATTTGAATAAGTTGACACCTACTGAAATATCTTTGCAAATGGCCGATAAATCAACTGCTATACCTGTCGGTATTTGTGAGGATGTGCCTGTTGTTGTTGCAAACGTTACTATTTTAACAGACTTTGTTATTCTTGATATTCCCGAGGACGATAGTATGTCTATTATTCTTGGTAGACCCTTTTTGAATACTGCAGGGGCTGTTATTGATTGCACCAAAGGCAATGTCACTTTTCATGTTAATGGTAATGAGCATACGGTACACTTTTCGAGGAAACAACCTCAAGTCCACGGTATCAATTCTATTGGAAAAATTCCAACTATTACTATTGGAGGTTTTGAATTTCCTATTTCTACTGTCAAAAAGAAATATGATATTCTTATTGTTGGGTACGTGCATATCCCCGTTGAGGCAACCTAGTGCTATTCGAAAATTCTCCGGTTTCATGCGATTCGGAATGAGTTTGTTAACAAGACTTGATCAACCTTGTTAGTGGATTCCTTTGGATGAGCATGAGATGGATGAAGTTAGGAAGCACAACTCTCTGTACCCTCCTTTTACATGCCTAGCTAGGGGCGTTAAACGATAGCGCTTGTTGGGAGGCAACCCAATTTTATTTTTGTTCCTTGTTTTTTGTACCTGTTTAGTAATAAATAATTCATCTAGCCTCTGGTTAGATTTGGTTTTTGTTTTAGTTAGTGCTTGCGCCAAATAAAACCTATAGGATCTTCTTGGGTGATAATTATTTGATCTTGCTGAATAGGTCAGAAACTTTCTGCTCACGAAAACAATTGTTAAAAATCACCAGAACGTGATAAAATACTGATTCCAATTGCAGTAGATCAATAAACAAATTATCTAGGTCGTCCTATTTTTGCAGAATGTTTTGAGTTATATAAGTTTGCGTTTGATACAGATTACTACAGACTGTTCTGTTTTTGACAGATTCTGTTTTTCGTGTGTTGTTTGCTTATTTTAATGAATCTATGGCTAGTATCGGGGGGGGGGGGTATGAACCATATAGAAGTTGGAATACAGTAGGTTTAACACCAATACAAATAATGAATGAGTTAATTACAATACCTTAAAGTGGTGGTTTGTTTTCTTACACTAACGGAGCTCATGAGATTTTCTGTTGAAGTTTTGTGTTGTGAAGTTTTGAAGTCTTGGGTAAAGATTTGATGGATTTTGGAATAAGGAGTGGCAAGAGCCTAAGATTGGGGATGCCCAAGGCCACCCAAGGTAAAATTCAAGGACAACCAAAAGCCTAAGCTTGGGGGAGTACGTATTTCTCACCGACATTATATTCATGTTCACACACTTATTCTAGTTGTCGGTGCTCATACTTTGTCATTGTATTATCCATGCTAGTTTATTTTCTTTTTTATGCTCTCTTTTTGTGTGCTTGAAAAAACTTAATAAAAACAAAAAATATATTAATTGTAGCTTTTAGCTAGTTTACTTTCCATGCCTGTAGTCGTAGTAATTAAAAGAAAACCCAAAAAGATTTCTCGTTCTTCTTTTGTTTGTTGGGAGCTTTCCCATGTAAATATTTTTATTTCTTTTCTTTGGGGGTATAGAGGAGAAGACCTTGATGAAAATGTTGAAGTGGCTCTTATATGCATTATTGTTGATTTAACAAAGAGCCCATATTACCTCTTCTTCTCCCTTGAATTAAATGCTTGCAGATTCTAGCTTAGTCCAATGCACGTGCAGTATTATTATTTTCCACACCGTTCGGTCGTGCAAGTGAAAGGCAATAATGACGATATATGATGGACTGATTGAGATGAGAGAAGCTGGTATGAACTCGACCTCTCTTGTTTTTGTAAATATGAGTAGTTCATCGTTCCTGATTCAGCCTATTATGAATGAAACATGTTTGCAATGACAATTAGAGATTATAGTTGCTTATGCCATGCTTAATTTGCTAGGAGTTTATAATGGTTTACCTTGCGTGCCAACATGCTATTAAAATGGTTGTGATGTGGTATGATGGGGTGGTATCCTCCTTTGAATGATTCAAGTGGCTTGACTTGGCACATGTTCACACATGTAGTTGAAACAAAATCAACATAGCCTCCACGATATTTATGTTCATGATGGATTATATCCTACTCATGCTTGCACTCAATGTTTATTAATTTTAATGCATGTTCATGACTGTTGTCGCTCTCTAGTTGGTCACTTCCCAGTATTTTTCTAGCCTTCACTTGTACTAAGCGGGAATACTTCTTGTGCATCCACTTCCATAAACCCCAAAGTTATTCCATATGAGTCCACCATACCTTCCTATATGCGGTATCTACCTGCCGTTCCAAGTAAATTTGTATGTGCCAAACTCTAAACCTTCAAATGAAATTTTGTTTTGTATGCTCGAATAGCTCATGTATCAACTAGGGCTGTCTGTATCTTCCATGCTAGGCGGGTTATTCTCAAGAGGAGTGGACTTCGCTCCTCACTCACGAGAAAATGGCTGGTCACCGGGATGTCCAGTCCCATGCTCAAACCAAATCAAAATAATTTCAAACAAAACTCCCCCAGGACTGTTGTTAGTAGAGGCACCCGTTGTTTCGGGCAGGCCATGGATTGATGCTTGTTGGTGGTGGGGGAGTATAAACTTTACCATTCTGCTTGGGAACCGGCTATAATGTGTGTAGCATGGAAGATATCGAGATCTCTCGGTTGTTATGTTGACAATGAAACTATGCCGCTCAAAATATTATTTATCTCTATTTCAAAATCGAGCTCTGGCACCTCTACAAATCCCTGCTTCCCTCTGCGAAGGGCCTATCTATTTACTTTTATGTTGAGTCATCACCCTCTTATTAAAAAGCACCAGTTGGAGAGCACCGCTGTCATTTGCATCCATTACTATTAATTTATATTGAGTATGACTGGATCTCTTTTACCATGAATTACAATGGTTAGTCAGTCCTTGATCTTCAGAGGTGCTCTGCATTTATGTTTTGCGGTCTCAGAAAGGGCTAGCGAGATACCATCTTGTTATATCATATTATGATTGTTTTGAGAAAGTGTTGTCATCCGAGATTTATTATTATTGCTCGCTAGTTGATTATGCCATTGATATGAGTAAACATGAGACCTAAATGTTATTGTGAATATGGTTAGTTCATAATCTTTGCTGAAAACTTGAATGCAGGCTTTACATATTTACAAAAAGAAGAGCAAACAGAGTTTGTAAAAGTTTTTCTTTATCACTTTCAGTTTGTCAACTGAATTGCTTGAGGACAAGCAAAGGTTTAAGCTTGGGGGAGTTGATATGTCTCCATCGTATCTGAAGGAAATATGCCCTAGCGGCAATAATAAAGTTATTATTTATTTCCTTATTTCATGATAAATGTTTATTATTCATGCTAGAATTGTATTAACCGGAAACATCATACTTGTGTGAATACATAGACAAACAGAGTGTCACTAGTATGCCTCTACTTGACTAGCTCGTTGATAAAAAATGGTTATGTTTCCTAGCCATAGACATGAGTTGTCATTTGATTAACGAGATCACATCATTAGAGAATGATGTGATTGACTTGACCGATTCTGTTAGCTTAGCACTTGATCGTTTAGTATTCTGCTATTGCTTTCTTCATGACTTATACATGTTCCTATGACTATGAGATTATGCAACTCCCGTTTACCGGAGGAACACTTTGTGTGCTACCAAACGTCACAACGTAACTGGGTGATTATAAAGGAGCTCTACAGGTGTCTCCGAAGGTACTTGTTGGGTTGGCGTATTTCGAGATTAGGATTTGTCACTCCGATTGTCGGAGAGGTATCTCTGGGCCCACTCGGTAATGCACATCACTATAAGCCTTGCAAGCATTGTAACTAATGAGTTAGTTGCGGGATGATGTACTACGTAACGAGTAAAGAGACTTGCCGATAACGAGATTGAACTAGGTATTGAGATACCGACGATCAAATCTCGGGCAAGTAACATACCAATGACAAAGGGAACAACGTATGTTGTTATGCGGTTTGACCGATAAATATCTTCGTAGAATATGTGGGAGCCAATATGAGCATCCAGGTTCCGCTATTGGTTATTAACCGGAGACGTGTCTCGGTCATGTCTACATAGTCCTCGAACCCGTAAGGTCCGCACGCTTAAAGTTCGATGGTGGTTATATTATGAGTTTATGTGTTTTCATGTACCGAAGGTTGTTCGGAGTCCCGGATGTGATCACGGACATGACGAGGAGTCTCGAAATGGTCGACACCGGATGAGTTCCGGGGGTTATCGGATATATATCGGAGAAACCGGGGGGGGGGGTTACCGGAACCCCACGGGGGGTTATTGGGCCTCATGGGCCCAAGTGGTGGAAGAGGAGATGCGGCCAGCTAGGGGCGCGCGGCCCCCTAGCGCAAACCGAATTGGACTAGGGGGCAGGCCCCCCTTTCCTTCTTCTCCTCCCCTTCCTTCCCCTCTCCTACTTGGACTAGGAAAGAGGGGGGAATCCTACTTGGAGTAGGATTGCCCCCCTTGGGCGCGCCTCCTCCCCTTGGCCGGCCCTCTCCTCCTCCCCCCTTTATATACGGAGGAGGGGGGCACCCCATAGACACAACAACTGATCTCTTGGATCTCTTAACTGTGTGCGGTGCCCCCTCCACCCTAATCCACCTCGATAATATCGTAGTGGTGCTTAGGCGAAGCCCTTCGTTGGTAGAACATCATCATCGTCACCACGCTGTCGTGCTGACGGAACTCTCCCTCAAAGCTCGGCTGGATCGGAGTTCAAGGGACGTCATCGAGTTGAACGTGTGCAGAACTTGGAGGTGCCGTGCGTTCGGTACTTGATCGGTCGGATCGTGAAGACGTATGACTACATCAACCACGTTGTGCTAACGCTTCCGCTTTCGGTCTACGAGGGTACATGGACACACTCTCCCCTCTCGTTGCTATGCATCACCATGATCTTGCGTGTGCGTAGGAATTTTTTTGAAATTACTACGTTCCCCAACAGTGGCATCCGAGCCAGGTTTTATGCGTAGGTGTTATATGCACGAGTAGAACACAAGTGAGTTGTGGGCGATACAAGGCATACTGCTTACCAGCATGTCATACTTTGGTTCGGCGGTATTGTTGGATGAAGCACCCCGGACCGACATTACGCGTACGCTTACGCGAGACTGTTTCTACCGACGTGCTTTGCACACAGGTGGCTGGCGGGTGTTAGTTTCTCCAACTTTAGTTGAACCGAGTGTGGCTACCCCCGGTCCTTGAGAAGGTTAAAACATCACTAACTTGACGAACTATCGTTGTGGTTTTGATGTGTAGGTAAGAACGGTTCTTGCTCAGCCCATAGTAGCCACGTAAAACTTGCAACAACAAAGTAGAGGACGTCTAACTTGTTTTTGCAGGGCATGTTGTGATGTGATATGGTCAAGGCATGATGCTAAATTTTATTGTATGAGATGATCATGTTTTGTAACCGAGTTACCGGCAACTGGCAGGAGCCATATGGTTGTCGCTTTATTGTATGCAATGCAATCGCCCTGTAATGCTTTACTTTATCACTAAGCGGTAGTGATAGTCGTAGAAGCATAAGTTGGCGAGACGACAACGATGCTACGATAGAGATGAAGGTGTCGCGCCGGTGACGTGGTGATCATGACGGTGCTTCGGAGATGGAGATCACAAGCACAAGATGATGATGGCCATATCATATCACTTATATTGACTGCATGTGATGTTTACCTTTTATCCATCTTATCTTGCTTTGATTGACGGTAGCATTATAAGATGATCTCTCACTAAATTTCAAGGTATAAGTGTTCTCCCTGAGTATGCACCATTGCGAAAGTTCTTCGTGCTGAGACACCACGTGATGATCGGGTGTGATAGGCTCTACGTTCAAATACAATGGGTGCAAAATAGTTGCACACGCGGAATACTCAGGTTAAGACGAGCCTAGCATATGCAGATATGGCCTCGGAACACTAAGACCGAAAGGTGGAGCGTGAATCATATAGTAGATATGATCAACATAGTGATGTTCACCATTGAAACTACTCCATCTCACGTGATGATCGGACATGGTTTAGTTGATTTGGATCACGTGATCACTTAGAGGATTATAGGGATGTCTATCTAAGTGGGAGTTCTTAAGTAATATGATTAATTGAACTTAAATTTATCATGAACTTAGTACCTGATAGTATTTTGCTTGTCTATGTTGATTGTAGATAGATGGCCCGTGCTGTTGTTCCGTTGAATTTTAATGCGTTCCTTGAGAAAGCAAAGTTGAAAGATGATGGTAGCAATTACACGGATTGGGTCCGTAACTTGAGGATTATCCTCATTGCTGCACAGAAGAATCACGTCCTGGAAGCACCGCTAGGTGCCAGACCTGCTGCAGGAGCAACACCAGATGTTATGAACGTCTGGCAGAGCAAAGCTGATAACTACTCGATAGTTCAGTGTGCCATGCTTTACGGCTTAGAACCAGGACTTCAACGACGTTTTGAACGTCATGGAGCATATGAGATGTTCCAGGAGTTGAAGTTAATATTTCAAGCAAATGCCCGAATTGAGAGATATGAAGTCTCCAATAAGTTCTACAGCTGCAAGATGGAGGAGAATAGTTCTGTTAGTGAGCATATACTCAGAATGTCTGGGTATAACAATCACTTGATTCAACTGGGAGCTAATCTTCCGGATGATAGCGTCATTGACAGAATTCTTCAATCACTGCCACCAAGCTACAAGAGCTTCGTGATGAACTATAACATGTAAGGGATGGATAAGACGATTCCCGAGCTGTTCGCAATGCTAAAGGCTGCGGAGGTAGAAATCAAGAAGGAGCATCAAGTGTTGATGGTCAACAAGACCACCCGTTTCAAGAAAAAGGGCAAAGGGAAGAAGAAGGGGAACTTCAAGAAGAACAAGAAGCAAGTTGCTGCTCAAGAAAAGAAACCCAAGTCTGGACCTAAGCCTGAGACTTAGTGCTTCTACTGCAAACAGATTGGTCACTGGAAGCGGAACTGCCCCAAGTATTTGGCGGATAAGAAGGATGGCAAGGTGAACAAAGGTATATGTGATATACATGTTATTGATGTGTACCTTACTAATGCTCGCAGTAGCACCTGGGTATTTGATACTGGTTCTGTTGCTAATATTTGCAACTCGAAACAGGGACTACGGATTAAGCGAAGATTGGCTAAGGACGAGGTGACGATGCGCGTGGGAAATGGTTCCAAAGTCGATGTGATCGCGGTCGGCACGCTACCTCTACATCTACCTTCGGGATTAGTTTTGGACCTAAATAATTGTTAATTGGTGCCAACGTTGAGCATGAACATTATATCTGGATCTTGTTTGATGCGAGACGGTTATTCATTTAAATCGGAGAATAATGGTTGTTCTATTTATATGAGTAATATCTTTTATGGTCATGCACCCTTGAGGAGTAGTCTATTTATATTAAATCTCGATAGTAGTGATACACATATTCATAATATTGAGGCCAAAAGATGCAGAGTTGATAATGATAGTGCAACTTATTTGTGGCACTGCCGTTTAGGTCATATTGGTGTAAAGCGCATGAAGAAACTCCATACTGATGGACTTTTGGAACCACTTGATTATGAATCACTTGGTACTTGCAAACCATGCCTCATGGGCAAGATGAATAAAACGCCGTTCTCCGGAACTATGGAGCGAGCAACAGATTTGTTGGAAATCATACATACAGATGTATGTGGTCCGATGAATGTTGAGGCTCGCAGCGGGTATCGTTATTTTCTCACCTTCACAGATGATTTAAGCAGATATGGGTATATCTACTTATTGAAACATAAGTCTAAAACATTTGAAAAGTTCAAAGAATTTCATAGTGAAGTGGAAAATCATCGTAACAAGAAAATAAAGTTTCTACGATCTGATCGTGGAGGTGAATATTTGAGTTACGAGTTTGGTCTTCATTTGAAGCAATGCGGAATAGTTTCTCAACTCACGCCACCCGGAACACCACAGCGTAATGGTGTGTCCAAACGTCGTAATCGTACTTTACTAGATATGGTGCGATCTATGATGTCTCTTACTGATTTACCGCTATCATTTTGGGGTTATGCTTTAGAAACGGCTGCATTCACGTTAAATAGGGCACCATCTTACTGATTTACCGTTGAGAAGACGCCTTATGAACTGTGGTTTGGCAAGAAACCAAAGTTGTCGTTTCTTAAAGTTTGGGGCTGTGATGCTTATGTGAAATAGCTTCAACCTGATAAGCTTGAACCCAAATCGGAGAAATGTGTTTTCATAGGATACCCAAAGGAAACTTTTGGGTACACCTTCTATCACAGATCTGAAGGCAAGACTTTTGTTGCTAAATTTGGATCCTTTCTAGAGAAGGAGTTTCTCTCGAAAGAAGTGAGTGGGAGGGAAAGTAGAACTTGATGAGGTAACTGTACGTGCTCCCTTATTGGAAAGTAGTTCATCACAAAAAGCGGTTCCTGTGACACCTACACCAATTAGTGAGGAGCTGATGATATTGATCAGGAAACTTCAGATCAAGTTACTACTGAACCTCGTAGGTCAACCAGAGTAAGATCCGCACCAGAGTGGTACGGTAATCCTGTTCTGGAGGTTATGTTACTAGACCATGACGAACCTATGAACTATGACGAAGCGATGGTGAGCCCAGATTCCGCAAAATGGCTTGAAGCCATGCAATCTAAGATGGGATCCATGTATGAGAACAAAATGTGGACTTTGGTTGACTTGCCCGATGATCGGCAAGCCATTGAGAATAGATGGATCTTTAAGAAGAAGACTGACGCCGACGGTAATGTTACTGTCTATAAAGCTCGACTTGTTGCAAAAGGTTTTTGACAAGTTCAAGGGATTGACTACGATGAGACTTTATCACCCGTAGCGATGCTTAAGTCTGTCCGAATCATGTTAGCAATTGCCGCATTTTATGATTATGAAATTTGGCAAATGGATGTCAAAACTGCATTCCTGAATGGATTTCTGGAAGAAGAGTTGTATATGATGCAACCGGAAGGTTTTGTCGATCCAAAGGGAGCTAACAAAGTGTGCAAGCTCCAGCGATCCATTTATGGACTGGTGCAAGCCTCTCGGAGTTGGAATAAACGCTTTGATAGTGTGATCAAAGCATATGGTTTTATACAGACTTTTGGAGAAGCCTGTATTTACAAGAAAGTGAGTGGGAGCTCTGTAGCATTTCTGATATTATATGTGGATGACATATTGCTGATTGGAAATGATATAGAATTTCTGGATAGCATAAAAGGATACTTGAATAAGAGTTTTTCGATGAAAGACCTCGGTGAAGCTGCTTACATATTGGGCATCAAGATCTATAGAGATAGATCAAGACGCTTAATTGGACTTTCACAAAGCAGATACCTTGACAAAGTTTTGAAGAAGTTCAAAATGGATTAAGCAAAGAAAGGGTTCTTGCCTGTGTTACAAGGTGTGAAGTTGAGTAAGACTCAATGCCCGACCACTGCAGAAGATAGAGAGAAAATGAAAGATGTTCCCTATGCTTCAGCCATAGGCTCTATCATGTATGCAATGCTGTGTACCAGACCTGATGTGTGCCTTGCTATGAGTTTAGCAGGGAGGTACCAAAGTAATCCAGGAGTGGATCACTGGACAGCGGTCAAGAACATCCTGAAATACCTGAAAAGGACTAAGGATATGTTTCTCGTTTATGAAGGTGACAAAGAGCTAGTTTAAATGGTTACGTCGATGCAAGCTTCGACACTGATCCGGACGATTCTAAATCGCAAACCGGATACATGTTTACATTGAACGGTGGAGCTGTCAGTTGGTGCAGTTCTAAACAAAGCATTGTGGCGGGATCTACGTGTGAAGCGGAGTACATAGCTGCTTCGGAAGCAGCAAATGAAGGAGTCTGGATGAAGGAGTTCATATCCGATCTAGGTGTCATACCTAGTGCATCGGGTCCAATGAAAATCTTTTGTGACAATACTGGTGCAATTGCCTTGGCAAAGGAATCCAGATTTCACAAGAGAACCAAGCACATCAAGAGGCGCTTCAACTCCATACGGGATCAAGTCCAGGTGGGAGACACAGAAATTTGCAAGATACATACGGATCTGAATGTTGCAGACCCGTTGACTAAGCCTCTTCCACGAGCAAAACATGATCAGCACCAAGGCTCCATGGGTGTTAGAATCATTACTGTGTAATCTAGATTATTGACTCTAGTGCAAGTGGGAGATTGAAGGAAATATGCCCTAGAGGCAATAATAAAGTTATGATTTATTTCCTCATTTCATGATAAATGTTTATTATTCATGCTAGAATTGTATTAACCGGAAACATAATACTTGTGTGAATACATAGACAAACAGAGTGTCACTAGTATGCCTCTACTTGACTAGCTCGTTGATCAAAGATGGTTATGTTTCCTAGCCATAGACATGAGTTGTCATTTGATTAACGGGGTCACATCATTAGAGAATGATGTCATTGACTTGACCCATTCCGTTAGCTTAGCACTTGATCGTTTAGTATTCTGCTATTGCTTTCTTCATGACTTATACATGTTCCTATGACTATGAGATTATGCAACTCCTGTTTACCGGAGGAACACTTTGTGTGCTACCAAACTTCACAACGTAACTGGGTGATTATAAAGGTGCTCTACAGGTGTCTCCGAAGGTACTTGTTGGGTTGGCGTATTTCGAGATTAGGATTTGTCACTCCGATTGTCGGAGAGGTATCTTTGGGCCCACTTGGTAATGCACATCACTATAAGCCTTGCAAGCATTGTAACTAATGAGTTAGTTGCGGGATGATGTATTACGGAACGAGTAAAGAGACTTGCCAGTAACAAGATTGAACTAGGTATTGAGATACCGACGATCAAATCTCGGGCAAGTAACATACCGGTGACAAAGGGAACAACGTATGTTTTTATGCGGTTTAACCGATAAAGATCTTCGTAGAATATGTGGGAGCCAATATGAGCATCCATGTTCCGCTATTGGTTATTGACCGGAGACGTGTCTCGGTCATGTCTACATAGTTCTCGAACCCGTAGGGTCCGCACGCTTAAAGTTCGATGACAGTTATATTATGATTTTATGTGTTTTGATGTACTGAAGGTTGTTCGGAGTCCCGGATGTGATCACTGACATGACGAGGAGTCTCGAAATGGTCGAGACGTTAAGATTGATATATTGGAATGTTATATTCAGACACCGGATGAGTTCCGGGGGTTATCAGATATATATCAGAGAAACCGGGGGGTTACCGGAACCCCCCAGGGGGTTATTGGGCCTCATGGCCCAAGTGGTGGAAGAGGAGAGGCGGCCAGCTAGGGGTGCGCGGCCCCCCTAGCCCAAACCGAAATGGACTAGGGGGCCGGCCCCCCTTTCATTCTTCTTCTCCTCCCCTTCCTTCCCCTCTCCTACTTGGACTAGGAAAGAGGGGGGAATCCTACTTGGAGTAGGATTGCCCCCCTTGGGCGCGCCTCCTCCCCTTGGCCGGCCCTCTCCTCCTTCCCCCCTTTATATACGGAGGAGGGGGCACCCCATAGACACAACAGTTGATCTCTTGGATCTCTTAGCCGTGTGCGGTGCCCCCTCCACCATAATCCACCTTGATAATATCGTAGCGGTGCTTAGGTGAAGCCCTGCGTCGGTAGAACATCATCATCATCACCACGCCGTCATGCTGACGGAACTCTCCCTCAAAGCTCGGCTGGATCGGAGTTCGAGGGACGTCATCGAGTTGAACGTGTGCAGAACTCGGAGGTGCCGTGCGTTTGGTACTTGATCGGTCGGATCATGAAGACGTACGACTACATCAACCGCGTTGTGCTAACGCTTCCGCTTTCGGTCTACGAGGGCTTTTCGTCCTGGGCGGGCCGGAGACGCAGCTGCATGATATTCTTTGGGCCGTCCATGACGGAAAAAACCTTGGTAGAAGCGAGGGGGAGGAAAATTTCGGGGAGTTCCCGGTTACGGTGGGAGGTCGGGGGCCGAGCGATGCGCGTTTCTCGCGTACACGTACGCGCGTGTGTGCGAGGTGTTGACTCTAACTGAACCCGAGCGAGGCGTTGGGCTCTAACTGAACCCGAGCGATCGATCGATGGCTGTTAACTGAACCCGATCGAGCGATTCCTTGGCTACTGCTGCTAACTGAAGCCGATCGATGCTGCCTCTGGATGAACAGTGAGCGTTGCGCGCGGGGGGGGGGGGGGGGTGTGGATGAACAGTTCCCGGTGGGGGTGGATGAACAGGACCCCGTGGTGTTGTCTCTGGATGAACAGGACCCCGTGGTGTGGTGGAGACCAGGATGAACAGTAGACGGTGGAGGGGTGCCCGTGGAGGGGTGGATGAACAGGACCCCGTGGTGTGGAGGGCAGGATGAACAGTAGACGGTGGAGGGGTGCCCGTGGAGGGGTGGTTGAACAGGACCCCGTGGTGTGGAGGGCTGGATGAACAGTAGACGGTGGAGGGGTGGTTGAACAGTAGCCGATGGAGTAGCGCGCGGTGGAGGCTGGATGAACAGGAGCCCGTGGAGGCTGGAGGAGGTCGACGGTGGATGAACAGTAGCTCGTGGAGGCTGGAGGGGGTCGACGGTGGAGATGAACAGTATCCCGTGGAGTCCCGTTTTGCGGTACGCCACACCCCTCCTGATGAACAGGACCCCCGTTTCGACCGTAGCGCTCCAACACAAGTCCGTTTCCTCCGTTTTGCGGTACGCCACACCCTTCCCGATCAACAGGACCCCCGTTTCGACCGTAGGAGGTCCGTTTCCTCCGTTTTGCGGTACGCCACACCCCTCCCGATCAACAGGACCCCCGTTTCGACCGTAGGAGGTCCGTTTCCTCCGTTGTGCGGTACGCCAGACCCCTCCCGATGAACAGGATCCCGTTTCGAACGTGGCCGGTCCGTTTCCTCCGTTCTGCGGTACGCCAGGCCTCGTTTCCATCGCGTGTTCCGTCCAAGCCCTCCCGATGAACATGACCACGCATTCCGTTCCGACCCAGCCGCGTTGCCTCCCGATGAACACGACGCATTCCGTTGCCTCCCCATGAACACGACGCATTCCGTTGCCTCCCCATGAACACGACGACGACGCTGTTTCTCCGTTCCGACCCAGCCATGTACACGAGCCCTCGCCGTACGTATGCGCGAGTAGGCGTTCGAGACCCCGCCCGTATGTACACATATGTGGCCGTATTTTCTTTCTTGCACCCTGGCCGCTGTACGTACGTGTACATGCTACGTGCGCGCCTCTACTACGACACGTGCGCGCCTCTACATCGACCAGTATATATGTACGTACACGTACGCGACCAGAATGACAACGCTACGTACGCTTCGACCAGGTGGGTCCCGACTGTGAGGCACTTCCTTGCCTGCGAAGATGTAGCTGGTGGGTCCCAGCAGTCAGGGGGCGAAATATGGTGGCCCGTCTGGTGGGTCCCTGCTGTCAGGTGGAGGAATAATTATTTTGCACGTAATAAGGAGGCACTTCCTTGCTGCGGCCGTGGACCCAGCTGTCAGCCTCTCCACGTACAGTCCACGTCCGATGGAAGTCGTTCCTTGACCACGTTGACCACGCCGCGCCGAGAGCACCAGGGCGGTGGACGACGGCGAGGCCTAGGAAGGGGACGACGGGGAGCCGGGGAAGACGCGGCAGCGGAAGCCCGCGCGCGCACGGAGAAGAGTACGAGGGTTCACTGGTTCGGCTGTGGTGTGAAGCTACCGTCGCCGCAGGGCCTGGCCAGCGGTGGGAATAGTACGGGGCGATGAGGCCTCCGCGGCAGCACAGCCGGCCACGGGAGGCAGGAGCATGCGGCACGATCGGCGCTGCTTTGGGCGGCTGGAGCAAGAAGACCAGAGGTTGAAGAAGCACTACGGCCGTTGGATGGACATCGTACGGTCAGTGGAGCTAGAATCGTTCATATTGACTCAAGTTGACAAAGGCCCCCGTCCCAGTCAACTTAGTAGGCCCACAAGTCAGCCTCCCACCATGGTGGGTCCCGGCTAGCAGGGGAAGTATTCATTTTTTGTGCGTAATAAGGAGGCACTTCCGGTGGGTCCGAGCTGACAGCGGGGGGAACTTTTTTTTCGCGAAATATGCTGGCCCGTCCGGTGGGTCCGAGCAGTCAGGGGGGAAACGTTTTTTTCGCGAAATAAGGTGGCCCGTCCGGTGGGTCCCTGCTGTAAGGTGGAGGAATAATTATTTTGCGCATAATAAGGAGGCACTTCCTTGCGGCCGCCTGGACCCAGCTGTCAGCCTCTCCATGTACAGTACTCTTTCGATGAAAGTCAGTCGTTGACCACGTTGACCACGCCGCGCCGAGAGCACTAGGGCGGTGGTCTGGACGACGGCGAGGCCTAGGAAGGGGACGACGCAGAGCCGGGGAAGACGCAGCAGTGGAAGCCCGCGCGGAGAGGAGTATGAGGGTTCACTGGTTCGGCTGCGGTGTGAGGCTGCCGTCGCCGCAGAATAATAGGGGGTGTGGGTGAGTAGAGGGATGGCCTGGCCAGCGGTGGGAGTAGTAGGGGGCGGTGAGGCCTCCGCCGCATCGCAGCCGGCCACGGGAGGCAGGAGCACGAGGCACGACCGGCGCTGGTTTGGGCGGCTGGAGCAACAAGACCAGAGGTTGAAGAAGCACTACGGCCGTTGGATGGACATCGTACGGTCACTGGAGCTAGAATCGTGCATATTGACTAAGTTGACAAAGCCCTCCGTCCCCGTCAACTTAGTAGGCCCACAAGTCAGCCTGCCACTATACTGGGTCCCAGCTAACAGGGGGAGTATTCATTTATTTGTGCGTAATAAGGAGGCACTTCCTTGCGTGCGAAGATATAGCTGGTGGGTCCGAGCTGTCAATGGCGGTAACGTTTTTTTCGCGAAATACAGAGGCCCTTTCGGTGGGTCCCAGATGTCAGGTGGAGGAATCATTATTTTGCGCGTAATAAGGAGGCATTTCCTTGCGTGCAGCCGTGGACCCAGCTGTCGGCCTCTCCACCTAAAGCCCACTTCAGATGCATGTCGGTCGTTGACCACGTCGACCAGGCCGCGCCGAGAGCACCAGGGCGGTGGACGACGGCGAGGCCTAGGAAGGGAACGACACGGAGGCAGGGAAGACTCGGCAGTTGTTTCCCACGCGGAGGGGAGTACGACTGTACGAGGGTTTACTGGTTCGTCTGCCGTCGCCGGAGAATAACAACAGGCGTGGGTGAGTAGAGGGATGGCTAGGCCAGCGATGGGAGTACAGTGGGGCGGTGAGGCCTGCGCGGCAGCAGAGCCGGCCGCGGGGAGGAGGGAGCAGGCAGTCCCGCCGGCGCCTGTTTGAGCGGCTGGAGCAGGAAGAGCAGAGATTGAAGAAGCACGACGGCCGTTGGATGGCCATCCAACAGTCACTGCTTGTGCGTCAACTTTTTTTTAGGAAAGCCTCAAATCTGTGGGAAACAACATACAGCCCATCTGCCATTATTTCTAATAATTTACAGCCCATTTGCTAATTATTAAGGTTTTTTTGAGCCCATATTCTTTTTGTTAGCATTACAGCCCATATTGTGGCCACGATTTTAAAATTATACGAAATTTTGCATATTTCGGTGCGGTCCGAACTGTTTTTAATCCTGAAATTTTGACTCACATTCAAACTGATTTTAAAAATAAATGTATATCAATATAAAATCCAACAAATTCTCCACGCATAAAAATTAATGTAATTTCAAATCTCGAAATGAAAAAAAGATATTTGAAACTAATTGCCGGTTTGATGTGTTTTAAAAATGTACAGCCCATTTCTCATTACTGATGGGCCATATTCTCGGCCAGCCGAATGAAAGCTCTCCTCTTCGTCTTGAATGATTTGCAGCCCAACAGGCCTGACAAAGCGACTTACTTGGCAAATCACAAAAAAACTGGGCTGTGGCCGTGGACCCAGCTGTTAGCCTCTCCACGTACGGTACTCTTCTGATGGAATGTCGTTGACCACGTTGACCACGCCGCGCCGAGAGCACCAAGGCGGTGGACGACGGCGAGGCCTAGGAAGGGGACGACGCGGAGCCGGGGAAGACGCGGCAGTGGATGCCCACGCGAAGAGGAGTACGAGGGCTCACTGGTTCGGCTGCGGTGTGAGGCTGCCGTCGCCGCTGAATAACAGGGGGGAGTGGGTGAGTGGAGGGATGGCCTGGCCGGCGGTGGGAGTAGTATGGGGACGATGAGGCCTCCGCGGCAGCACAGCCGGCCACGGGAGGCAGGAGCATGCGGCACGACCGGCGCTGCTTTGGGCGGCTGGGGCAAGAAGACCAGAGGTTGAAGAAGCACTCGGCCGTTGGATGGACATCGTTGACCACGCCGCGCCGAGAGCACCAGGGCGGTGGACGACGGCGAGGCCTACGAAGGGAACGACACGGAGCCGGGGAAGACACGGCAGTGGCTGCCCACGCGGTGGAGAGTACGAGGGTTGACTGGTTCGGCTGCCGTCGCCGGAAAATAACAGGAGGTGTGGGTGAGTAGAGGGATAGACAGGCCAGGGATGCGAGTATGATGGGGCCGTGAGGCCTTCCCGGCAGCACTGCCGGCCACGGGAGGCGGGAGCAGGCGGTTCCGACGGCGCTGGTTTGGGCGGCTGGGGCAGGAGGATCAGAGACTGAAGAAGCACGATTGCCGTTAGATTGACATCTAACGGTCTGACGCTGGTAGAGTCGATTGTTGACTAAGTTTCTTTTTTGAGAAACCTTGTGTACGCATGAACTTAGTAGGCCCACAAGTCAGCCTCCAAATCTGTGGCAGACAACATAAAGCCCATTTGCTATTTTTTATAATTTGCAGCCCATTTGCTAATTCTTAAGTAATTTATTACAGCCCATTTTCTGCCTAGGACCACGGTCAAAAAGTCCAACCTTATTTTGCATATTTCGGTGGAGTCCGAACTGTTGTAATCCCGAAATGATAAACATTTTTTAAGAACTTATTGATTTGCCAAAAAAATCGTTTTGTTTTTGTAAGCAAATAAGACGTGGGACAAATTTAGTTGGTTTAAGGGAAAACCAGTGGTAAAAAAATCAGCGCTGGGTGGGAAAAAACAACAAAAATAAGGATGTAAATATGAAAAGGGAATTTTATGTGTTTTCAATATAATGATACGTGTATACGAACTAGTAAAACTATAGGTAGAGCTTAGAAAACGGATGTAGGACATGCGTTTCAAGAGGAAAATAGAACTGGGCTGTGTGTTTGATTCAGTAAAAAAACTGCCTGCGGATGTTGTAAGACAAAATATAACTAACGCTGGCGGGCCAGAGGCCAGTAGATACCTGCTGGATCTTTGTGCCCCGTTGTCGTCATGGGCTGGGCCTGTTAAAAACAAAACAACCCTGGCAATCTACAGCCCAGTTGAAACTTGCTCGACCTGAAAAAACAATATACGTGCTCAATAAACGAGAGAATTCTGCAAGTACAGACTGATAACTGGGATGCAGCACGGATATTGTTTTTTTATCGTGATAATAAGTGCATGCACTTGTTTCGAAAAAATTGGAGAACTGGGAATTCGAACGGCGGGTGCTTATGCTACCCATCAAATAAAAATCAGGTGCCTGAAAATTCGTTTCGAAAAAATGATTCAGCTTTATATCCACGTCGACCCTCGGCATGATGGTTGGAAGCAAATGCAAGTTCATACCAAAAGATCGTTAACAACAATACCAACTTGCGGATGACAAGGTAGTACAACTACCAATACCAAACTAACTTATAATCTTTTTACTCCTGGCCCTAGTGTTCGTCTGGTAGAAAATCTTGCAGAGGACCAGCTCCCGCTCCTTCTCTTGCTCCAGGTCCCCGAGGTGGTACTGGTGCATCACCCAGTTGGTCCTCTGCTGGTCGAAGTTCTTGTTGGTGTGCAGCACCAGAACCTTTTTTGCTGCCCGTCTGCCGGCCGTTGACCATCACCGGCAAGGTATTGCCGGTCTTGTGCCACATCGCGTGCATGCCGCACTCCGACTGTATCTTGCGACGCGTCCACGCGCCCCTTTTGAACGCCCTGGAATTGCGCTGGAAGAAATGCTTCCTTAGGCCACTCAGTGTGATACCTGCAGTATTGTGGAATACAGGTTTTAGTGTACCTAGTTGGCATTTTCATAACATCTTTGGCATGTTGCAGTCACTTGTTTCACTTTTTATTAACTGTCAAATTGTAATTGCTTCACCAGGTCTGCGTGTAAAAAGAAAAATAGAGCTATAAACAAAGGAATATGTTTGTGCAAGTAGACGGCCGATCGGTGTCTTACCTGGAAGTTTCTCAGGTTGGGTGTAACATATGCCGTGCTCGCTGTCGATGGTTGGTATGAACAAATCGATGAGAGACTGAAATCTCGCGCTGTCAGCACTCACTTTGGCCTCAAGTTTCTCAGGTTGGGCCAATCCTTCTTCGACTTGCATCGGTAATTCCAGAATACCCGAACACGCCGCCGGGATTCTTGTGTCACCTCACGCGCAGCGTGTTGTCACGTCAATTCAATGTGTGGACATGATGAATAATTTGACCGACGTATACTAGTACTGCTACTGTACTACTTACTAGTCGTATTTAGTGTCACAATTTATACATAGGTTTAACTAACAAGTACGCACTTGAAGCCTAACTGATATATGTATATATGTATATATATATGGCTTCTTCACAGCATCTCCATCATCATTATCAGTACATCCTACGCAGGTGAGTTAGGATGCACTTGATCCCAGGAAGGTATCTATCCTTCAAACCAGAGGAGTGCTTCAAACTAACAACAGTACATAATATCCAACAAAAGAGGGTCGTGCTACAGCAGCAGAATACATGGCTCAGTCTAGATATCAGCACGAATCAAGTTGTGCATATTTGCTGTTGGCATGAACCACATCGCCGCATGTCGGGTTTGCAAAAGCCATCCATCGCATGGAAGCTTGATGCCTTTCACACACTGAAGATTATCTGGCAACAAGCTGTGTCGACGAATCTTTGGATATGGTGATTCATGAAACCCATGGTATGATGTGTAAACACAGCCCCCCTCGCGAATGGAAGTTGCATAGCACAGTAATCATCGCCGGTGATATGATCGATGATTGGTTGGATGATCGGATAATTGAGCCCGAGGAACAAGGAGTGGTTGCCGAGGCTGTAAACCCGCCTCCAGTTGAATACGCCTGGCCCAACGGAGCTGGGATCTTTCTCGAACACGAAGCAGCCATAGCCATCAATGTCACGAACGCCCCACGCATTGTACTGCATGTGGTTTGATGTAATGGTTTGGTCAATTTGGTACGTGCGAATGAGCATCAAATGACCGCCGTCAGCTGAACGAGCGATAAACCACCACCCATCGGCTGGTATGATTCCAGGTCCTGGAATCATGAAGGCCAGCGCATTTGCGTCTGCTGCAACAATTCAAATTGGAGACCAAAAGGACAAAAATAAACAATCATGTTCAGAGTATGTGTGGAATTAAGATTATTATAACAGTGACACATATCATAGACAGAGAATTGCAATGCCGTGGTCATAATCATACCCCAAGTTAAAAAAATAAGCCAATGGAATGGCTTCCATATTCTAGAAATATGTCCATGGTTCAAACATCATGTAACAATGAGAGGAAAACAGCTATGACAGCGCCTACTCATATTTCTACCATAGCACTTACTACTACTGTTCTCATATCAACTCTAAGCAATAACGTCGAGAGCACCACGACAACCTCCGTAGGATCGTCAAGTCGGTGTCTGGGCCACCTCGCGAGGATCGGGCATCAGCAAGCAGGGTGTCTTGAAAGAGCCGGCTGGTTGCAGATGAGTAGATGGTACAAAGACACCGAGCATGCGGCCAGACGGACGGTGCTGAGTAGGTCCATACGACTACAGATCTGCTCCAAGAGAACATCGGGGAGGGAATTCCAATCGCGGCTCTGCGTGTCAGTCGGTTCTGCCATTGGGGTTTTCGGTGCCTGCGAGCCAGCGGGGAAGTGGATTCGGGCGGGCGAGCGAAGAAGCTTCTCCTCGTGTGGCCGAGCAGTGAGCGGGGGGATATGGTACGCGCGAGCTACCAAGGAAGATGGCGCGGGCGGGCGAGCAGTGAGCGGGGGTAAATGGTGTGCGGCCGACGATGTGGAAGAGAGGAGGAAGAAGAAGAGAGGAGGAAGAAGAGTGGAAGACGGGGAAGAAAGTGCATTCAATCTCAATTCTACTAGTACTACTACCAGGATATACCGTCCTTCGGAGTGTAAATAGTTACACCGATGACATGTGGGTCTACCACAACAGGGCCCATATGTCAGTTAATGGAGGACAGAGGTGCGTAGGCGTATTTGCGGAAGCGTGCTCTACTGGCAAACATGATGGCAGTACTGGGTAAGGCTGATTTAGTAACACCAACACGCTGGTTCAGCTTATTAATTACGTGTCCCATCTGCTGCAGCGTGTATTGTCACTTCACTGCGAAGACTAGTTGAATAGTTCTCTCTGACCGAGATGGGGAATAAATGGATCGCGAGGACTTCCTTTCTACAGTATCCCTATGCCTCTACGCTCACTTCACTCATTTTGCTCCGTACCTAGTCACTTGTTGAAATCTGTAGAAAGACAAATACTCCGTATTTGAGAACAGAGGGAGGCTTTTACTCCGTACTACTCCCTCCGTTCCAAAATAGATGACTCAACTTTGTACTATATTTGGGAACAGAGGGAGTATCACCATATGGAGGGAACAGAGGAAGCTTGAAATATGAACATGTCAATGGGAGGGAGTAAGCCCCATGCATGCATGCATGCAACATGCAACACTCACACGTACACATGGACGCACGCAACACTCACGCACCCATGCGGCACACAGCACACGACGCAACACACACGCTCACGCTCAAGTGCTCAACCTACTCCCTACGTCCGTGAAAGACTGTACATTTAGAGATTTACACATTGACCAGGGCATAATTAACGCCCAAAAGTAGCAGACTTATGTGTGCATGCGACCATTGAGATAAGAAGATTAAATGAAGGCCGTTGCATGCTGTAATTAAGGATAGACATGTAGCCTATACCTACAGCACAAGTTGGTGCATTAGTCAATCAATATCGATTTAGTAGATTAAAGGCTAAATGCATTGGAAGTGTAGATGTACATCATGTAGTACACTCTTTGTTGGAAGACCGAGGGAGGACACGTGCATGCACTCACATACACAGCCAGGGCGGTTCGCGCGCAAGGGTTGGACTCGTGTCGCGCCTGCGTAAAGTTTTGTTTAACTGATTTCTTTGCTCTGCCAACTGACAGGTGGGACCCAGAAACCAGGTGACAATTTAACCAGTCAACAAAGTGCCACGTCGACTATGTGGCCGGTCAGTAGGGTGCAATACGGTGCTCTACGATGAGCTAGTGATCGCATAATCGCCGCAAAACTATATATAGTGACCGTAAAGAGCGTACTGTTACATACGTTGACCGCCAGTGTATTTTTCTCGTTTCAAATTAAGCCATATTAATCGGAAAGGACGCAGTATGGACTACTACTACTAGTACTAGTACTGCTTTGATGTGTCCCGTCAACTCGCCGAACGAGGAGAAGCTTGCTTACTACGCCTCTCCCTCGCCCACGCGCGCGGTGGTTCGCAGGACGAGGAGAGGGTTTTGACTACAGCGCCCTCTCCCTCTCCCTCGCCCTCGCCCTCGCGGTGGACGTGCAGCAGTTCAATCGGTGTCAGATTGCCAGAAGCATATTGTACTGTAGTATCATCATTGTTGGACCTTCCGAAGAGGCGAAGAGCCAAGTGCAAGGTTCACACGAGTACGAACTGTTGAACCTCCCGAAGAGGCAAAGAGCCAAGCGCAAGGTTTTATAGGAGTTGTCGTCCTAGTAGGAGTGTACTAGTACAACTATAGCGAACGATGCTACTGTATGATGCCGCCACGTCACGTATATCCAAAGTTGTGCCACCTTTTTTTCTCAAAGAGCGTGTTGGAGCCCGTGCAACAACCACACAAGTTGCACGTAGACATAACACATTTACTAGTAATAAATTCTAAAGGACAAATGCAAGTATGCCACACAAGTTCATCTCCAACTCATGTGATAAATTTGTGCACGACTAGTCTACATATATTCACAGCGCTACCGTTCACAATTACCGTACTCCACTTACACGTTATAGATGGGCTACATGTCCTCCTCCAGGTTCCAGTCCCAGGTGTTCTTCATGGATGGCACGATCCATAGCGGTGGGCAACGGGAATCATTGTCGCAGCTTTCTAGTCCGGTTCCACACGATGGAGACTCATCCAAGCTGAAGCGGCATAAATCAGGGATAGCGTGTCCCAGCATGTCGTTCATCCGGCGGTGCGCACTGAAGACACAACCATGCTTCATGAACGGCAGGCCTTCCGTGTCGTGCACGGAAGGTGGCATCCGCTTCACAATGGGGTAGCTGTCCCCGATGAAAAGCGAGTACTCTCCAAGAGTGTTCCTCGGCACCCACGTAGCATCACGGGGGTCGAACTCGGCGCCGTTCATCTGGTACACGCGGCATCCCAGATCTGGACACATGGTGACGTACATAGTCAAGGTCCATGCATAATAATGTTGTGCTCAAATGTGGCGGTCAGTAATACTGTGCAGCAAATAGTACTACTCCGGTATAGAGGAAGTAAAATAACCGGCTTATTATATATAGCCACTCTTGGCTACATGGATGAGATAGTAAGACATGGAAAAACAAAAATGGTGGCAGCTAGTGGGTTCAAGTCTTCAAGGGCCTAGCTAGCTATACGCGTCCTCCAAGGTAAAAAGTACTCCTACTAGTACTACAAAGTATACTACTAGTACAACAATGAAAGAGAAGGCGAGAGGGTTAAAAAATGGAATACCTGGGTAGATGGTGACGGTCCGATCGTGGTAGATTATGTGACCATGTTGCACATCAGTGGTACCATGGGTAACGACTGCTAAGATAGTTGATCCCAATATGCCAAAGTCAGCTACAAGGTTCCAGGTTAGACCAAATCGCGGATGCAAATGCACATCCAGGATCGGCGATCTTATTTTGATCGGGGGATGACTGGTCCCTGCAAAATAATGGAGTACCGTTAGGGATGCAAATGATGGTTTGTGCATTCCGTTTGTAATCTCCCGTACCGTAGGATGTCAACCAGATGAAACAAGTCCCCTGGCTTGTCACCGCGAAGATGCGGCCTAGATGGCGCACGGCGTCTTCGAACGTGTAGGGGTACAAATCTGCCGCCGCCAACATGCGCCAGCCTCTGCCGTTACTGCCTCCTGCATTGATGGCAATCCTTATGTCGAACACCGCGATGAGATAGTAATCGTCGTAGCCGCGTCGCTTTGTCGGCGGGTCCGCAATTGCTATCTTCTTCAATCTCATGTAGGCATCATCATACGTATTCTTGCCCAGCCAGTCCGGAAGGCCGATCCCAATGGTGGAGAAGGGGTCTACCGGAACGGCCGCACTGCTGTGGATGTTGTGCAAAATCATGGTGGTATCCGGCCGGAGGTATGCAAGCCAATCTTCGTTGGCACCGACCCAGACCTATATATAAGACGGTGGGCAGCGGAGAAATTACGGGATGGAAATGGAATAACTAAGTACTACATGATCAAACTCCATTACTGACCTGCTCATCGGACAAAATCCGACTACCTCTCAACGTCGTCAACTCTAGCGGAGTCAACGTGCAACCATGGCCAGGGAGCGGTGGACTGTTCGAAGAATTGTCCCATAGAAGAACCTTCTCCTCGAGGACGCATGGAAGACCAACAAGCATGGCCTTTTCCCAAGCCTGTTTAAGCAGCATCTTGAAAAAGTTGGTGCAGGAAGCACCGAGTCTTGCGGCGGTGAGGACGTCGGAGCGGCGTGCGATTTCTCCCAGAGAATCGTCGTCCAAGGTCTCCCAGCCCCGACGAGGAGGAGAACCGCCTGGCGAATCCATGGGAGCAGCGACGAACTGCCTTCTCTTCGGGGGGAGGGGAACTGGCGAGGAGGAGATAAGAGCGTAGAAACCGCAGGGCCTCGTCCCTTCCAACTGTAGATCGTTCCTCAGCGAAGGGGTGAGGCTATTATTTACTACTCTAAAATAATAGCACTAGTAAGAAATTTTTGGCACTAGGTAGTAGTTTTTGGTACCATGGAGTACTAGTACTAGCATTATGGAACGTTATGGGATTGCATTATACTGTAAATAATAGCACTAGTAAGAAATTTTTGGCACTAGGTAGTAGTTTTTGGCGTGGATTAAGAAATTTTGGGTATGTTTTTGCCATTTTTTGTACACGCCAACTAGTGTCAAAAAACGTCGTACATTATGTGACGGAGGAGTACGTACTCGTACTGTAGCAGTACTAGTACTACTTTTCTCAACTACTCCTCAAAAAAGCACCCAATTAATGCTCTTGTTTTCCTCAAAAAAGTATGTTTACCAATGCATTAATTGCAATGCATGCATGCATAAATTACATTCATTGGTCAATTTTCTCTTAATACTTGCATGCAATGATTTAATGCACCTTGGAATCTGAACATGTGATGGGAAACAACCAAATTGAGCCTTATAAAATGGAAAAACTAAAATTTTGAGATGAGCCCTATAAACCGGAAAGGAGGGAGTACTGTACTTCTAGTCTAGTCTTGTATAGTGCACCAGTTTTGAACTCTTGAATCTCAGGGCCAAGGAGCTACAGTTGGAAGTGGAGGGTACTACTGTTCTCTAGAACCATCGCTGTACTATCAATGCAGGGGAAGTACACCTGCGTAGTGGCCTAGTGGGTACTCTCGGTGCTCTATTCAGCCGCTCCTCTCACGTAGCTGGCCTACTCAGCCGCCCGCTCCTCTCACGCACACACTAGCAGCCTGTTTATCAGCGACGGTTACTGCGGGGGCAGAACATTTGAGTTATTTGATACAGCGAGACTAGGCTTTTCGCTTCCATTTGTGGAGGTGTAATGGATCTCGTCGAACTTTGTTAGTAGTTCCTTCTTTATGAATGAGATGAAGCAAAGCTTTTGCCTCCGTTTCAAAAAAAACACGTCAAGAGGAATTTCTTTTATAGTAGAGCCGATAATGGAGTGAAGTCCATGCATGCAACGCCACAAGCTACAGAGTAGTAGTAGAGAACTTTACGTACAGAGCCATATTGCACAGTTCCCAATGCCTCACGAGGCTTTTTCGGCTCTTCGGGCTTAATTGGGAGGCGCTAGTTTAAATATGCTACTAGCTGGAAGCTGCAAGCGAGATGCGGCTAGGGCGAGCACGCGAGCCACGGGATGCTGGGAAGGAAAACCCGTTCACGTGGCTAGGCTGTCCAGACTCCAGTGCACCCAGATTGTGGGGCCGCACGTCCGTTTGACTTCAAAACTCAAACTACACGTGTAAAATATTGGCTCGCATGTAGCGACCAGACCTCAAATGGTCTGTGCTGCTGTGCACCAGTGTCATCCCTGGATCAGTAATGCTGACACGCACAGTACAAATGAAGGATTTATAACAGAGTAGCAATCACACACTTATTACATCGAATATCTCCGAAGAGATTAAGTATGTTAAACATGGCTTAAGGCCATCTAAAACGATAACAACGGAAGACTTGGAAGATAAGTGAGTCCATCAACTCCAGCGGCATCACTGAGTATAAGACCACGACCTAAGGCACCTTACTCGTCGTCTGAAAAGTCTGCAACATGAAACGTTGCAGCCCAAAAACGGGTCAGCACATAGAATATGCTGGCAATGTAACACATAGAGAATAATGAACAATAACAATGCTATACTACATGCATATATGGCTGGTGGAAAGCTCTATGGTTACAGTTTTGCGAAAAGCCAATTTTATCCTACTTCAAAGGAATAAATTTTATTTAACTATCATGGTGGTTGTGAAACATTGAGATGGTTGACAGCATCTCAATCCCAATTAAAAAGTCATCAATAACCCAACAAAATTAATTAGAAGTAACATAGTGATGAGATTCACATGATAATCCAAGTACTAGATACTCAAGTTGTCCATAACCGGGGACACGGCTAACCATGATTAGATTGTACACTCTGCAGAGGTTTGTGCACTTTTCTCCACAAGACTTGATCTCCTCCGTTGGATTACTCGCACTACATGGTGTTTGAGTAACGGATGACCAAGACACAGTCTTTCAGAAGTGTTTGCACCTTACGTATGGGTAGACAGTTACATCTACTTTCCCCTACATCTGCTAGTCTACCACTGTAAGAGTTCACACAACTTAGTCAACTATGCTAGAGCCCATAATAGCTTGCGGCTGCACACGGAAGTTTCTAGCATGAATAATCTCATGACCCCTTTGAACCTGGGTGGCGGTCCAAAAGAAAAACAGGCAATCCTGGAATACCCAGGTACCTCAATCCACCCAGATGTGAGTTTAAGTTGCCACCTTAAGTAAACCATTAATTAACAATCTCACATCTGTCATGAATTTCACTCAAACCCAATCCACGTCTACGAGCATAGCATGGCAATAATAAAAGCAACGTAGAAGTAACTCCCAAGGGTTTGAATGGAAACAGGTAATAGGTTCTACCTCAACTACTTCCCAATACCCACAATTTAATTAGATCCTAATCATGCAAGTGTTTGAGGAAAACAGATCTAATGCAATAAAAACTGGGTATGAACGGGATATGATCAAAGTGTTACTTGCCTTGCTGATGATCCGCAAAACCTAGCGATTCGAAGTAACAAGCGGCACACTCCGGATACTCTATCGCAAACAAACAAGCATACAATCAGTACTCATCTAATGCACAGGTAAAACTCGAATGAAAGATCCAACCAGAAAGTCCAACTTAAGAACTCCGGTTTGCAAAAAGAATCAACTCGAAAGAAGCAACGAAAGTCAAACAGCGAAAGAAAGAAACTTCGTTTACTAATCTGAATCTAGGTCAAATTTTACTGTAGCAAAAACTTGTTTGAGTAGGTTAAACGGAAAGAGAATTTCGAGACGAAACTCTAGGCGCTTGAATCGCCTGATTCCGATAAACGAGCGAGAAGTTAAACAGAATCGAAGATTCGATCAGAAATCGAATCTGAGAAAATAACGAGAAAACTCCGACGAAAAAGAAAAATGGACGAACGGTTAAAGAACGGACGTTCGTTAACAGAGAAAAACCGACGAACGCGTTCGTCGAAACGAACGGTTCGGTGAACGCTCGTAAAATAATAAAACCGAAAAAAACCGATCTAGGGTTTTTTTTAACGAAGGGTTTTTTTTTAAAAACGAAAACCGGCAAAGTCAACGGGCGGCGGCAGTACCTCGTCGGGCTCCGGCGGGGCGGCGAGCTCGGGCGGCGGGGTGCGGGGCTCGGCGAGGGGCGGGCGAGGCGGGGCGGCGGCTCCCGGCGGCGGCGGCGCGGGCTACGACGGCGGCGGCGAGGCGTGTTGCGGGCGGCGGCGGGGCTCGGCGGTGAGGGCTCCGGCGGCGGCGATGGTGAGAGAAAGAGAGGAGGGGTATTTAAGGAGGGGGGTCCGGTGCCTTGGGGAGGGGGCAAAGGCGGCGGGCGGCGTAGCCGGCCGGGACTCGGCGGCGATCCCGTCTCTGGGGCGGAGACGATGGGGCGGCGGGGCTGGGCCTTTGGCCCAGTCGGCGCGCGGGCGGATTTTCTTTAATAAGTTCTGCGAAAAAAATTACGTAGAAAAATAAATAAAAATCAGAAAAATATGAAATAAAATTTCCCCGTCTAGTTAGAAAATCTAGAATAGGGTGAACATTTTTTAAATCAAAATAAATATTTTGAAAACATGCAATATTTTTAATGCACTAAAAATTGCAAATAACATCCAAATAAATTCCAAATAATGATTTTAACATTTTTCCTCCAGTATTTCAATTGTTTTGGAGAAGTCATATTTTCTCCTCTCGTTTATTTAAAATGAAATATTTTTCCGGAGAGAAAAATAATTTAAACCAAAATCCTCGTCTTATTATTTGATGAAAATCAAATTTGAAAATTCGAGAAAATCCCCAACTCTCTCCGAGGGTCCTTGAGTTGCTTACGATTTATCGAGGATTTGTCAAAATGCAATAAAACATGATATGCAATGATGATCTATGTATAACATTCCAAATTGGAAATTTGGGATGTTACATCGCAGCGAAGGGTAGTACTCCCTCCGTTCCGAATTACTTGTCGCAGGTATGGATGGATCTAGATGTATTTTAGTTCTAGATACATCCATTTCTGTGATGTATCTAGATAGTATACTATTTTAAAAAAAGGCCGCCGTGCGTTCGGCCGGGATCGAACCCACAAAACGAGGTATACACTCCCGCGACCACTAGTAGTACTCGTTGGAGTACAACGCAATCTAGAATCGCCTTTTGTCGCTAGTAGTACGTACATTGTTCCTTACAAGAAACCCCTAAGAGCATGGTTAATAGTATAGCCAGCTGCTGGCTATAAGCCAGTGCCATGTCATCTACAGCCCATCTTATAGCCAACATGTAGTAGTAGTTTATTTCTTATAGCCCGCTGACTCAGCTCTATTGTACTTGCTCTAATAATGCAAGAAACCACTAAAATGCCAAGAAACTACTACCACTTGCATACGTGGCAGACTTAAGATAAGTCTACCTTATCAACCATTGTACTCCTCTTACCAACAAAAATCCTCGAGTGACCTCCTACCTCCGGCCCGTCCACCTTGTCATCCTCGGCCATGGGACGCAGCTACCACCGCCGGCAGAAGGCAAGGTCAAAACCGCTGCCGGTGCGGAGCCCATGTTGCGGCAGCCCGGATGCCAGCTCCGTCCGGCGCTCGCGGCCGCTAGCTAGCCAAGATAGCTCCATCCAGCTGCTTGTCTTCAAGGTTTGCTAGCTAGATTGGCACGGCAGCGCGACGGCTTGCTCGCGCGCGCCGCGCTAAGGCCAACCATCTGGCTCGAGCGAAGGCCAGCGCGGCGGCTTGCTCGCTCGTGAGTCACGCTCGGGCCAGCCTGCCAACCCGGGCGGAGGCCAGCGCGGCGTCCGGCCCGTCCGGCGGAGTGGCGGCCAACTCGCTCATCACCGGCGCCACCGACGAACACGCATGAGTACTGTTTGAAGTAATGTTCAGGAAAAATAATGATTTGAGGGGGAATAACAAGATAGAAGGTCAGATGTGGGTCCCTCGTGTCAACGGTCAAACAAAATGTGTTGGTTTAAGCTGCCTCGTCAGCACGGACATGTGGGCCAACCCTGCCATAAATGGGTTAAAACGAACCTAATCGGTAGGAGTACTAGGTAGTTTTTGGCGTGGATTAAGAAATTTTGGGTATGTTTTTGCTTTTTTTTGTACAATAGATTCCTCCTAGGGCTGGTTGAAAGTGGTAGTTTTTTGTTAAATACTCTACATATTGTAAGTAGGAGTGAAAGTTAAGCTTTGGAAGCCAATAAGCAAAGCTAGTTACATAGTGCATATGTGTACATGATTGAAAGTAAATATCAACCATGAGTGACTAATATCTTGATGGAAAACTCAAAACTATGGAATACTAGGAAAAGAAATGCATGGTTGGAAATACTAGCAATGTTCATGTCCGTTGCAACGAATCACAATTAGAATAATACTTATTCACAAACTTGGTACAAAACACTCTAATTTTGATATACATATGTCACTAGAGATATATTATGTTTCAATTAGAATATATTCCTTGGGCTGTTTTGGTGAGGTCAGGGAGGGATGTGGTTGGTTTTAAGATACTAATTATGGGTTTTTCTGCAAATTGGTAGACAAGTGGGATGTTGGTGAGAAAAGGCAACAACTTACCTCACAATCGTTAGATGTAGATCTAATGGTCAGAAACGACGGATGGCAGACACACCAGCATCACCAACTTAGTCTTGTGTAGGAGTACTAGCAAGATCCGTGCATT
Organism: Triticum aestivum; assembly: GCF_018294505.1. Taxonomy (NCBI): domain Eukaryota; kingdom Viridiplantae; phylum Streptophyta; class Magnoliopsida; order Poales; family Poaceae; genus Triticum; species Triticum aestivum. The sequence goes on from NC_057796.1 coordinate 250,511,009, forward strand.
GCACGGAACATCAAGATGCATTTTTTTATAAAACACTTGTTGTGATTGACCCTTGCGGGAGTAATCCCATGTGTAAAAACTAATGATATCTCGAGAAATATGAGATAAGGTGAAGAGGAGTGGGGTGTGGTGGTGGTTGGTGGTCGGACTGAGCGGAGGCATGGGGATTGACGACGCCGGCAGCGGCCACCAGGCCAGTTTGTTCCAGAGGCTTCCTTTATTAATTGCTCAACAATGAGGTTTGTTGGAGATAAGGATGAACGAGGGAAGGCCTTGTCTGCAAATGTGGAGAGGGGTGCGGGTATCTTTTAGTTTAATTTCCATCCATCAAATATAGATCGGACGGTCTATATTGCAAGATGGCACACGTACCATCATCACCAACTCAGTTTTTTATAAGAGAAGAAATATAAGTATGGAGATACAAACGTATTATCGATACTTGCTTCCGTAAACTAGCATCTACATTCTATTCAACGCCTCGGCATGTAGGGCCTTAGCACAATGACTTCTCGACTGTGTAAAACGAAGATTTTCCCGTCACCGACAAGGAGGGGGTGACGGCGGCGTGCTTTTTGGCTTGCTCTAGTCCTAGTAGTCATACTAGGTGGTCTAAGCACGTGTAGATTTATTCTTTTTCACGTCTCGTGTTCGCCGTACTGCCACGCTGTTCATGAATAGACAGTAATTTATTCACGGGGAAACCCTTGTTGAGCGTGTTTGCGAGAGAGAGAGAGAGTGTGTGCGTGTGTGATATGTTAGAGACTGAGGCAATGATAACAGATTCTTTGTGTCTATGTGTGTGGAGGATAGAGAGAGACATGTACATGGGGATTTGTGTTGTGTAACGTGGAGGCACATATACATAATTAGAGAGTGAGTGTGTGAGATACACATGCAGACATGAGGAGAGATGAGGATCCAGGTAAATGGGTGTTTGGGCGTGTCTGTGTGTGTTTGTGCACGCGTTTGTGTGTGAGAGGCAGAGAGTGTATGTGGAGTAGAGAGACCACTGATGATGTAAACCTAGTATAAGGGAAGGGGGATGGTGTGACATGTGTAGTAGCGAGATAGCACGGGTGCGGGCAGGGGGGAGCAGACTATTTGGAAGAGACATCGAGTGTGTGTGTGGGAGAGGGGTGTGAGAGCGAGAGAAAGAGAGAGCTAGCGACGGAGAGAGAGAGAGAGTGAGAGGAAGAGAGGGGGCGAGAGGGGTCGTTTGTGTCCATAAATGGCGTATAGATAGGGAGACAATGTTGATGTTGTCCGAAATTGGCCTATGAACGGAGACGCAAGGGAAGCAAGTCATCGTGTGTGTGATAGGGACTTCATGAGAGATCTAGAATAGATGGTGTAGAGAACAATGTGCGAAATCGAGAACGATTATACATTAGGGAGCTATGCAAAGAGTCACGACATATATGTATACGGGGAAAGAGCTGGGGCGGGTCCGCATGTGGGAGAGATAGAAAGAGGAGAGTGGTGCACAAGGAGACAAAGTGTGCTTGTTTGCAGTGGGGGTGGTGTGTGAGGTGAGTGCGCGAGAACCACATAACTAGGGAGATAGACGTTTGGGGGTGACGTTTTGTGTGTATGGGAAATATACACTCTACATAGTGCGTGTGCTTGGGTAAGAGAGATAGCGGGAGACCTAGAGAGTGAGGGAAGAGATGTGTGCATGCCCGAGAGACAAAGTGATAGAGACCTATGTTGGGGTCCGGACTTTACAAGAGAGAGGGGTGTTAATGTGCTCGTGTGTTGGTGTTTGGGGGAGAGAACGACTTCTCTGTGTGTGTGTGTGTGTGTGGTGGGGGGTGACTTCAGATAAAGAGTGAGGTGTCTATATTTGAGGGACTTTAGCGTAATTGAGATATTGTGCACTCATGGTTGGTCAATTTGTTTCACAGTTTGTACTATGAGATAACGATACTTTTGAACATGCGTGATATACCTTGATGTACCAGAATTACAAACCTAAGATTGGAATTTTGGAATTCGACTCCATCATTAGCTTTTGTAATTCATTTAAACGGAGGTACATTTTTTAAGCCGGGATTTCGTGATTTCAAATTCATATATCAAACCTAGAGATATACACATACGGGCATGTTCAAACTTTATAATCATCCACTTTATTCATACACATACACATTTTTGCTTTTGTCATCATATTTAGGATAAACACATTTGGAATTTCATTTGAATTGGACCGTATGATGGTATTTGCTTGTAGTAGCTCAATGATCCATATTTGAATTGAATGGACAATCTAAGTTTCGAGTTGGAGACATTGATTTTCAAAACTTGCACATTTTTTTGCGTGCAAAACAAACAAATTGTCGGCCATGATATCATAGTCGGCCGTACGAGAGCAGAATACTTATAATTTTAGGCGCCAAAAGCTTTCAAACTTCCCGCTCACATCGAAATATCACGCGCCCGAAAGTTTAGCCCTGCGATATTCCTGTTTTACCCCTGCCACATGAACGGAAAAGGGCTGCTTTGGTAACTCCATTGTTTTCCCCTCTTTGCCCCCAACATTCTTCCCCAGAGCCCCTCCCCTTCCCCTCCCCGACCCCCCCAACCACGGCAAGCCGCCGAATCTAGTCCTCCGCCGCAGCGGTGGACCTCACACCCCGCCGGATCTACCTTCCGCACCTTGGAACCCCCAACTGCCAACTCACCACTTCACCGGAGCCGCTTCAGCGACTGGCTTGTCCACCGCTCCAGATCTCCTTGACCGCCATCATGGTCCACCGCACCGGATCTGCTTAACCGGCGCCCTCGTCCACCACAGCGTAGGCCCTTCACTGACTCCCTCGTCCGCCCCTTCGCTGGCCCTTCATACAAGCCCTCGTCCGCCGCAACAGATCCGCCTCACCGAAAGCACTGTACAACGCGCCCGCCGAAGCCTTCGTCCACTGCACCGGACCCGCTCCACGGACGCCATATTCAACTCCACCGGCCCTGCTTTACCGACGCCGCAGCCTCATCAGGTTATTTCGATTTGTACTCCTTTCGGTTTTTCTCTTTATCGTGCAACTGTTCACTTACCACAGATGAGCTTTCTTGTATGTCGACAGGCGCCGCAACCGTAGCACCGGAGCCGCTTCAGCGACGGCGACAGCCGGCCCAAACTCAACCGCAACACGAGCACCATCGACGATCCTTAGCTATCAAGTATGACAACGATACCCATACGCCGCCGAGAATCAGGTACTATTATCCAACGGCCGGCGCCTACGTTCACTTTTCTAGCATAAGCAGCGCACCTTTGAATTTCTTCAGGGCATCATTCAGTTTTTCATGAGACGCGTTATTCTGCTTGCACCTGTAGGGCCATACTTCTGGCAGTGAACATGTTACATGTGCTAAATTACATACCAGTGCACATATAGTTAATATGCTTTAGTTTTGTTCTGATGCCACCTGTTGGTTCCATCAGACTGCTTAATGTTCTCTATGCTTAATTACACATCAGCAAACTAGCATGTGGTTCCGCTGCTTTTTGTTCGTTTTACCCTACATTTTCTGATGCTAGCTATTACATCACTGCTCCGAGCCTCTGTTCATTACTTGTTTGTGTGTTCTTGATCTTCCCAAGTTGCATGACTAATTTGATGCTTCTATTAATTATGGAGCTGCCAACCCCATCAAGCAAAATATTTGTTCTTTTGGGGCTGGCACCTCGAACAAGCATAAAAATATAGGGAAGCAGATATACTCCCTCCGATTCTATTTACTCTGCGCATAACTCTTGACCCGCATACCAAGGAGGGCACTGGTTTAATTTTTCTGGACTAATTTGCCAATTAATTAGGGCAGAGGCGGATGGGGCGGGGCACAAAAGGAAACCAGCGCTAGGAATCGGCAACGCGCAGACTAATACGAGAAAACTGAGAAAAAGTTATACGCAAAGTAAAAAGAATCGGAGGGAGTATTGTCGTGTATGCACACACCCTTCTTTCATTAGTTTAGATGAACCATTGATGATCAATTCGGACCAGTGCATGCGATTAAAATTAATTTTACCTAAATAGATGGTGCAGAATAAACTACAACAACTAGATTTGCAACCACGGGATGCTGACGATATCTTCAAAGAACATTGCAACAGCAGCTAGGCTTCACAGCAACATATGGTAAGCCAGTGTGTTTTAGTACATGTGAAATGTAATGCGAGTGGGCTGCTTTCTTGGCTTGTGCCCTCAACGTGTAATCCTACCGAATTACAAATAGTTCAGTTGTCTGCTTTGCTGTATTGCTTGATTCGAATGCTTATTTGTTGTTACGCTATACCTGAGTTGGCCAATATGTCAGCAGTGCCTGCTGTACTATCGTAAAGAAATGCATGCCTATTTCATTTGAGTCCTTAACTTTTCCTCTCAACTTCATCACAAGACTGTCTTCGTAGTTTATATGAGGCCACACTGTTAAGTGCTTTCTCAGATTATTTCAACTGCTTAGATGCCTTGGCAACTTAAATATAGCGGCTGTACACTCCCTTTCAACTAGGGATGTCAACTGGGTCCGGTTTAATCCCGATTAAAGTCCACTAGTGGTATGATAGTTCAAAAGAGTTTTTGTTTTTTTGAGGAAAATGAACTAGGGAGGTAGAAAAAACTAACTAGATGGGACTGGCGGATTTCGTTTATTTGCCACTTACATCCCTAGTTTCATCTTACCATTTTAATTTCTTTTCGGCTGATGCTGCTTCGAACCATTTAAATATAGTTTGCCATGCTCGGCAATAATTCGTCCGTCGTTTACCATGTAAGCTTACTGCCTGGATCATACGATAACTATCTCTTACTGATGTCCAGCGGAAACCTTTCAGGATGCCGTTCACACTAGGACACAATGTACAACCCCAGAATCTATTTGTGGAAGCAGTGCGCCATCCATGTTACCAGATGGTAGCAGTTCAGAGGCAACACCGCCGGAGAGCAGTCTGAGCACAGATATTATAGTGCTTGAGGCTCTACTAGAGGCAGAAAGAGATGGTGTGGCTGCCATGAATGAGGTAATCTTTATCTTGAGGCTGGAAATTACGGAATTAGCGGCACGCATTATGCAAGCAACCCAAGAATTGGAGGAAGTAAGAATGTTGCATTTGAAGACGGAGGAGGTCCTGCTGTTTCTGCTATCTGAAGCCCAAGATAATCCCGGTTCTTCTTTAGATACCAGTTGAAATTTTCATTAGATTATTGTACTTGCATGTTGTGTCATGTCTCTGAATGGATTATGTTGCAAGACCCCCTATGTTGTCCATGTGTTGTAATGATCCGAATTTTTTAGGCGAGGTAATCCTCAGTACTTGTATGATTGACATAAGGTGAACTGTTTTTCGTGTGAGCATATTGTATTGGATGAAATAACTGTTTGACTCAGAGTGTATCCAACCTACTGAATTCGAAGATCACGACATTTCTAAATCATAATCATATATAAAGGTGGAATAAATCTTTGTTGTGGTTTTGAAGAAATAAATAACAAAACGTATAATTATCTGTGGATATTCGTAATCGAATACAAATTGGATTTGAATTTAGTTTGCCAGGTCCCAGGGCAAACGTGAATGCTAATTCTCCCAAGTTTTGAACGAAGCGGCTAAACACCCACTATAATTTGTGGGCTGCCCGAAGCAAGTGTTTGCGAGATGGAAATTACTGTCTACCCCTGACACTTGACATCCTTATCGACAGGATTTACACTGCTGTCGATAGGGGTAGACTAGTAACTTCAATCAGACGTGACACGACGGCCTCTGAGCCCATTCAGACACGGTGGGCGCCAAACGTGGGCGGCAAAACACATTTGATTCAAGCTCGTCCGAAAGACATGTGTCTCTTCCTCCATTTCCCCATTCATACACGGTGGGCGGCAAAACAAACTCTCCTCGTCCGAAATCGATGTAGGCTTATATTTTAAATAGGGGCAGATGTGTAACTTCCATCAGACGTGACACAACCGCCCTACCTGTCAGCCCCGTTCATACACCTGGGCCAACCGGGGCAAAACACCCTCTCCTCGCCCGAAATAGTTACCGGCAAATATTTGGGAGATGCGAGATTACCGTCCTATCCCCAACCGACGCGATGTCCGAAATTTTAAACGGGGGATAAGTTCGTAACTTTCCCCCATTTCAGAGAAGCGCGTCCCAAAGTTTGAGATCCCCCCTCCCCTCCATTTCCCCATTCATACACCGTCGGCGGCACGACAACCTCCGCACTGCGGCCAGCCTCCTCCGTCCGCCACCCCATCCTCCACCTTGCCGGAGCCGCTACCCCTACCCCGTCGTCCACTGCAAGAGATGGACGTCTCTCATCCACGGCGCTGGACCAGGATCCTTTCATCGCCTCCTCTCGCTTCATCGGCGCCGTCGTCCACCTTGCCGTTGCCGCTCCTACGACCGCCTCGTCCACGGCAACAGGATATATCCCCCGACCCGGCCGTCTGCCGTCTAAAGTCTTCTTCCTCGCCGCCGACAGCCATCGCACCCGCAGCACCCTCAACGTATCAGCATAGGCCTACACGGCGTCGCAAGAGAGCTGGTACTCTTCCATATGTTCTTAAGTTATTGATCTCACCCGGAAAATAGATCGTAATTTGTTTACTGTACTTTTCTTGTCCGTACCAAATCGTAGTGGCTAGTTGAAAGCAAACATTGGTTGCGAAGTAGCTTTGTCCTCTTTGCACCTTCAGATCCGCCATGGCACGGGCACTATACTCGTAAAGCTTATGGTTTCCCCCCTTCATATTCACTACCATCATCGTAGGTGCTTCGTGTCGTGCTAGCACTGCTCCTCAAGACCTCAACCCAAAGCTTACGTGTTGAAATACGAATCTGATATGATGCTCATATCACTAAAACAGACAACGTTTAATTGGTCACCTAATGTTCCTATATTCGTTTCGAAAAGCATGTGCGCCACCCACTGGTCCAGCTAGTTCCACTTTCCTGATTTTTCTCTTGATGCTTAGGGTTTTCCCCTTTTATATACTCTACTATGATCTGCGTAGGTGCTTTCTGTCGTACTAGCATTACTCCACCCTTGAAGCTAAACAACACAACACTCAGAATTCGAAAGCTTAGTTGTTCAAATATGATTGTGATATGATACTGATATTAGTTAACCGACACATTTAATTGGTTAGCTAAAGGTCCCACTTGAGTTTCCAAATGCATGTCGCGACATATAGAGAGACAGCATAATTGCATTTCTTTGTCACTTGTTGACCGTACTTTCTTGTCCATACCAAATCTTAGTTGTTATTTCAAAGCAAACATCGGTTGCTAACTACCCTTTGCGCGGTTTGCAGCTTCAGATCTGCCATCCCACTGCCACGGTCAACACTGTACTCATCATGCTTATGTTTTCCCCATTTTATGATGACCACAATCAGCCTACGTGGTTCGTGTCGTAATAGCACTGCTCCACCCATCGAGCTAAACAAGCTTAGTTGTACAAATTCATATCTGATATTATTGCTGATATTAGTAAAACTGAGAGATGTTTAATTGGTTAGCTAAATGTTCCTACTTTAGTTTCGAAATGCATGTGAGCCACATATGGAGAGACCGGAAAGAATAGTATTTCTCTGTGCGCTCTGGTTCATCATGGGTGGCCAACCGACATTGTATTAAAAGACTTGTAATATCTTCAATCTGCTTGCTCTTCTGCTCTTCTTTAAGATGATACTCTTCTCTTGCGGTCGACTGGTCAGGTCGAGTTGTTCTCCCTTAGTATATTTTGAATCTGTCAGGTCAGGTCGACTTGTTCTTCTTTACTATATGTTGAAGCTATCATCTGCGAAGTGTCATCACTTCTGGAGCTCTCATATTTTGAGTAGTAGGCCACATTATATTAATGCACACAACAAATTACAGCATGCATGGCATCTTTTAAAAGAATTGCAGAGATAGCACAAAGGGGTTTACAGGGAGGCAGTATTGGATTAGAATCACTTCTGCATTACAAAGAAAATCTCACTTGTTTTTATGTTTTCATGCATGTCAGATATTGAACATTATCAAAATGAATATGAGAATGGGCGCACGAGAGGAATATTGCGGAACGATCCACTGGCTATCAAACTTGGCATGGTGGAGGATGGCCTATCTTATTCACCCATCAAGGTGCTTGCTCTAACTTTGCAAAGTTGTATTGGTCGCACATATTTTGCATCTGACCTCTTGCATTACTTCTACTTTGTTACACCATCTGCTTAGTTTAAGCATCATATATGAGTATATGCCATACCTATCCATTTTCTGTACCTATTCCATGTGTCGTCACACTATGTTTTTCCAGTCAGATGTTGTTCTTTCGTAATAGGTGTCCAAAAGGAAGAGGGTGAGTGCAGGTCGTCAAGGAGTACAAACTAGGTATTTGGAAAAGGTAGTGATACCTGTTAAATCAGATAGATCAGCAGCCACAGAAAACACAGGCCCAACTGTACCACACTTTACCCCTACTCCAGTGGCCAAACCCCTATTAGAACTGCTGGGAGCCCAGCGTCAGGTACTGTCTATGATATCAATTCAAAATTTGAACTCCTAAATTTCTGCTTGTGCCTTACCTTCTCTCTTGTATGAAAACTAATTTCAGATGAATCTCCTTGCTCAAAGGATCATACGATCTCAAAACAATAATGGGCTCTGCATTGCTCTTGTCAGTACCTCTCTCCCTTTTGCCTTGTGACGCTGTACTTAATTAATTGCTATTTGATTATGTATCATCAGTCTGCACCTGAGCTTCATTATCCTCTGTTTCTTCCAATATTATTTGATCTATATTTACTCTTTGCAAAATGTAGAATAATGGCAACGCTTATAAAGAATTTTCTTTGGGGAATTTATTGAATTATCCTTCCATCAACATGGAGAAGGGCTTTGTCCAGCCCGTGTTAACATGTAATGTAAGTTCATCCTTCTCAAGCCTTCAAACTTTGTTCTAGTATAGATTAGGATAGGCATCATTTCCTCCACTGCTGTTTGCTTTGCTGTTTACATCTGATTGGATGTTTGCAACAACTACCAGTTTCAAATTGTAGTTGTAAAAACATGTTCCTTATGCAGAACAGATCCATTTATTTGCTTATATAATTGTGAAACCTGTTACGTGTCTCCTTGTTTCTCTTTCAGACTCGTATCTCTTACGCCAGGCAGAACTTTAGGGAAGATAGTGAGCCAAACCATTTTGAGGACAGCGAGATGACCCCAAGGTCCTGTCTTGATGAAGACAGTGAGTTGAAGCTACTCACCAGCAGGTGTGAGACAACCTCTGTGCAGTCGCTGCCTCAATCAGTTCGACTTCTTCAGTCTCAACTTAAAGCGGAAAGGCTTGCTTCAGCTCAGCTCCGACTTGAAGTCAAAGATGCAATGAAGATGTCAGAGGACTGCCGTGCGCACCATCATGCCTTAAATCTAGTGTTGATGCATCTATCGTTGACACAACTGAGGTCTACTCAGCTTCTTCAGCTGTTTGGGGGGGCCCGACCTGGCCAGGCCTAGTGCCTTCTGAAGTGCTCTCAGTTTTGTATATTCTTTTGTCGGCGCGTTTATTTGCACTGGTGGCGAACTTTGATGCCCAGTGGATGTAATATGTGTGATAGCCGTGATAGCCTAGCGTAAGTTGCTTGCTTATTTATTTCCTTGTTGTCTTGTTTATTTGTTTGCTTCTAGTCATTGCAGTTCTTTTTCCGCGGTTTGCTAGTGGCTGCATTAACCTATTTTTTAAAACTAGGCCACAATAACCATGGGCTAATATTTACTGTAGTGACACTGGGCCTCCTACGGGCCGTAGAAACAGTGGGCCTTCTACGGGCTGTAGAAACAATGGGCCTTCTACGGGCCGTAGAAACAATGGGCCTTCTACGGGTCGTATCATCAATGGGCCTTATACGGGCAGTATGATCGATGGCCAAACATGGGCCAATAACAGGCCGCATTATGGCCGTAAACGGGCTAGAGTTGGAATCATCCGTTCATGGGCCGACCATAACGGGCCATCGTTAATAGGCCGTATTTGATGACGCAATGAAAACAACCCAACGTATTAACGGGCCACAAACGGGCCGACTGTAACCACGGGCTGAATTTGGCCCACAAGCAGAAAATGACAGTAAGGGGCCGTAAGTAAACAAATGCTGGAAATGAGACCAAGAATAAATGGGCTCTGAGAAGGCCGAAAGATAACATGGGATGGAAATGGCCCAACGGAATAACGGGCCGTTAATGGGTATAAAGTGATACACTGTTCATCACGGGCCAGTTTCACCACGGGCCGTTAATGGGTGTAAAGTGATACACTGTTCATTACGGGCCAGTTTCACCACGGGCCGTTAGTAGGCCAAGAGTTACATAGGGCCTCATATGGGCCGAAAGGCGTCATGGGCCATACATGGGCCAGAAGTGAAAACGGGCTGGAATCATATTGGATGGCCCAGATGACGCTACTGGGCCTAATTCGGATAGGGCGTAACGGGCCTTGGGTTAGCGGGCTGTAAATGGGCTATATTCGAACAGGCCGTTAACAGGCTTTCCATGGGCCGGCCCGCCAGCTTTTGACCAAGTCAAACGGGCCGGCCTTTACACAGGAATGGGCCTCTGTTGGGCCGTGCCACGTGTCGACGTATCATAGGCGCCTATCTGACCCACTGATGAGCTGACACGTGTTTCGTCCGGCCAATAAGAATTTTACACGTGGAAATTTCCCATTGGTCGGGGCTGTTAACGGGTTATCGGATCCAAAACCCGACCCGATAGCTTAACGTCGTTCCGTTACGGTGGATGCCACGTGTCGGTCACCCTTGACGAAAGCACTTTTGTGACGCGCGATTTATCGTCATGGAAGTGGACACTTCCGTGATGATAATTTTGGTAATGTCATGGAACACTTCTACGACAGCACAGGTATGACTATCTTGATTCTGTCATAAATTTGTCATGGATGTACATGCATGACAAAAAAAGCGACCTACTGTGACAAACACGTATCATCACGGAAGTGTATTTTTTTTGTAGTGCATTGCTATGCATCACCATGATCTTGCATGTGCGTAGGATTTTTTTGAAATTACTACATTCCCCAACAGTATCTACTTTTCCAAACACTTTTGCCTTGTTTTGGACTCTAACTTGCATGATTTGAATGGAACTAACCCGGACTGACGCTGTTTTCAGCAGAATTGCCATGGTGTTATTTTTGTGCAGAAATAAAAGTTCTAGGAATGACCTGAAACTTCGTGGAGAATATTTTTGGAATATATAAAAAATACTAGCGAAAGAATCAAGACCAGGGGCCCACACCCTGTCCACGAGGGTGGGGGGCGCCTACCCCCCTGGGCGCGCCCCCTGCCTCGTGGGACCCCTGACACTCCACTGACCTCAACCCCAACTCCATATATTCACGTTCGGGGAGAAAAAACAGAGAGAAGGATTCATCGCGTTTTACAATACGGAGCCGCTGCCAAGCCCTAAACTCTCTCGGGAGGGCTGATCTGGAGTCCGTTCGGAGATCCGGAGAGGGGAATCCATCACCGTCGTCATCATCAACCTTCCTCCATCACCAATTTCATGATGCTCACCATCGTGCGTGAGTAATTCCATCGTAGGCTTGCTGGACAGTGATGGGTTGGATGAGATTTATCATGTAATCGAGTTAGTTTTGTTAGGGTTTGATCCCTAGTATCCACTATGTTCTGAGATTGATGTTGCTATGACTTTGCTATGCTTGATGCTTGTCACTAGGGCCCGAGTGCCATGAATTCAGATATGAACCTATTATGTTTTCATGAATATATGTGAGTTCTTGATCCTATCTTGCAAGTCATTAGTCACCTATTATGTGTTATGATCCGGTAACCCCGAAGTGACAATAATCGGGACCACTCCCGGTGATGACCGTAGTTTGAGGAGTTCATGTAGTCACTATGTGTTAATGCTTTGGTACAGTACTCTATTAAAAGGAGGCCTTAATATCCCTTAGTTTCCAATAGGACCCCGTTGCCATGGGAGGGTAGGACAAAAGATGCCATGCAAGTTCTTTTCCATAAGCACGTATGACTATATTCGGAATACATGCCTACATTACATTGATGAACTGAAGCTAGTTCTGTGTCACCCTATGTTATAACTATTGCATGAATAATCACATCCAACATAATTATCCATCACTGATCCAATGCCTACGAGCTTTTCACATATTGATCTTTGCGTAGTTACTTTACCGTTGCCACTGTTACAATTACTGAAAAACTGCTACTGTTACTTTTGCCACCGTTACCATTACATCCATACTACTTTGCTAATAAATACTTTGCTACAGATATTAAGTTATCCAGGTGTGGTTGAATTGACAACTCAACTGCTAATACTTGAGAATATTCTTTGGCTTCCCTTGTGTCAAATCAATAAATTTGGGTTGAATACTCTACCCTCGAAAACTGTTGCGATCCCCTATACTTGTGGGTTATCTTCTTCATGGAAGTTTTTATTATACCCATCTTGAATATCTATCACTTTGGGACTAATTTCATAAGTTGCAATTGCTTTTGACAAGCTCGAGCAAATTTAAGTGAAGAACATGAGCATAAAGTTTTCTTCTCCCAAAATAATATAAGTGAAGCATGAGATAATTTCTTCAAAAATTTACTAATTCTCAAATAAACCTAAGTTAACCATGAGAGTTTTTCTTCAAAAATTCTAAAGCACACCGTGCTCAAAAAGATATAAGTGAAGCACTAGAGCAAATGACAAACTACCCCGAAAAGATATAAGTGAAGATCAAGCGAGTAGTTAAGTGAAGGGGTAGCTAATTGAGGACTCTCTCTTATTTAAAACTTTAAGATCTAAGTACTTTATTAAGACAGCAAGCAAACAAAAAATGACATTGCAAGAATAGCACAACTCATGTGAAGAAGCGAAAACTTAGGCTCAACCGATACTAACCGATAATTGTTGACGAAGACAGGTGGGATGCCTACCGGGGCATTCCCAAGCTTAGATGATTGAGACTTATGCGAATACTAACTTGGGATGACTTGGGCATCCCCAAGCTTGAGCTTTTGTGTATTCTTAATTCCTTTTATATCACGGTTTTCCTAAATCTTAAAAACTCTATCCACACAAAACTCAACAAGAACTCGTGAGATAAGTTAGTATAAATCAGTGCAAAAACCTTATAATTCTCTGTTGTAGCAAATCACTAAAATTATTAGTTAACATTGCATACTAAATTCCTCTACATATTTAATACTCCTATCCTCAAATAGAATCATTAAACAAGCAAACATATGCAAACATAACAACAATTTGTCAAAATAGGATAGTCGCTAAAGAATGCAAGAAGATTCATACTTCTGTAACTCCGAAAATTCTTAAAATTTACCACACTTTAGAAAAATAATCATAGATTATTGTGCAAAATATTTCAACATTTTATCACATTATGATATTTCTCGGGAATTTTTGCAACATCGCTAAAATTTCTGTTTTGAAACAGCAACACATCGACTTGCAAAATAAGCATGGTAAAGGTTATCCTTGACATTTTTATTGAAGTAAATGATGAAAAACATCATTCTAAATAACAGAAAGCAAATAAAAATAAAATAAAATGACGCTCCAAGCAAAACACATATCATGTGACGAATGAAAATATAGCTCCAAGTGAGGTTACCGATAATGTTGGAGATGAAAGAGGGGATGCCTTTCGGGGCATCTCCAAGCTTAGTTGTTTGGATATTCCTTGAATGTTACCTTGGGGGTGCCTTGGGCATCCCCAAGCTTTGGGTATTTGCACTCCTTATTCTCCTCATATCGATATCTCACCCAAAACTTGAAAACTTCAATCACACAAAACTTAACGGAACTTCGTGAGATAGGTTAGTATGATAAAGAGCACACCATTCACTTTGGTACTGTGAAAGACAAGATTCATAATTGTCCTCACACAATGCCTACTGTACCTTATCATTTCCACAATTTATATTGAGTAATATAAGCCATAGAAACTAGGAAACAAGCAAACTATGCATTGAAAAGATAATCTGTCAAAAACAGAACAGTCTGTAGTAATCTGTCCTCTAACCATACTTATGTAACTCCAAAAATTCCGAAAAATTAGGAAAACATAGGGAATTTGTATAAAAATCATGTGTAAAAAATCAGATCAAAATCACGTTCCGATGAATTTACAAAATTATGTTACTGGAAGCAAAAGTTTCTGTTTTTGCACAGAATCAAGTCAACTATCATCCACACTATCCCAAAGGCTTTACTTGGCACTTTATTGAAACAAAAGCTATAAAACATGATTACTACAGTAGCCTAATCATGTGTACACACAAAAAAGTTGGTAAAAGTGTTGGGTTGCCTCCCAACAAGCGCTTTTCTTTAATGCCTTTTTAGCTAGGCATGATGATTTCAATGATGCTCACATAAAAGTAAAGAATTGAAACAGAAAGAGAGCATCATGAATCACATGGCAAGCACATTTAAGCCTAACCCACTTCCTATGAATATGTATTTTGTGATCAAACAGTTCATGGGAGCAAGAATCAACTAGCATAGGAAGGCAAAAACAAATATAACTTCAAGATTTTCAACATAAAGAGAGAAAACTTGATGTTGTTGAAATATGTAAAAGCATAAGTTCCTCTATCATAATAATTTTCAGTAGCATCATGAATGAATTCAAAAATATATCTGTTACACAAAGCATTCCTTTCATGATCCACAAGCATAGTTTTTTATTACTCTCCACATAAGCAATTCTATTCTCATTCATAATAGTGGGGGTATCATAGGAAACTCGAAAATTATAAATATTTTCCACATTAAAAGAGTAATGTTCAGTAAAAGGAATTATCACTACTTTTTATAACATAAGTATCATCATAATAATCATCATAAGCAACAACTTTGTTCTGATCATAGTCAATTGAAACCTCTTCCGAAATAGTGGAATCATTACTAAACAAAGTCATGACCTCTCCAAGTCCACTTTTATCATTATAACAAGATTAAACACCCTCCAAAATAGTGGGATAAATATTATATAAAGTTGACACGCTTCCAAACCCACTTTCATAAATATTGCAATCATCATAAATAGGAGGCATGCAATCATCATAGCAAATTTGATCATTCAAAGTAGGGGGACTGAAAAGGTCATCTTCATTAAGCATAACATCCCAAGATTGGGACAAACATTAATTGCAGCAAATAAATTCTCAAACATGTCATTTTCATCAAACATAGCATCCCCAAGCTTGTGGCTTGGCATATCATAAGCATAATCACTCTCATCATTAATTGTATGAATAAAAAACCAATATCATAACAATTATTATCATCATGATTTCCCAAGTTGGTGCCAAAAAGATTTTCAAGATTATAAGAAGTATCATTATCTTCCCAATCATAATCATCACAACAAGCAATAGGCATAACAAAATCATCATCAATAGTTCTTTCAAACATTGTGTCATAAGACAAAGAAGCAATATCATCATCAAGTGCATCATCTTCCACAATTATTTTTGATTCATTTTCATCAGGCACAACAATAATAGAGATACCTTTACCTCTACTCTTTTTTCTTTTCTTCTTCTTCACCACATCATGTGTGGGTTTAATTAATTTCTCCGAGCTTCTTATTAATGAGATTGGTTGAGTAGGGACCTCCTTCTCGTCACCTATTTCATCATGAGAAACAATAGGAGGGAAAGTAGAAATCTTTACCCTTTCTATAGTATTCCTTTTATATTCTATTGGTTTTCCCGTCTTTCTATAGTTGGCAATATAAGCATTCTCATTGCAATTACCATACAAAACATAAGGATTTATTTCAAATTAGTGTCAGCGTGCTCTGTGAATTTGAATACTTCAAACCAACCATTTTTATGTGAAAATTCTTCACACCCCAAAAATAAACAAAGTTCATTATAAAGTTCAAGGGTGATCAAGTTATTGCAATATTTGGACACGATTCGATCATGAAAAAGCATGCATTGGATATTAAGGTGACCAACTTTATTGCAAAGTTCACAAGTAATAGGATAAAGAGAACATAATTTTGTAGCAAATCCATCTATCACTCTGAGCAAAAAAATTGGTTTCATCATGTTTCTGCTTCTTACAAAATCTATTATTCCTATAAGGCATGTCTTCATAAAGTCTTTCTACTCCACAAAAATTGGCATGCTTATAAGAAACATTTTTGTCATGACTTGTGCAATCATCATTAGCATTTTGGATATTCACAGAATTCATACTAACAACATAGCAATATGCTCATCATTCCTGCCAATCATTCTATTGAATTCTTCTTATATCAATTGATCGCAATTTTCCGCTCCATCAATTTCAAGAAAGACATGACAAAGATGAATAATATGAGACCACCTCAATTCCATTTTTTTGTAGTTTTCTTTTGATGAACCAAACTAGTGATAAAACAAGAAACTAAAAGATTCAATTGCAAGATCTAAAGATATACCTTCAAGCACTCACCTCTCCGGCAATGGCGGCAGAAAAGAGCTTGATGTCTACTACACAACCTGTTCTTGTAGACTCGTGTTGGGCCTCCACGCGCAGAGTTTTGTAATTTTCCCTCAAGTGGATGACCTAAGGTTTATCAATCCGTGGGAGGCGTAGGATGAAGATGGTCTCTCTCAAACAACCCTGCAACCAAATAATAAAAAGTCTCTTGTGTCCCCAACACAACAGATAAAATGGTAAATTGTATAGGTGCACTAGTTCAACGAAAAGATGGTGATACAAGTGTAGTTATGATAGTAGATATTGATTTTTGTAATAGGAGCAATAAAAAACAGCAAGGTAGCAAGTAACAAAAGGGAGCACAAATGTTATTGCAATGCTTGGAAATGAGGCCTAGGGTCCGTACTTCCGCTAGTGCAATCTCTCAACAATGCTAATATAATTGGATCATATAACCATCCCTCAATGTGCGATGAAGAATCACTTCAAAGTATCCTTTCTGATTGATCTATCCAAGAGTTCGTACTAAAATAACACCAAGTTATCCTTTCCGATCGATCTATCTAAGAGTTCGTACTAAAATAACACCATATGATACACATCAACCAACTCTAATGTCACCTAGATACTCCAATGTCACCGCGAGTATCCGTGAGTTGATTATACGACATGCATCAAACAATTTCAGATTCATAATACTCAATCCAACACAAAGAACCTCAAAGAGTGCCCCAAGATTTCTACCAGAGAAACAAAGATGAGAACGTGCATCAACCCCTATGCATAGATGAAAGGATCGAGAAGAGGGGTCTAGAGGGTGGTGATTAGACCCTCAACAAGTAAAAGTGGCAGTTTTTAGGTTCTTTAAGTTAAGGTGGAGTTTTAGCACAAGTTTAAGCATTTACAATACATTTCAAGCAAGCATGACAAGAGTATGAGCAGCGGAAAGAGTAAAGCATGCTAATTGCAAGAAAGTAAAGGGATGGGATTGGAGTGTGCAAATGCAATGAAGACACGGAGATTTTTGGCGTGGTTCCGACAGGTGGTGCTATCGTACATCCACATTGATGGAGACTTCAACCCATGAAGGGTAACGGTTGTGCGAGTCCACGGAGGGCTCCACCCACGAAGGGTCCACGAAGAAGTAACCTTGTCTATCCCACCATGGCCATCGCCCACGAAGGACTTGCCTCACTCGGGTAGATCTTCATGAAGTAGGCGATCTCCTTGCCCTTACAAACTTCTTGGTTCAACTCCACAATCTTGTCGGAGGCTCCCAATCGACACCTAACCAATCTAGGAGACACCAGTCACCAAAAGGTAATAGATGGTGTGTTGATGATGAACTCCTTGCTCTTGTGCTTCAAATGATAGTCTCCCCAACACTCAACTCTCTCACACAGATTTTGATATGGTGGAAAGATGATTTGAGTGGAAAGCAACTTGGGGAAGACTAGAAATCAAGATTCTTGTGGTAGGATTTGTATATCTTGATCTCAACACATGAGTAGGTGGTTCTCTCTCAGAAAATGTATGCTAGAAGTGTAGGCACGTTGTGATGGCTCTCTCTCATATGCAGAAGGGGGTGGAGGGGTATATATAGCCTCCACACAAAATCCAACCGTTACACACATTTGACCCAACTCAGTCAGACCGAATAAATGAACTCGGTGAGACCGATTCAGTTCAAAATGTGAACGTTAGGAATATCGGTGGGACCGACTGGACCAACTCAGTGGGACTGATGTGCTAGGGCTTAGGGCAAACATCAACTCGGTGGCACCGATTGCATCAACTCGGTGAGACCGAAGTGAAGCAATAAGGCAACAGAGAAAATGTAAAGCAAACTCGGTGAGACCGATCGCAATTTTGGTTAGACCGAAACAATTGCAACAGGCAACACAGAGTTTTCAAGGCCATCTCGGTGAGACCGAGATCCGTATCGGTGTGACCGAACTGTTAAGGTTTCTGGTAGTGGCTATGTCAAATGAACTCAGTGGCGCCGGATAGAAAGAATCGGTGAGACCAAGTTTGACTTTAGGTTTTGGACATATTTGCAATGAGAAAGTGGTTGTGGGATTTGGAGCAATTCACTAAGCACTTTGAGCAAGTAGACCCTTAAGAAACACCTCATCCCCTTTTAATAGTATTGGCTTTCCTATGGACTCAATGTGATCTTGGATCACTAAAATGTACTGAAGAGTCTTGAGCTTTTGCTAATATGTGTCCTTAGTATTTAGATGGGTTTCACATCCTCTTGTCCATTCCACGCGGTTGTTGAACTTGTCTGAAATGCACTAGATAAAACCATTAGTCCAACAAGAGATATGTCTTCATTAATTACCAAAAGAACTCAGGGAGCACTTGTGCTTTCAATCTCCCCCTTTTTGGTAATTGATGACAACATACATCAAAGCTTTAGGTAAAAGATACTCCCTTTGTTTTTATTTAATTAGTTCACATATTAGCTTTGATCAAAGGCAAGCTTTGTATACTTTGACAAATTTTATAAACAAAAATATGAACATATACAATAACAAATCAATACTATTAGATTTATTATTTAATGCACTCTCACGTCATATAATTTTTTATGGTAAGTGTTTATATTGTTTTCTATGAACTTGGTCAAACTTTATGAAATTTAACTTAAGTCAACTCTAATATGCGGAGTAAATAAAAACGACGTGAGTATAAAGGGTACTAGGTAAAGCTTTGGAGAGACATGTAACATGCATAAGCTCCCCCTACATATATGCAATCATGTGAAGATAGAATATAAGAACATGTGAATGCATAATCATGACAAAGCAAGCAAGGAGTTACATGTATCTTGGCTATATGCATCAAAGCAATTGATGTGGTTAAGAAGTGTACCTCCATGTTTATGAATCCCTCTTGCAAATAGTATGTACATGTTAGCACACGAACACGTCACCGTGTATCCTCGACGCCGGGGGTGATGCACGGCAGCTCACGTTGAAGGAGACCCGGCTGAAAGCGCGGTACGCAGGCAATCCGAAGGGTGCTTTTGAGGACCCGAAACCCCACACGCCCGGGAGGGACCCCGTCAGGGCGCACAGCGGCTATGGGCTGCCCTTGGTCGACTATGATCGCCCCTAGGGCCTCGAGGTTCGCCGCCCTGCAACAAGAAGAATGAACGAAGAACGAGGAAGAGGAAGAACTAGTGTTAAGGAGAAAAGATAAAAGATAAAAAGTGGTAAATGCATTGATTGCTTGTGTGTTGTTCAATCAGCTGTCATCCCTTAGGTATATAAGAGGCGGATGGACTTCCCATACAAGAAAAGGACTCAATCACGTCCAAATCTTTCCAAAATTAACTGAACTCTTACTTAGGTAAGTCTGGAACATCAATTCAATTTTTAGGTCTCACAGGCCACAAACGACCTCGGATGAAGATGACCCCAAAAGAAAATTTGACCATTTCGACGAGAAGAACAACTTTCATGTTGAATGCTTTTCAATTCAAGGCCATCAGGGCCGAATCTTTCGCGCAAAACAGGATGTTACTCGCGCTACCCATCACACACCGTGTCTGATGGGGCGTGCCACTTTTGCCCCGTGACAGGGCCGCACTCAGCTGGCTGTAACTTTTACGTATGATCTCGGATTGATATTAGTTTTATATCAAAATTGATCTTATCGACGAGACGAAGACAATTCATGTAGAATGTTTTTCCATATGAGGCCGTCTTGGGGGCGTAATCAGCCGAATAGTGTTTTGAATACAAAATATCAATATTTCGAACACAACTTTGGCCTTCGGGATGAGATCGGATGGCGATGGCCCAAACTTCAAAGATGTTCATATCGACAATAAGAAACTTTTTTATGTAGATCACTTCTCCATTTGAGGCCATATTAATTAAGTTCTTAACCGTGCCAAAATCTGGTTTCAATAGTACATCAACAAGAGATCATCAGGCACATGAGTGTGATGCATATACTTACCTTGTGGTCTTGAGCTGGCTTTGCAGAATGTGAACTTGAGAAAACTCAGTTTGTTGGGGATATTACTACTGGGTATAAACCGGCCAGGAGAGGCCGGGTTATCCCCATAATGAGTTAGTTATATTGGAAGCCCATGAAGACAAGGAGTATGGCGCTTTACGAAGGCCCAGGGGCCAAAGGCGAGTTATAGCCTGTAGACATAAACCGCTATATGGCATGTAACTTGTGTTGTAAGATAGAAAGGTTAGAAACCGAGCCGGAAACGCTTATGAGCCGGCCTCGGGATTCTGTAAACCGACGGGCGTCAACCCATGTATATAAGGGGACGACCCGTCGGCGGTTTAGGGACAACAAACAACAACTCGAGAGCCAGGCATAGCGGATTCACTCCCTGTTCATCACAACCCTAGCAATTCCACAACAACTGGATTAGGCCTTTACCTTCACTGCAAGGGGCCGAACCAGTATAAACTCTCTGCGTCCCATGTCCGCTTTAACCCCTTTAAGCTAACCCGTTGCGATGGCTCCACGACTAAGTCCTTTCACCAGGACATCTGCCATGACAAAACCACGACAGTTGGCGCCCACCGTGGGGCTATCGCACGAGGTTTCGAGTTCTTAGAGGGCAACTTCGAAGGTCTCAAGGGATATGCTATGGGCCGGATGACCAAGAGTCGTCGCGGCAAGCTCTACATCGACGACGCAGGCTGGGGCCCCGAGGCCGGCTCAATTGAGTACGGGTACCGGGTCCCCTTAGGCGGCATTCACGTGTTCATTGGCAAGATTGGAGAACCGGGCCCTGAGCCGGACATCTGCACCGACATCGTCGAAACGGCTCAGCGTGCGAGATCCGCCCGGATTAAGCCTGCCATGAAGCGTGCTTTCGTGGGAGTCATCCATGGAGTGGAATCTGAGGATAGATCGGAATCTGGTGGTGAAACCGTCGTTTACTCCGGCGATGAGTCATCTACTGGAGAGACCGAGTCATTGTATCAGTTGCAGGATGGCCTGTTCGGGGGCTGTTCCGATGGCGACAGTATTCCGGACCCCCTTGATCCGCCAAGCCGAGTTGCGATCTTCATGGCCGGTACACAGTTAGCGCCACAATCTTCGACCGCCGCGACAATGATCTCCGGTTCAGCAGCAGCGACAGCAGCTGGGGTAGGAGGCCCCGCGCCACCACCGGTTCAAGTTTTGTCTGATTTATTCGACACCTTGACAACACTGCTAGCGGCTGAAGTCAGCCCGGCGAATCAGGACCAGCACAACGCGGAGGTGGCAAAGGTGAAGGATCAGATAGCACAAGCCAAGGTGGACTTAGCCGCCGAAAATGCCAGGATGACGGCAAGGCAGGCCGAGTTAGATGCACAGTCTTATCGGCTTATGTTGGATCAGAACGCATCGAATGACGTAATGAGGAGAAGGTACCGATCTCACCTGCCTTCAGTTTACGATGCCAGGAATCTCTTCAACATGCCAAGGGCAGGAACCAGCAACCAGCAAGTGGTAAACAGGGCCGAGGCACCTGGAACGGGGACGCCGGTTCAGCCATGCGCGATGGATCCACCTCCTCAGAATACCCCGTCCCAACACGTGCCGACGCCTCCGGGTCATTACTCCAACCCTTTGGATAACATAGTCGCAGCCGCTTCATGATTGGCGGCCCTCCCAGTCGAGGGTGAGTCCCCCGTAGCGGTGGAGACGCGACGGGCTAGGGAGCTCTTTCAGACAGCTTTGACTCAGCAGCAGGCTTATTCATACAGCCGCGAGAGGATTCATTCCACTCCCCGCCCAAGCCGAAGTTACAGCAGGCATATGGATGAACCGACCGTGTCGAGCAGTGCGCGGAATCGTAATCCGCCTTGTGGCCATAACCCGGCGGGTGGCGGTGTTGATGCTCAGGACGTGGTGGATCGTGCTAGAGCACGTCGAGAGGCCGAGTTAGTGGCGCAGCACGCGGCCCATCAACTTACTCCGGTTCGTCCAACTACTTCAGTGGAACCAGGGGTTACCTCCAGTTCTTTGGGGGTGCCATGTCTCGTCCCGGCGCTACGCAATGTACGGCTGCCCAAGGACTTCAAGGGCCCATGTAAGGTGCCGACTTACACTGCCGATTTGTCCCCCGAGTCATGGGTCGAAAGTTATGAGATGGTGATGGAGATGTTGGACGTGGATGATGCGGCATGTGCTAAATATTTCACCATGATGCTGGAGGAGACAGCCCGCACTTGGCTAAAGAACTTTCCAGCTAACTCCATTGGGTCATGGGCCGAGTTAAGGGCCCGGTTTATCCAGAATTTCAGGGATACATGCAAGCAGCCCATGTCAATTGTGGACTTAGCTGCCTGTGTCCAGGAGGAAGGAGAATCAACAACCCATTGGGTGCGCCGGGTTTCAGAAATTTTGCACTCATCAGACCGCATCAACGCTGATACCACAGTTTTAACGTTGGAAGGTAATTGCCGGTTTGCACCTCTGAAGTTGAAGTTGGGACGGCTCAAACGTCACTGCAATGACATGGGGACGCTTATGGCAGCTCTGGTAAAGTATGCCGACTCTGATAGTACCAAGGACCCCGAGTCTGACGACGACAAGATAGGGAAGGGAAAGAAGAGTGGCCGCACCAAAGGGCAGCAGCATAACTCGACGGGTCATGGAAACGGCGGTAAGCGTAAAGCGGATAACAGTTTAGATTTTGTGGCTAACACCAACACGCAGGATAATGGTCAGCGTCGTAAGGGAAAACTGCCCCAGCGCGGTGGAGGACCGAGTCCCAATCCGGAGCGCCTGTCTTATTTGTTAAACCAGCCTTGCCCAAAGCACGGATCGCGGGATAAGCTGGCCACACACCTCTGGAAGGATTGTTTCATCATGTGAGAGTTTAAAGATTCAGATTTTTTCCGAAATGATCATGGACCGGGTGGCGGTTCAGGCCCTGGATCTCATGGGCCGGGTTATCGCAGAGGTAATTCCGTTTCAGGATTTCACGGTAATCAAAATGGACATGGAAATCAAGGCAATCAGAGCAACCAGGGTGGTTATAATCATTAGGGGAATCAGCAGCAGCAGCAGCAGTCGGGTTACCAGAGCAACCCGAAGCAGTTGAACAGTGGGCAGTACCATGTCTTCACCACTAGCCTATGTAAGCGCGATCAGAAGCTTCATAAAAGGGCAGTGAACTCCGTTGAACCGGCGGTGCCCCGTTACTTGCGCTGGTCTGAACAACCCATTGTGTGGAGTCGAGAGGATCATCCACCTCGGGTTGATAATCCGGGTCATCTAGCATTGGTGGTGGCACCTCAGGTGGGAGGTTATAAGTTCACCAAGGTACTCATGGATGGGGGGAGTAGTATCAATATCCTTTATTATGAAACTTTCCGTCGCATGGGGTTGACAGACAAAAATCTTAAACCGTCCAACACGGTCTTCCATGGAGTGGTGCCTGGAAAATCAGCGTATCCAGTTGGTAAGATAGCTCTGGAAGTTGCTTTTGGAGATGAGCATGATTCAAGATCAGAGACATTGACTTTTGAAGTGGTGAAAATCAAGAGCCCGTATCATGCCCTGTTTGGATGACCGGCTTATGCTAAGTTCATGGCAAGGCCCTGTTATGTCTATCTGCAGCTCAAGATGCCGGGCCATAAGGGGACTATCACAGTGCATGGGAGCCGCAAGATTGCTTTGGAATGTGAACAAGGTGGTGCGGCATATGCCGAGTCTTTTTGTGCAACAGAGGAGTTGAAGTTCTACAAGGACAATGTTGATCCGGCGGATATGACTTCTTTGAAAAAGCCCACTACAGAGCATGATCCGGCCTTGAAGTTTAAATTGGCTGATGAGACTAAGCTGGTTGATTTTTTCCTGGTGATTCATCCAAGCAGTTTAGCATCAGCGCTAACTTGGATCTGAAATAGGAAAGCACGCTCATCGATTTCATCCGTGAGAACCGGGACATCTTTGCGTGGAGGCCTTCTGACATGCCAGGTGTATCGAGGGAACTCATTTAGCACACACTTAATGTTGATCTAAAGTTTAAACCGGTCAAACAGCTTCTTCGCTGGTTCAATGAAGAAAGACGCAAGGCTATTGGTGAGGAGGTAGCCAGGCTCTTGGCGGCTGGGTTTATCATTGAAGTATTTCATCCTGAGTGGTTGGCTAATCCGGTGCTGGTACTTAAGAAGAACGGCACTTGGCCTATGTGTGTGGACTACACAGATTTAAACAAGGCTTGTCCAGCGGATCCTTTTGCCCTCCCTCGTATTGATCAAATCATTGATGCTACGGCGGGTTGCGAGCATTTGAGTTTTTTGGATGCTTATTCTGGTTACCATCAGATCAAAATGGCAATTAAGGACCAGGAGAAAACAGCTTTTATAACTCCCTTTGGAGCCTTCTGTTATGTATCTATGCCTTTTGGCCTCAAGAGTGCCCAGGCGACTTATCAGCGCTGTGTGCAGAACTTTCTTCATAATCAGATCGGCTGCAATGTTCATGCTTATGTGGATGATATTGTGGTGAAATCCAGAAAGGAGGAGACATTGATCAATGACTTGAAGGAGACCTTTGATAACCTCCGGGTTTATAAAATGATGCTTAATCCAGCCAAGTGTGTCTTTGGTGTACCGGCAGGCAAGCTCTTGGGCTTTGTGGTGTCTAACAGGGGCATTGAAGCTAATCCGGAGAAAATCAAGGCTATAACTTCTTTGGCTAAACCGAAGTGTATCAATGATGTTCAACGCCTGGCAGGCCAGATTGCCGCCTTGAGCCGGTTTATCAGTCGCCTTGGTGAGAAGGCCATCCCTTTATATCAGATGCTGAAGAAGACGGATGAATTCGTCTAGAGTGACGCCGCCAATGAAGCATTTGAGGACTTAAAGCGGCAGCTGGCTAATCCGCCGGTCCTTGCTGCTTCTGTTGATAAAGAGCCATTGTTGTTATACGTGGCTGCTAACGCCCGGGCCGTTAGCGTGGCTATTGTGGTGGAGCGCAAGGAGGCCGGAAAGGAGTATCTGGTTCAACGGCCGGTTTATTATATTAGTGAGGTACTTATTGAGTCCAAGCAAAGGTACCCGCATTGGCAGAAGCTGGTGTATGGAGTTTTTATGGCGAGCCAGAAGCTTAAGCAATATTTCCAGGGTCATCCCATCACTGTGGTCAGCTCTGCTCCTTTGGGGGATATAATCCAGAACAGGCAAGCGACTGGCCGGATTGCCAAGTGGGCTATTGAGCTTGGGCCTCACGGGTTAAAGTATATGCCCTGGACGACGATCAAATCTCAGGCACTTGTGGATTTCATCAATGACCGGACAGAATTACAGGCGCCAGAAGAGAAGTCGGATCATACTTATTGGACTATTCTTTTTGATGGGTCCAGGCAATTGGAGGGCTCAGGGGCTGGAGTCGTATTCACTTCCCCACGAGGTGATAAGTTTTGTTATGTTCTCCGTTTAATGTTCCCTTGTACTAACAATGCAGCTGAGTATGAAGCTCTACTCCATGGTCTTCGAATGGCTAAGGAGATGAATTTAAGCCGGGTTAAGTACTTCGGTGACTCGGACCTGGTGGCTCAACAAGTGTCTGGTACTTGGGATTACAAGGATCCGCTCATGGCAGCATATCATCGAGAGGTGGGTATTGTTGCAGGTCACTTCAAAGGCTATCAGGTTGATCATGTGGACCGGCGGAAGAACGAAGCGGCGGACGCTTTAAGTCGCTTGGGTTCCCAACGTAAACCGGTTCCACCCAACGTCTTTCTGGATGTGCTACATAATCCGTTGGTCAAGCTCCCAACAGAGGAAGATTTGGCTATTCCTGATCCGGAGGCTCAGTTGGTGGCGGCTATTCATGTGATCCCAGACTGGACGGTCCCCTATTTGGCGTATATGAACCGGGGCGAGTTACCGGAGGATGAAACCTTGGCCCGGCAGATAATCCGGCGGTCCGAGTCCATGACTATTATCAATGGTGAGTTGCATCATTGCAGTGTGACAGGGGCATTTCAGCGTTGCGTATCTCCTGAAGAAGGCTGTGAGATTTTGCGTGAGATCCACAAAGGAGATTGTGGTCACCACGCCGGTTCAAAGTCTCTGGTAGCCAAGGCTTTTCGTCACGGTTTTTACTGGCTGACGGCTCATGCCGATGCTGAGGACTTGGTCAAAAGGTGTGATGGCTGTCAAAAATTCTCACGACGCGCTCATGTACCGGCTCAAGAGTTGAGGATGATTCCAACCACCTGGTCGTTTGCAACTTGGGGGCTGGATATGGTTGGGCCCTTTAAGAGATCCAAGGACAAAAAGACCCACCTTTTGGTGGCGGTTGATAAAGTTCACTAAGTGGGTGGAGGCAGAGCCAGTCAGTAAGTGTGATGCAGCTACGTCAGTTCAATTTATCAAAAAGGTGATTTTCCGGTTTGGCTTTCCACACAGCATTATAACTGATAATGGTACCAATCTATCCAAAGGGGCTATGAAGGAGTTTGGTCAACGTGAGCACATCCGGCTTGATGTATCATCAGTGGCTCACCCCCAGTCTAATGGTCAAGCGGAGAGAGCCAATCAAGAGATCTTGAGAGGCATCAAGCCCCGGCTTGTGGTTCCTTTGCAACGGACGCCGGGTTGTTGGGTGGAAGAGGTACCTTCTGTGTTATGGAGCATCAATACCACGCCCAACAGATCCATGGGTTACACACATTTTTTCATTTTTTTATGGAGCGGAGGCGGTTCTCCCTAGTCCGTCATGACTCGCCTCGTGTGGCGGCGTATGTCGAAGCTGACAATGAGAAGGCACGACAGGAAGCACTTGACCTGTTAGATGAGGAGCGAGACATTGCAACAGCTCGTTTGGCGATTTACCATCAAGATTTGCGTCGTTATCACAGCTGCCGGGTTACAACCAGAACTTTTCAAGAAGGCGATCTGGTGCTCCGACTCATCCAGGATCAGACTGATATGCATAAGTTATCCCCGCCTTGGGAGGGACCTTTCGTGGTCAGGAAGAATCTGCATAACGGGTCATACTACCTTATCGATGTTCGAGAGCACAAAGACTCACGTAAATTTGAGGAGGAGACCCACCGGCCGTGGAATATCGCTCATCTTCGGCCTTACTATACATGAGCCATAGGCTCTGCTTATGTACATAGTTATGACAATGTATATATTATGATCAATATAATAAACCGGAGCCTCAGCTAAAGCGGGGTATCTGTTGTTTTTCTTACATCATGTGTGGTTACATGGGGGTTTCTGTTTATAAAGCAACGTCCGGTTTACCCCTTGATTCAGCTTATAAAGCTATATATAAAAATCACTTGGGGGCTTGGTCGTATTCGAACCATAGCTACACCTCTTGATCGGCGCAAGGCCACCAGAAAATCACTTGGGGGCTTGGTCGTATTCGAACCATAGCTACACCTCTTGATCGGCTCAAAGCCAGAAGGAAATTACTTAGGGGCCAAAGAGAGTGTTGCAAAAGCACAACTCAAACATAGGCACCCACTGAGCACAGCTCAAAATATTGCTTGGGGATTCTTTGCTTCGCAATGAACAAAGAATCTACACTTGTAATAGGCTATCAAGCCACGGCTTGGAAGCCTGGTGTATTCACCTAAAACCCCGGGTTATCCTGCCTTTTTAAGTAAGCCACTCCGTCCAGGTAAACCTGGTATGACCCGCCGAACTTTTGACAAGTCAATCTCATAAACCCTAAACTTGTCAAAGTTAAAACGACGATTGGTTAAAGATTGAGGTCCATCTTAAAAGGCTTTGTAAAATGGTTTAACTCAGTGGCCTGGAAGCCCATGAAAAGCCTCGAATTTGGGGCCTGGCAGCCCGTGAAAAGCCTCGACTACAAGTTTTCATATGCTTTTATTTGCCAAGTTTTTTCCTCCTTTGATGAGATTTTTAACGTTTTTGATAAACCGGCGTTCATTAACCCGGCTTAGACTTTCAACTACAAGTTGTCAGATTATAACCAGTTATAATCCGGCGCTTACTAACCTCGTCTGGTTTCGACTATAAGTCGCCAGTGTTATATGGATAAATCGGTGTTTATCACAACCTGGTACGGTTTTATCATAAACTGACACAATATGGAAGGAGTTATCAGTACTCATGATTAGGGGTATCGCCCTTACTACAAAAGTTGGTCAACCAACGATGTGATTCAATGTGACAGGTATCATTTATTTTCATATTTGATTATCTTTTTACAGCCTTGGTTATAAACCCTGGCTATATATTTGGGTATCATGACCCATCCGGTGGTAAACCGCCAGGACACTTTCAACTTCTTGTATGCAGGAACAACTTGAATAAATCGCTATGGATTATGAACATCATCTGTCTTAAGCATGGCGGATTAACAAGTGTCAGGCAAAAATATATATGCACGATGGCATAGCAGACCAAGTGTTTTAACTAGCCTATTACAAGGCGTTTCAGTGCCCAAAAGAATAATTGTTTTTTGGCAAGTATTGCAGCATGCGGAAGGCTAAACCGGCCTCCGGATCATGATTCGTCACCAGGTTGACTTGACGGTTGCGGATCATATTGCACCGGTTCATCCTCCTCCTCTCTACCTAGTGGCTGGAAGTCAATGGTTGCCCAGTCGATCCCAGTTAGGGCTTGGAATACAGCTTCATCGCTTATAAGGGTGGTCGGTTCAATGTCAGGGGCATAGGTGTGCTTACGGATTGGCGGGATAAGATTTTGAGCCTCAGGAGTTGGTGCAGCGACCCGTTTGTTGTTGACGTCATAACTCGCCTGGTAATATGAAACATCCGCTTCTTCAGCCAATTGACTAGCCAGTGGACGTACTTCCCGGTTTATGGCTCGGAGGTCATCATTGGCAAATTCTGATCCATCTTCTTTTAAGCTCAGATAGCCTTTACCCACATCCACCGGATGAAGATCAGGCACCCATGCTTTTGCCCGGGTTAGCGCGATCAGAGCACCAGCCCTTGCAGCAGATCTCTTTAGTTCTTCTACCCGGGCAGGCAACATTGACAACCTTTCTAAGGTCTCCTTGATTAAAGTTGGGGCGGCTTGTTGTGAGAAGCGGTGCAGATGATCCGTTGCGCGCCGGTATATAACTGCTCTATAAGAGTATAGGCAGCCTTCAGCTTCTTCTGTACGTCAGAGCCCAGATGACTAATGCGAGTTCCTGCATCATTATAAACATCAGTAAACCGGCAATGTATGGGATGATATGTTGAAAACTTAAAGCCAGGATATTTACCAAACGCAGCAGCAGTCATGGCATGTATTTGCCGCTTTACACCAGTCAGCACGTCTACCACCGGTTTAAGAGATGCTTCTGCGTCCTCGGCTCTTTTTTGCAATGCGGATTTTTCTGTGTCCCAATCCGCCCGCTCCTTGTTGAAAATCTCCTTCAGCTTTTCCATAGAGGCTAAGGCACTGGTCAGCTCATCTTTGGCTTTGGAGGTTTCTGCTTGCTGGGACTTGATGTTTTCTTGCAGATCAGCATTTTGAGTTTCCTTTTTGCTCAGCTCAGCCTATAAGAGACAAACATATCATGAGTTGGCAGTACATATTTGAAGTACAAAGCACATAACAAGTTATGCACCTGATACTTGGGGGCTAATGCATATTTGCTCGTTAGCAGCAATTTCTACAAGTCCCAAGTGCAATACAAGTATTACTCTTGGCACTTGGGGGCTAATGTACGTTTGCTCAAAGTAACATTATGGGTATCCTTCTAAAAAGTCCCGGTTCATCTTCATAAGTTAAACCGGCCCTTGGGGACTACACCGGCGAAAGTTACAATATTACAATTCAAAAAGTACCGGTTCATCTTAAAAAGATAACCCAACCCTTGGAGGATAAGCATGCAAAGTTGAGATATTACAAAGTCCCAGTTTAGATGAGTATCATAAACCGGCACTTGGGGGCTACTGGAGTTAATATTTGAAATTGGACATAAGAGACAAGCAATTATGCAGTTACCTCATATCGCTCCTTCATCAGATTCACTAAACCGGCTTCAAAGTCGCGGCTTGTGTACAGACGGTTTAAAAAACCAGAATGGATGTCTTGAGCGTTGAGGTGAGCATAGGTTGACAAATCTGTGTTCCATTTGCCTTTTCCCATAGCAGAAAGCTCGTCCTTGGCACTATGCTTCGATAAAGCAACAGGATTGCCAGGAGCGGTGTGGCCGACGCCAGTAATCATAATGTCATCTTCTTTATCATCAGCAGCCTTCATTGGAGTGGACGGTTTATCAGCAGCCTTAGTAAGACTGGTCGGTTTATCATCCGTGCGAGCCGGGCTAGTCGGTTTATCAGTGTGACCTGTGGTGTCAACTTCTACTTGTTCAGCAATGAAGTCATAATCTTGAGGTGGCGGATCATCATGAATACGTCAGTATTTGTTCCTTCCAGATCTGGAGTCTTCTCCGGTTCAATAACCACATTATCATCAACCGGTTTATTTAACCGAGCCTTCTTGCTGGGTCTAGGCTTGGCACTGAGAAGAACAAACATAAAGGTCAATACGTCAGGTGAACATAAGGCATTAAAAATAAAAATTTAAAAGTATGACTCACCCAGGAACTGTCTTGAGGGGAGGAAGCTGGGTGGCCGATGACTCGCCAGAGGATGAGTGAGGCGTGCTCTGATAATTTGAATCAGACGGATTAAGAGGCTGACAGAAACAACCCGCCTTGGGGTAAGAAGTGTCAGGAATATAAGAGACCTCTGATTGACGTTTCCGGGTTGGAGTGTTTGGTAAACTGGCTGAGGTGACTACCTGGCCACTGTGACGGGTTGTGCGGCAAGCTTCGTGTTGCTGCTTCTTCAAAAGAAAATTTTGGTCCAAGTAAGCTAGGGGTGAGAAAATCTTACTTTCCGGTTTGCTTGACGGATTTTCTGTGTTGGCAGGGGATCTCAACCGGAGGAAAGGACAATTACCTGTACATCATCAGCTTGGCTGCCTTCAGCGTCGTCCTGATAATAGTCATTGTCAATGAGGTGTATGAAAAATGAACCAAGAGAGTCAAGTTCTACCTCTGAGTCCGGATTAGCCAAGTCAGCATCATCATTTTGTTCGGAAGACGCAGTGGTCCTCTTCTTGGCAGGTTTTTTGGTAACCTTGGTCTTCAAGCGAGGTGTTTTTGCCGGTTTATCTTGTGGTTTTTTCTTCCAGAACGGATCATCGCCCTGAAAAATATGACAAAATTTTGAGACAATATTTAAAAGGGAGCAAGCTAAAACAAAAGGTTGTGATTCTTACAGTTGGTCGTTTATTGGAAACACAGAAGGGGTTTAATCCGGTTTGACTATAGACAGCTTCTGGTTCATTCAGAATTTTCATGACAGCCTCAGTGACTTCACCTTCTGTTAACTGAATGTCGACATGTCGCTGAGGATCTTTCAAGCTCCCTGTGTATTCACACATTCAACCGGGGCGCCGGCTTAAAGGCAGAACGCTCCAGGATATCCAGCAGCGAACAAAGTCAACACCTGTTAAACCGTTCGCCACAAAGGCTCTGAGCTTTGACAGTTGTGGTGCGTAGTTGGATCTTTCCTTCGCAGTTAATCTCAGAGGAAAGGGATGTGTATTGCTAAGACGATGAGGACAGTCAACCGGCAGAGGATTTTCATCAGTTGGAGATGTATCTTTGCAATAAAATCAAGTCTGATTCCAGTCCTTGGGGTGACTATGAAGCTTGGCGTGAGGGAAGCTGACATCTTTCCTCTTTTGAATCACCATGCCTCCAAGTTCAGTGTTGGGTCCGTTTGTGAACTTTGTACGACGGTTTAAGTAGAAGAAATCCCTAAACAGTTCAAATGTGGGCTCCTCTTGAAGATAAGCCTCACAAAATACTTGGAAATGACAGACATTGGACACAGAGTTTGGTCCAATGTCCTGAGGGTGGAGTTGGAAGTTAGCAAGTACATCTCGGAAGAATTTTGATCCGGGAGGGCTAAACCCTCGGCTCAGGTGATCAACAAACACGACTACTTCTCCATCCTTGGGCTCAGGAGGATTTTATAGACCAGGGACCCTCCACTGGATAACTTCTTTCTTCGCTAAAGCGCCAGCGGCGACACATCCCTCTAGTTGCGCTTCCGTAACCCGGGAAGGAACCCAGTTACAAGCATAAAATTGTTTGGCCATTTCAATGAAAAGCTAGAAAAAGATCAATGCCGGTTTAAGATTTATGATGGACAAATATAAAGAGATACAAGATCAGAAGCAGAAACAGAGGCATATACACATTGTTAAATCGGAGTCTGACATTTGTTAAACCGGAGTCTGATATTGGAGGAGTTACGAAGACAAATGCCTTGGTGGTTTAAGAGGGGACTAATGGTACCCACCAGATTATCATTTTCTACGAAGATAAACCGCCTGTATTGGTATGAAAGGTACAAATCTAAAATAACTAAGTAAGGGGAAAACAGTTTTCACAAACTGGTATGGTAAATTCAGATCTGCGGCATGTCAGAAAATCAAAATATACTTAGACCTAAAATACAGGGGTTTCAGCAGTTCATAAGATTCAGATGAGTTTCTTTCTATACGAAGGTGATGCTATAATGAGGAAAAAAGGGACTATGGCTACGGCCGCACAAGATATATCAGATCTAAACTAGCCATTTATGCTACTAAGAAGAACAGGGAAGAACGGCGCCGAAGCTTCAATGAACTCTGATGAACACCGAAACCCTAATGGTGGATCTGGAGCAAGGAAGGGGAAACTTACCGATGCTGATGGAACAGCGGAGGAGCACCGCGTTTCTCTGGTACGATCAGGTTGATGCAGCGGCCAGAGTTGAAGATGAGGGCGAAGCTTGACGACGGCGGCTGCGTGTGACGGTCAGGTCGGCGAAAGGAAGAAGAAAGACGAAGAGGCAAGGGGGGGGGGAATGAAAAGGACCCCCCGGCCTTATTTATAAAGGTGAAGAGATAAATGACAGGCGTGAGAATCGAGGAGCCCAAAGCTGGATATGTGACAGAGCTGTCGCCTCGATTGTCGGAGGCTCATTAATGAAGGTGAGATATATACCATTTTTAATAACAGGTGATGTCATGGCGGTTTATCATGATACTGGAAGATGACGTCATGGCGGTTTACAAGATTTATGCGAAGGTGCTGAAGGAAGAATTTTTCTCAAGTGTTGAAGATTGACATGAACCAGTTCAAATCAATCTGGGGCCTAATGTTGGGGATATTACTACTGGGTATAAACCGGCCAGGAGAGGCCGGGTTATCCCCATAATGAGTTAGTTATATTTGAAGCCCATGAAGACAAGGAGTATGGCGCTTTACGAAGGCCCATGGCCCAAAGGCGAGTTATAGCCTGTAGACATAAACCACTATATGGCATGTAACTTGTGTTGTAAAATAGAAAGGGTAGAAACCGAGCCGGACACGCTTATGAGCCGGCCTCGGGATTCTGTAAACCGACGGGCGTCAACCCATGTATATAAGGGGACGACCCGACGGCAGTTTAGGGACAACAAACAACAACTCGTGAGCCAGGCATAGTGGATTCGCTACCTGGTCATCGAAACCCTAGCAATTCCACAACAACTGGATTAGGCCTTTACCTTCACCGCAAGTGGCCGAACCAGTATAAACTCTCTGCGTCCCTTGTCCGCTTTAACCCCTTTAAGCTAACCCGTTGCGATGGCTCCACGACTAAGTCCTTTCACCAGGACATCTGCCGTGACAAAACCACGACAGGGTTAGATAACACAAGAGCACTCCTAGTAAAGCAATTTCAGAAAACCACAAAGATACCAAGACTGGGATGACATGTAATGGGTGAGTACTTAGTACTTCAATTAGATATAGACATGTCCCCAAGGATTTAAAGATGTGCAATGAATTCCAAAGTTTTTTCTCCCCTTAGACATGGAATCTTTCTCCCCCTGAATCAATTAATATTGGATAATGCTAGAAAATAGAGCGAGATAAAATCAGAGCAAGAAAGGGTAATATCAACCAAAGTCAGAGCAACAAGAATTTTTAATAGCAATGGCTAAGATCAAACATATTGACACGTATTTCCCCTCTTAAAGACATGTGACTTCTCTCCTCTTTGATAACAAGCATATGTAGAAGAGCTTATATGTAGTGACCCGACCTTAGACGGTCAAGTCTCCGTGTATCTGTGCCATCCCTGGATCAGTATGCTGGCACACACAGTACATCAATGTATATATCAAATTGCAATCACATGTATAAATAACGTAAAACTGATATATACCTCATAAGTCTTAGCGGAAACAAACAATCGGGTGTGGAGTCCCATCAACACCATCGGCAGGTTGAGTGTAGACCGCTACCCAATCAACGAAACTCACTCGTCGTATAAAATCCTGCAACATGAAACGTTGTAGCCGTGTAGGTCAGTACATTGAATGTACCGACAAGATCACTATAAGAAAAACAGATGATAAACTATACTATATGCAATATGGCTTTGTGGCTCTAGGTCTGAGTTTTGTTTTTGCGCAAAAGCTGATTTTATTTTCCCTACAACATAGGAATATCAGGAGTCTGTGCTACAGAGTTGTCTATCATGACATGGTTCCGCCAACCGATGTCTCATAGCCCAAATCATGATAAGTTGCCCATAATTAAGTTATCAGTTCGATGTTGAGAGTTCCCAGATAGATCCAAGTCCAGAGGCTCAAGTTTTCCGTATCCGGGGACACGGCTAATCGATTAGGTTTTAACCCTCTACAAAGGTTTGTACACTTTACCCGCAAGATTCGATCCCTCTTTTATGTTCTCGCACTTCTGGGTGTTTGAGAACAAGACGACCGAAACATGGTCTTCCAAAGAGTTCCCCTGACCACTGTCCTGTGCTTATCCAATCCTACCGTAGTTCTATATCTGGTAGCACCGTCCCAGCCAGAGTCATCACTAGGGTCAACCAAGCCAGAGTCCACAGTGACTTGCGGTTGCACAGGTAAGCTTCCAGGCATGAAGTATTCTTCCGTCTCTTTGAGCCTGGGTGGAGCTTTCCGCATGATATCATGGCGCTTCTAAGGAATCACCGAGTACTGGACGCACCAATGTACCCTTCTTAACCATTCTCCACCCAGAGGTATATTGAATTCTTGTCTTGAGTCTTGAAGTCTTGGCCTTGAAGATGCAGTCCTTGCAGATGCCATCATGGAGTTGTCGTCATTGACGTAGAGTT
Organism: Triticum aestivum; assembly: GCF_018294505.1. Lineage (NCBI taxonomy): Eukaryota > Viridiplantae > Streptophyta > Magnoliopsida > Poales > Poaceae > Triticum > Triticum aestivum. Next base: position 250,546,669 of record NC_057796.1, read on the forward strand.
CTTCATACTCACACCACTCCCGAGCACTCATACCAACCCTGACTACTATAGCGTAGTATTAAAACTATATAGCGTCCCGGGCTTGATAACAGGGTGATGGGTTCCTACCTCATGCATTCTACTCAACTACAAGAAGTCAATATAACTACTGGAGGGATTATGAATGGTGACACTAAATGCAACAAAAACATAGGCATGAAAAGCATGGTCAAAGTGAACTTGCCTGGTATTACTTTATGAAGATAACAAAGCTCTCAGAATTAAAGACTTGGTAGAACTATTCGTCACTCCGTTGAAAATCTATATTAAACAGACATAGCATTCATATAAGCAAACATCATAACAAACAATTCTAGCACTCAAAATAACAATCAAAACAATAAAGAAACTCAATAATAAAACTCAAACAAATTCCAAAAACCCTCGAATAAAACAACAACGAAAACTACTAGGGAAAGTCTAAGACTTTACTACAAACAACTAATATAGTTTTGCCCTAAGTAAAACTTTATAGCAATTAAAACACTAAACTAATTAACAGAAAAGAAAGTAGTGTTTATTAAAATAACATAAGGTATTTTTCATAAACTTTTACTAGCAAAAATAAACAACTAAAAAGACAATTTTAAAACTCTAGATATGATTAAAACAAAACAAGAAAAAGAAATAAACATTATATTTTTCTGTAAATAAAAGTTCACCCTCTATAACTACAAAAACTAATCATAAATAAAAGAAAACATAGGTGGATGGGTTCCTTCTATAGCGTAGTATTAAAACTATATAGCGTCCCGGGCTTGATAACAGGGTGATGGGTTCCTACCTCATGCATTCTACTCAACTACAAGAAGTCAATATAACTACTGGAGGGATTATGAATGGTGACACTAAATGCAACAAAAACATAGGCATGAAAAGCATGGTCAAAGTGAACTTGCCTGGTATTACTTTATGAAGATAACAAAGCTCTTAGAATTAAAGACTTGGTAGAACTATTCGTCACTCCGTTGAAAATCTATATTAAACAGACATAGCATTCATATAAGCAAACATCATAACAAACAATTCTAGCACTCAAAATAACAATCAAAACAACAAAGAAACTCAATAATAAAACTCAAACAAATTCCAAAAACCCTCGAATAAAACAACAACGAAAACTACTAGGGAAAGTCTAAGACTTTACTACAAACAACTAATATAGTTTTGCCCTAAGTAAAACTTTATAGCAATTAAAACACTAAACTAATTAACAGAAAAGAAAGTAGTGTTTATTAAAATAACATAAGGTATTTTTCATAAACTTTTACTAGCAAAAAGAAACAACTAAAAAGACAATTTTAAAACTCTAGATATGATTAAAACAAAACAAGAAAAAGAAATAAACATTATATTTTTCTGTAAATAAAAGTTCACCCTCTATAACTACAAAAACTAATCATAAATAAAAGAAAACATAGGTGGAAATAAATTTTAAAGTAATTAAAACAACAGAAACATCAGCTAGTTAAAGTAAACTAAAACAGGATTGTTTTCATGATAAAGTAATTTTAATAAAATCTATAAATGCCCAAATTAATCCTACTGCTAGGCAAGGTTAAAAAAAGCAGTAAGAAAAATAATCACTAAAAAATATTAATCCTAGCTCACTTTATAGCAGAAAATATTAATGTGAGTAAAACTAAATAACACAATTTTTAAAACTACAAACATGGCCGAAATTATTTTATACACAAACTAGAGGAAATTCACAGGCTAGAGAAAAAAGAAACAATTAAAAAATAACCTAAGAGATATTAACTTTTCAAGATTGGAACTTTTCTGTTTTTAAAACAGAACGTAAATAAAACTAAAACTAAAAAAATAAACAGGCGCTGATACGTCTCCAACGTATCTATAATTTTTTATTGTTCCATGCTATTATATTATCCGTTTTGGATGTTTAATGGGCTTTACTATACACTTTTATATTATTTTTGGGACTAACCTATTAACCCAAGGCCCAGTGCAAATTGCTGTTTTTTTTTGCCTATTTCAGTGTTTCACACAAAAGGAATATCAAACAGAGTCCAAACGGAATGAAACCTTCGGGTGCGTGATTTTTGGAACAAACGTGATCCAAAGAACATGGAGTGGACGTCAAGAAATCAACGAGGAGGCCACGAGGTAGGGAGGCGCGCCCCCACCCTCGTGGGCCCCTCGTGGCTCCACCGACCTACTTCTTCCTCCTATATATACCCATGTACCCCGAAACCAACCAGGAGCACCACCAAACCCTATTTCCACCGCCGCAACCTTCTGTACCCGTGAGATCCCATCTAGGGGCCTTTTCCTGCGCTCTGCCGGAGGGGGAATCGATCACGGAGGGCTTCTACATCAACACCATAGCCTCTCCGATGATGTGTGAGTTGTTTACCACAGACCTTCGGGTGCATAGTTATTAGCTAGATGGCTTCTTCTCTCCCTTTGGATCTCAATACAAAGTTCTCCTCGATCTTCTTGGAGATCTATTCGATGTAACTCTTTTTGCGGTGTGTTTGTCGAGATCCAATGAATTGTGGGTTTATGATCAAGATTAACTATGAACAATATTTGGTTCTTCTCTGAATTCTGTTATGTATGATTGGTTATCTTTGCAAGTCTCTTCGAATTATCAGTTTGGTTTGGCCTACTAGATTGATCTTTCTTCTAATGGGAGAAGTGCTTAGCTTTGGGTTCAATCTTGCGTTGCTCGATCCCACAGTGACAGTAGGGGAAACGACACGTATTGTATTGTTGCCATCAAGGATAAAAATATGGGGTTTATATCATATTGCTTGAGTTTATCCCTCTACATCATGTCATCTTGCCTAATGCGTTACTCTGTTCTTATGAACTTAATATTCTAGATGAATGCTGGATAGCGTTCGATGTGTGGAGTAATAGTAGTAGATGCAGGCAGGAGTCGGTCTACTTATCGCGGACGTGATGCCTATATACATGATCATGCCTAGATATTCTCATAATTATGCACTTTTCTATCAATTGCTCGACAGTAATTTTTTCACCCATCGTAATACTTATGCTATCTTGAGAGAAGCCACTAGTGAAACCTATGGCTCCTGGGTCTATTTTCCATCATATTAATCTCCCGTCAACTAGCTTTTTCTGTCGCCGTTTATTTTGCAATCTTTACTTTTAATATTTATCATAAAAATACCAAAAATATTATCTTATCATCTCTATCAGATCTCACTTTTGCAAGTGGCCCTGAAGGGATTGACAACCCCTTTATCGCGTTGGTTGCAAGGTTCTTATTTGTTTGTGTAGGTACGAGGGACTTGCGTGTGGGCTCCTACTGGATTGATACCTTGGTTCTAAAAAACTGAGGGAAATACTTACGCTACTTTGCTGCATCACCCTTTCCTCTTCAAGGGAAAACCAACGCATGCTCAAGAAGTAGCAAGAAGGATTTCTAGCGCCGTTGCCGGGGAGGCTTACACCAAGTCAAGTCAAGATTTGATCTCCCGACAACGAGCGATTTCTGGCGCCGTTGCTGGGGAGTCTACGCACAAGTCAAGACATACCAAGTACCCATCACAAACTCGTATCCCTCGCATTACATTATTTGCCATTTGCTTCTCATTTTCCTCTTCCCCACTTCAACCTTGCCGTTTTATTCGCCCTCTATTTCCGTTCGCCTCTTTCCCGTTGTTTTTCTTGTGCCATGGCCGAATCAAAAAGGGCCAAGGGCTCTCTCCAGGGTTTTAATACTTTGGATAGTCCCTCTGTCCTCTCTAAGCTCATAAATAATGATGCTATGGAAAGACCTACCGGGGTTATCAATGAGGGTTTGAATAATTTCGATGAAGATGATCCCGGAATTTTTCGTTATTTACTTGATGAGTCTTTGAAATATGCTTGGGATAGGCTTTTAAGGATCCGAGCTAGCTATGTGCCCCAATATCAAATTGAGATATACCTAAAAAGCTTTTATGTTGGGTTGCCCACTTCATTCAAGCAAGTTTTAGATTCTATTTTTGAAGAGGGTTTTCTTGAAGGGGATCCCATAGATACCTATGAAAAGATGAAAACTATATTTGGGAACCCCATGAGTGAGAAAGTTGAATCCACCTCTCTTTTGTGCTTTAACCAAAAAAAATATCAAAGAGATGAAGGCTAGCTTAGATGCAAATTTCTGTAGCGTGCTTAATCTTTCTTCCACCATTAATGGCCACGTGCTTTCTCAAAATAGAAAGATAAATTTTATAGATAATAAATTTTCTCTTTTCTTTCGCAATGCCAAAGATGGCAATACCTAGATCTATCCTTGCCTTTATGCCTAGCTAGGGGCGTTAAACGATAGCGCTTGTTGGGAGGCAACCCAATTTTATTTTTGTTTCTTGCTTTTTGGTTCTGTTTAATAATAAATCTTTGATCTAGCCTCTGTTTAGATGTGTTTTTATGTTTTAATTAGAGTTTGTGCCAAGTAGAACCTTTGGGAAGACTTGGGTGAAGTCTTTTTGATCTTGCTGTAAAAAAACAGAAACTTTAGCGCTCACGAGATTAGCTGCCATTTTTTACTGCTGAGTGATATTTAGTTGATTATTTTTGCAGATGATTAATAGACAAATTCCTCACGTCCATAAATTTATTTCAGAATTTTTGGAGTTCGAGAAGTATGCGTTTGATACAGATTACTACAGACTGTTCTATTTTTGACAGATTCTGTTTTTCGTGTGTTGTTTGCTTATTTTGATGAATCTATGACTAGTATCGGAGGGTATGAACCATAGAGAAGTTGGAATACAGTAGGTTTAACACCAATATAAATAAATAATGAGTTCATTACAGTACCTTGAAGTGGTGGTTTGTTTTCTTTCGCTAATGGAACTCATGAGATTTTTCTGTTGAGTTTTGTGTTGTGAAGTTTTCAAGTTTTGGGTAAAGATTTGATGGATTATGGAATAAGGAGTGGCAAGATCCTAAGCTTGGGGATTCCCAAGGCACCTCAAGGTAAAATTCAAGGACAACCAAAAGCCTAAGATTGGGGATGCCCCGGAAGGCATCCCCTCTTTCGTCTTCGTCCATCGGTAACTTTACTTGAGGCTATATTTTTATTCACCACATGATATGTGTTTTGCTTGGAGCGTCTTGTATGATTTGAGTCTTTGCTTTTAGTTTACCACAATCATCCTTTCTGTACACACCTTTTGGGAGAGACACACATGAATCGGAATTTATTAGAATACTCCATGTGCTTCACTTATATCTTTTGAGCTAGATAATTTTGCTCTAGTGCTTCACTTATATCTTTTAGAGCACGGTGGTGGTTTTATTTTATAGAAATTAGTGATCTCTCATGCTTCACTTGTATTTTTTTGAGAGTCTTTTAGAACAGCATGGTAGTTTGCTTTGGCTATAAAATTAGTCCTAATATGATAGGCATCTACGATAGGTATAATAAAAACTTTCATAAAAAGTGCATTGAATACTATGAGAAGTTTGATACTTGATGATTGTTTTGAGATATGAAGATGGTAATATTAAAGTCGTTCTAGTTGAGTAATTGTGAATTTGAGAAATACTTGTGTTGAATTTTGCAAGTCCCGTAGCATGCACGTATGGTAAACATTGTGTAACAAATTTGAAACATGAGGTGTTCTTAGATTGTCTTCCTTATGAGTGGCGGTCGGGGATGAGCGATGGTCTTTTCCTACCAATCTATCCCCCTAGGAGCATGTGCGTAGTGCTTGGTTTTTGATGACTTGTAGATTTTTGCAATAAGTATGTGAGTTCTTTATGACTAATGTTGAGTCCATGGATTATACGCACTCTCACCTTTCCATCATTGCTAGCCTCTTCGGTACCGTGCATTGCCCTTTCTCACCTTGAGAGTTGGTGCAAACTTCGCCGGTGCATCCAAACCTCGTGATACGATACGCTCTATCACACATAAACCTCCTTATATCTGCGTCAAAACAGCCACCATACCTACCTATTATGGCATTTCCATAGCCATTCCGAGATATATTGCCATGCAACTTTCCACCGTTCCGTATATTATGACACGCTTCATCATTGTCATATTGCCTTGCATGATCATGTAGTTGACATCGTATTTGTGGCAAAGCCACCATGCATAATGTTTCATACATGTCACTCTTGATTCATTGCCCATCCCGGTAAACCGCCGGAGGCATTTAGATAGAGTCATATTTTGTTCTAGTATCGAGTTGTAATCATTGAGTTCTAAATAAATAGAAGTGTGATGATCATCATTAATAGAGCATTGTCCCGAAAAAAAGGGGAGAAAGGCCAAATAAATAAATAAGAGAAAGGCCCAAAAAAAGGAGAAATAAAATGGGGATAATGCTACTATCCTTTTTCCATACTTGTGCTTCAAAGTAGCTCCATGATCTTTATGATAAGAGAGTCTCTTGCTTCATCACTTTCATATACTAGTGGGAATTTTTCATTATAGAACTTGGCTTGTATATTCCAACAATGGGCTTCCTCAAATGCCCTAGGTCTTCATGAGCAAGCAAGTTGGATGCACACCCACTTAGTTTCTTTTGTTGAGCTTTCATACATTTATAGCTCTAGTTCATCTGTTGCATGGAAATCCCTACTCCTTGCATTGACATCAATTGATGGGCATCTCCCTAGCCCGTCGATTAGCCGCGTCAATGTAAGACTTTCTTCCTTTTTGTCTTCTCCACACAACCCCCATCATTATATTCTATTCCACCCATAGTGCTATATCCATGGCTCACACTCATGTATTGCATGAAAGTTGAAAAAGTTTGAGATTACTAAAGTATGAAACAATTTCTTGGCTTGTCACTGGGGTTGTGCATGATGAGAGAATTCTTGTGTGACGAAAATGGAGCATGACGAAACTATATGATTTTGTAGGGATGAACTTTCTTTGGCCATGTTATTTTGAGAAAACATAATTGCTTAGTTAGTATGCTTGAAGTATTATTATTTTTACGTCAATATTAAACTTTTATCTTGAATCTTTCGGATCTGAACATTCATGCCACAATAAAGAAAATTACTTAGAAAATTATGTTAGGTGGCATTCCACATCAAAAATTCTGTTTTTATCATTTACCTACTCGAGGACGAGCAGGAATTAAGCTTGGGGATGCTTGATATGTCTCCAATGTATCTATAATTTTTGATTGTTCCATGCTATTATATTATCTGTTTTGGATGTTTAATGGGATTTATTATACACTTTTATATTATTTTTGGGACTAACCTATTAACCGAAGGACCAGTGCAAATTGCTGTTTTTTTGCCTATTTCAGTGTTTCACAGAAAAGGAATATCAAATGGAATGAAACCTTCGGGAGAGTGATTTTTGGAAGAAACGTGATCCAGAGGACTTGGAGTGGACGTCAAGAAAGAAGCGAGGAGGCCACGAGGCAGGGAGGCACGCCTGCCCCCCTGGGCGCGCCCCCGACCCTCATGGGCCCCTCGCAGCTCCACCGACCTACTTCTTCCTCCTATATATACCCATATACCCCGAAAACATCACGGAGCACCACGAAACCCTATTTCCACCGCCGCAACCTTCTATACCCGTGAGATCCCATCTTGGGGCCTTTTCCGGCGCTCCGCCGGAGGGGGAATCGATCACAGAGGGCTTCTACATCAACACCATAGCCTCTCCGATGATGTGTGAGTAGTTTACCACAGACCTTCGGGTCCATAGTTATTATCTAGATGGGTTCTTCTCTCTCTTTGGATCTCAATACAAAGTTCTCCTCGATCTTCTTGGAGATATATTCGATGTAATTCTTTTTGCGGTGTGTTTGTTGAGATCCGATGATTTGTGGGTTTATGATCAAGATTACCTATGAACAATATTTGAATCTTCCCTAAATTCTTTTATGTATGATTTGTTATCTTTGCAAGTCTATTCGAATTATCAGTTTGGTTTGGCCTACTAGATTGATCTTTCTTGCAATGGGATAAGTGCTTAGCTTTGGGTTCAATCTTGCGGTGTCCTTTCCCAGTGATAGCAAGGGCAACAAGGCACGTATTGTATTGTTGCCATCGAGGAGAAAAAGATGGGGTTTATATCATATTGCTTGAGTTTATCCCTCTACATCATGTCATCTTGCTTAATACGTTACTCCGTTCTTATGAACTTAATACTCTAGATGCATGCTGGATAGCGGTCGATGTGTGGAGTAATAGTAGTAGATGCAGAATCGTTTTGGTCTACTTGTCACGGACGTGATGCCTATATACTTGATCATGCCTAGATATTCTAATAATTATGCACTTTTCTATCAATTGCTCGACAGTGATTTGTTCACCCACCGTAATACTTCTTCTATCTTGAGAGAAGCCACTAGTGAAACCTATGGCCCCCGAGTCTATTTTCCATCATATAAGTTTCCAATCTACTTTTACTTTGCAATCTATCTTTACTTTCAATCTATATCATAAAAATACCAAAAATAATTATCTTATTATCTCTATCAGATCTCACTTTTGAAAGTGGCCGTGAAGGGATTGACAACCCCTTTATCGTGTTGGTTGCAAGGTTCTTATTTGTTTGTGTAGGTACGAGGCGACTTGTGTGTGGTCTCCTACTGGATTGATACCTTGGTTCTCAAAAACTGAGGGAAATACTTACGCTACCTTGCTGCATCACCCTTTCCTCTTCAAGGGAAAAACCAACGCAATGCTCAAGAGGTAGCATGTTTCTGTCAAAAAAACATCAAACAAATGACAGCTCACAAATCATCGCATCTAACGTAAGTATATAACAGGGGTTTGGTCTTCTAAAGGTAAAATAATTCTTCAGAAGCTTCAAATTCTTCAAGTCTTCGGAGTCTTCAATTGTTGTAGCTTTAATTCTTCTAATGCATGGTGAAATCCTCTTTACTCTAAAGTGGCCATTCGTTGTCTGATATCTTGTCCTTCTTGGACTGGCTTCTGTTGATCTTCCGTGTGGTCAAAAGGGAAAGGGGTATATTCTAACTATTTGAGATTAGAGGGACTGAGGGAGTCCTGGATTAGGGGGTCCCCGGGCGTCCGGGCTATGTAACATGGGCCGGACTGGTGGGCCGTGAAGATACAAGATAGAAGGCTTTCCCCCGTGTCCGGATGGGACTCGCCTTTGCGTGGATGGCAAGCTTGGTGTTCGGATATGAAGATTCCTTTCTGTGTAAACCGACTCTGTATAACCCTAGGCCCCTCCGATGTCTATATAAACCGGAGGGTATAGTCCGTAGGGGCAATCACAATCATACAAGCTAGACATCTAGGGTCTAGCCATTACGATCTCGAGGTAGATCAACTCTTGTAACCCCTATACTCATCAAAGTCAATCAAGCAGGAAGTAGGGTATTACCTCCATTAAGAGGGCCCGAACCTGGGTAAACATCGTGTCCCCCGCCTCATGTTACCATCGATCCTCAGACGCACAGTTCGGGACCCCCTACCCGAGATCAGCCGGTTTTGACACCGACATTGGTGCTTTCATTGAGAGTTCCTCTATGCTGTCGACGGAAGGTTCGATGGCTCATTCGATCATTTACAATGATGCTATTTCGGGGGAGACTCCCCCGGCCAAATTTTCCTATTCGGCGGCTTCGCACTGCGTGGCAACTCGATTGGCCACCTTGAGCAGATCGACAGCTACACCCCTGGTCATCGGATCAGTTTCGGGAACCTAAACTATGTCGCCGATATCCGAGGAGACTTGATCTTCGAAGGATTCGCGGCCCCGACCGCCGCTCTGGCCTTAAATCCAGAGCAGACTACCAGGTCCGAAGACGGGAGTTTAGATCCGCCGGACTACCTGCAATTATGGAACCTGCTACTGGAGATCTGGAGGGGACGACGTCATCGCAAACTCAAGGACGAACCGAGCTCCCCTTGTCGCTAGAGTGCCGGACTGTCCCTCGGACTCTAAATCTGAACTCTCGAGGTCCACGCCAAGCGGGTGCAGCCAGGAGGCTCTCACCCCGGCCAACCCGGCGGACTCTTGCTTCTTTGTCCAAAGCTCGCTCCTAAACGAGGCTCTGGACTTAATGCGATCCCTGGCCATTATGGAGGAATCGCTTCCGAATTACGCCAAGCCCGGACTAGGGGCTGAGAGCATGGAATTTTACGTCTCACCCATCACCCACTTCGTAGCCACTGTCGAAGATCTAATCGACATGCTGGACTACGCCTCCGAAGGCATGGATGGTATGGACGACGATGCCGGAGACAAACAAGGCCAAGACCCTCCGTTTACCAGACATTAGACAGCCACCTCCACATACGACGTGTACATATGGTGGACACACCCAAAGAGGATGACGGCGAGAAGGATCCGGTTGAGGACAACCTGCTGAAGCACCTCTGAAACGTCGACGTTAGAGGCGCCGCTCAAAATCGCGTCGCGACAAAGACAACAATACTGGCACCGGAGACAATAACACTCCGGAGAACGCTGAAAACCCCGAAGCCCCTGTCGAGCCAACATCCGAACAGGACGATTGGGATTATGGGAAAGTTAACCCCGACGATCCTGTCGGGAACGAGGGCTCAGAGGACAGTAACTACCTATCGATCTCCGAAGAGGATGTGAGCCTCGGCAACGAAGATTTCATCATGCCGAAGGAACCCCTCGAACAAGACCGCTTTAAACGCCGGCTAATCGCCACTACAAGAAGCCTGAAAAAGAAGTAGCAGTAGCTTCAAGCTGATCAGGATTTACAGAATGACAGATGGACTAATGTCCTGGCAGCCGAGGAATACGGCCTCGAACGCCCAACTAAGAGTTACCCGAAGCGCAATCTACTACCACAATTTGATGACGAGGCCCTTGAGCGAATACCGCCAAAGCACAAAACTGTTGACGAGCCTGACCGACCACCACGTGGATGGGATAGACTGGCTACTCATGCCGAACACCAGCCCGCGCCACCCCGCCATCGAGGCAAGGAGGCAACGACCCCGGGCTATACCAATGACCTATGCAAGGACCTGGACAATAGAGCCGGTCAAACAAGATCAATCTATGGATCGAGGGGGCGTGCTCCAACGCGAGAGGACGGACATCAGACCTGGCCCGACAGACGCAACCTCACCCGGGCCAAAAACCGCATACGGCCTTAGTCTGATGTCAGTGTACAAAAGTAGGGGCCTTTCTGTACCCCTTTACTTGTGCACAGGCAGTCGTAGCCACACCTGCGGCCATGCTTGGCGGGGCAGAGGGAGGAAAAGTACGAGGCTGCCAAGGGAGCATTCAAGCCAGAGACATGAAGAGAAAAGGGACAAGATGGATTTCCCCCGACAACACCCTTGCCGGGGACGACCTACACAGCCCCGGCAAGAGCCTTGCCGGGGCGACTTGCCCAACACTAGCAGGGCCGCCACCCTTGAGCCTAAGACTTCTGACACCATAGACAACGTCAGGACCAAGGCTCGGGGGCGCCTGCTTGGTGGCATGCAGATCTTTGTGAAGACCAAAGGCCTGCAATTCTAGATAAGAACCAGAAGGTGAAGACCCCTAGCAAGATCCTTGCCGGGGACGAACGAAGACCCCCGGCAAGATCCTTGCCGGGGACGGACGAAGACCCCTGACAAGATCCTTGCTGGGGACGGCCATGAGATGCCGTCAAGGCCCTTGCCGGGGGCATCTACGGGGCCGTGGCCAGGCACGCACCTGCCAAGGTTTCGCTGCCCCGTGGCCGTTCCGACGCGGCAACCAGCCCGCGAACTAAGCAAGTGCCTGCGCGGCAGCATGCAACTTCTAGGCCAACTAATCAAGCACCTGCGTGGTGACAGGCAGATCTTCGTGAAGACCCTGTCACCGCACTAGCACAACAGCCAGCCAGCCAGCATGGCGCTGCATGCCACATCAGCTTGGACGCGTGTCGAAGCAAGGTGAGGCGGCAACGGACGGGACGAGTTCGGTTGCCGTCCCCGATAAAGCAAGAGGGCACGTAGGCAGCGCATTAAATGCGTTTGTCCTACGGTGCCAGGCGGTAAACTTGTACACTATGGATACTTTCCACCTTCTGTGTGCCACTGTGGCTACCCCGTTGACATATAAAAGGAGGCCCGAGGCGTACTGAGGAAGGATTCAGACTTTTTGGACTGGGCATCCACCGCAGCTAGTTCAAGAGCTCAAGAATACCAAATATAGACAAAAGCAGGATTAGGTTTTTATGCATTGTTTGCGGCCCGAACCTAGGTAAAAATCCCCTTGTGCTGATCGTTTGACCTGCTCTTTGCGCAGCTCCATGCCCCGCCAACCGTAGAAGGGATTCCCCTGGGATCCCGGCCCGGTCTGAACTTGATCTCGCCCGCCATGATCGAGAGCCTGCAAATCCCCAAAGGAGATCTCGAGGAGACGGGCACGTTTCAAGGGGTCAACCCGGGGAGGAGTCAGCCGAAGGGTAAGATCACGTTGCCCGTTACATTTGGGGGCGAGCTGAACTATAGGACGGAGAAGATCGTTTTTGATGTTGCCAAGATCCCCTTGCCCTATAATGGGATCCTCGGTTGCCCAGCGCTGGCCAAGTTTATGGCAGCATCGCATTACGCCTACAACACGTTGAAGATGCCCGGGCCAATGAGCATCATCACCGTCCCCTCCGACAAGAAAGACGCGCTCATCTGCGCCAACCAACTCTACCGGGAGGCAGTTGCAGTAGCTGCCGCCATGGCACTTGTTCCTACCGCTGAGACCCCGGGAGGGAAGAAAACCGGGAAGGCCTATGCCCCTGCCGGCAAGGCCCCTTCCGGCAAGACTTCTGACCCCGGCAAGGACTCCCACACCTCCTCCAGCAAACGCGCCTCTTCGAAGCGCCGCATTCTCGTTGAGGACGTGCCAGAGAGCTCCGCCAGCGGGAGCAAGAGGTCCAAGGTGGCCCCACCAAAAACCAAGAAGGTGCCCGTCAAGGAGGATGGCACGAGTGGAGCTTTTACCATAAGCTCCAGCCTTGACAACAAATAGGAAAGCGCGCTCGTCGCCTTCCTGCGGGCGAATGTCGACGTGTTTGCATGGGAAGCATCCGACATCCCCGGCGTTCCCAGGGAGGTGATCGAGCACCACCTTGCTGTCTGTCCCCATGCGCGGCCTGTCAAGCAGAAGGTCAAGAAGCAAGCTTTGGAGCGACAAGAGTTCATCATCAAGGAGATCAGGAAGTTGGAGGCGGCATGCTTGGTCAGAGGAGTGCTCCACCCCACGTGGTTGGCCAACCCAGTGGTAGTGCATAAGGCAAATGGGAAATGGAGGCTGTGTATCGACTATACCGATATCAATAAAGCCTGTCCAAACGATCCTTTCCCTCTGCCACGCATTGACCAGATAGTGGACTCCACTACCGGGTGTGACCTGCTGTCATTCCTCGATGCCTACTCCGGATACCACCAGATCTTCATGATGAAGGAGGATGAGGAAAAGACTACGTTCATCACCCCATGTGGTACGTACTGTTTTGTACGAGTGCCTTTCGGGTCGAAAAGCGCTGGTTCGACATTTGCCCGAGCAGCCCAAATTGGTTTTGAGCCCCAGCTGCATAAAAATATGGAACCTTATATGGATGATATAGTGGTCAAAACCAAGGACAGGGCTACGCTCGTGCAGGATCTGGAGGAAACATTTGCAAACCTGCACAAGATCAACCTCAAGCTCAACCCAGAGAAGTGCATGTTCGGCGTCCCATCCGGCAAACTTCTTGGGTTCTTTGTGTCTCAACGCGGAATCAAAGCAAATCCCGACAAGATCAAAGCGATTGAGCAGATTGAGGCGCCAAGACGGGTCAAAGACGTTCGTAGGCTCGCCGGCTGTGTTGCTGCTCTGAGTAGGTTCATCTCCAAATCTCCTGAGTGCGCCCTCCCCATTTTCAAAGTTTTGAAAAAGGCGGGTCCAATGAAATGGACCCCGGAGGCAGTGGCAGCGCTGCAAGATTTGAAGAGGTACCTCTCCTCCACGCCGATACTAGTCGCGCCTAAACCGCAAGAGCCGTTGCTGCTATATCTAGCGGCAACGAATCAAGTGGTCGGTGCTGCGCTAGTGGCACAGAGAGAATTTGAGGAAGAAGCAGCAGTAGCAGCGGAGCCGTCGGATGATAGGTCGGAGCTCTCCCCGGCAGGGCCTGATGCCGGCAAGGCAGAACCCCCGGCAAGGCCTGGTCCCGGCAAGACAAAGTCTGCGCAGGTGGGCGAAGTCGGACAGAAGAAGAAGGTGATGCGGCACCCGGTCTATTTTGTCAGTTCCCTCTTGCAGGAGGCTAGATCAAGATATTCCGGTATACAAAAGCTACTTTTTTGCCTCCTCATGGCCTTGAGAAAGCTGCGTCACTATTTCCAAGCACATTAGATTACCGTCGTCACCCGCCTCCCTTTGCAACAAATCTTGCACAACCCAGATGCGACCGGGAGGATTGTGGAGTGGGCGTTGGAACTGTCAAGCTTTGGCCTCAGGTTTGAAAGTAATTCAACAATCAAGAGCCGAGCCCTGGCAGAGTTCATAGCGGAATGGACCTCAACGCCCGATGAAGAGATTCAAGAGACCACCCTTCCCGGCAAGGGGACGAGCCGTGATTGGATTATGTACTTTGATGGAGCTTTCTCGCTGCAAGGTGCTGGTGCCGGCGTGCTACTCATCGCACCCACCGGAGAGCGCCTCAAGTACGTAGTCCAGATGCACTTTCCTCGGGAAAAATCAATGAACAACATGGCAGAGTACGAGGGATTGCTTGCTGGTCTCAGGATCACAGGAGACCTTGGAATCAGGAAGCTCATCATCAGGGGTGATTCACCGCTCGTCGCCAAGCAAGTTAACAAGGATTACCAGAGCCCGTTGATGGAGGCCTATGTGGATGAGCTGAGGAAGTTGGAGGAGCGTTTTGACGGTCTACAAGCAGAGCATGTTCCCCGAGCAGAGAACAGCATTGCCGACGACTTGTCGAAGCGCGCTGCCCTCAAGTTGCCTATGGAACCAGGTACCTTTGTGCTTCAATTAACCCAGCCATCCGTTGAGCCATTGGCAGGACAGAACAAATGAAGGAAGGCAGGCCTCGGCAAGTACTTTCCTGCTGAGCTCCAAGGAGCCACCGGCAAGGACGTTTCCGTGTGCCCCAAGCTTGCCGAGGAGCAGCAACCTCCGGCAGTTCCCCAAGCCCTGACCGTAGAGGTAGCTACCCCTACGGCTGAAGATGAGCCTTTAGTCCTTGCCGTCGAGCCCCAGGCTCCAGCATGGGCGCAACACACCATCCGTTTCCTCCAAAGAGGGGAACTCCCTGAGGAACAGGAAGAAGCAGAGAAAGTAGCCCATCGGTCCAGCATGTACCAGTTTGTGGATGATGCCCTATACAGAAGGAGACCGAATGGCGTGAAATTGAAGTGCATTCCTCAGGAGGACAGACCGGAGCTGTTGGCAGAGATACATGGAGGCGTGTGTGGCTCCCACATAGGGTCAAGAGCCCTTGCCGGCAAGGTTTCTTCTGGCCCACCGCTCTCCAGGATGCAACTGCACTAGTAACCAAGTGTGAAGCGTGCCAGTTCCATTCAAAGAAGCTTCATCAACCAGCTCAAGCTCTTCAGACAATCCCTCTTTCCTGGCCATTTTCGGTCTGGGGGCTCGACATACTGGGCCCCTTTCCCCGTGCTATCGGGAGCTTCGAGTACTTGTACGTCGCAATCGACAAGTTCACAAAGTGGCCGGAAGTGGAGCCGGTGAGAAAGGTGACAACACAATCAGCCGTCAAGTTCTTCAAGGGACTAGTCTGTCGCTTTGGTGTGCCAAATAGGGTCATCACCGACAATGGAACGCAGTCCACGAGTCGCACCTTCATGCAATACATCCAGGACCTCGGCGGCAAGGTTTGTTTTGCTTCTGTTGCTCATCCCAGAAGTAATGGCCAGGCTGAGAGGGCGAATGCAGAGGTGTTGCGAGGCCTCAAGACCAGAACTTTTGAAAGGCTACACAAGTGCGGAAGACGCTGGATTAATGAGTTGCCAAAGGTTCTTTGGTCGATCAGAACGACACCAAATCGAGCCACTGGCCAGACACCCTTTGCCCTGGTATACGGGGCAAAAGTAGTTCTCCCCATGGAACTCATATATGGGTCACCTCGAGTGCTTGCTTATGATAAGCTTGATCAAGAGTAGTTGTGCCAAGATGAGGCGATGCTCCTTGAGGAAGATCGTCTTCAAGCTGCTGTGCGAGCCGCTCGCTACCAGCAATCCTTGCGCTGCTACCATAGCCGCAAGGTTCACGCCCAAAGCCTTGAGGAGGGTGACCTTGTTCTTCGGCGAATCCAATCCGCTAAGAGTTCAAACAAGTTGACGCCAAAGTGGGAAGGCCCTTATCGGGTAATACGAGTCACCAGACCTGGCGCAGTCCGCCTGGAGACCGAAGATGGCATTCCGGTGAGCAATTCCTGGAATATCGAACATCTTTGCAAGTTTTACCCCTAAGGTGCGGTAACTGGGAGCCCCGGCAGCCCCCTTTTTGTACTAGCCTTGCCGACAAGGCATGTAACCCTATGTACAAAGCCAGGCGCAGACCCTGTGCACAGTCAGGGAAGAAAAACCCTTTAGTATGTACAATTTCCCGTTGATTTCCATGTTTATGTGTATACGTATATACATGCTTGTCTAGGATATTGTAATGCTTTTTGATTCCAACAAATGTTAATGGACCGCCAAGGTTCCATGCTCCTGCCCTCTCTTCTTTCCAGCTCCGGCAAGGACGCTCGATCCCGCCAAGGACCCGGCTCCGGCAAGAAGTTGAGAAGACCGCCCGGCGCGGTGATCCCCGGCAAATCAAACAGATAAAGTTTACCTCTTCCCCATTCATGTTCATAACCTGTGACTTGTGCATTAGAAAGCCTCGCCACTCTCTTTTAAACTCGGGTGCTCCCATCCCTAGCCCGAACGCTGCTTCAGACGGAATGGTCATAGTAGCCCTTGCTAAAAGGAGATTGACGAGGGGTTGGACCATTTGTCTGTAACCCGGCAGATGTGATTCTCCGGCAGGCACAGAGGGTACCGACAGGATAGCTTACCGAGAGGACTCATTTATTTGCATTAAAGAGGCATTTCGCCTCTGCATGGACGTGTACATGCACGGGTTCCCGGCAAGGCTGGTCTTTTTCATTGACATGCTGATACAAGTACGAATGTTACAGGACACAAGCATGGGCTCGAGAGATTACATTACTTAGAAATTAAAAGAAAGATTAGTGCCTCGCCGTCTCTGTTCTTGACCCTTTCCTCCCAGGTGCGGCAGGTGAAGGCAAAGAAGAGGCGATGGGGAATGCGCCGATGGAGAGCATGGCGGGGATGCCCCTCGGCGAGGCACGTGGCCGAGGGGGGAGGGCGACGCAGATGACGGTGATGCCGCCGACGGTCAGCCGGAGTCGGAATCGGCGTCCTCCCGCCCGCTCGTCACTGTCGCTGTCCTCCTCGTCGCTGTGGCTCGAGGAGGAGGTTTCATTGTCGGTGGAGCTCTCCGCGCAGCACCCTAAGCGGGTTCCCGAGCGCCCGAAGACCTTGATGGAGAGCAGGCCATTCTCCATTAATTTGAACTGGAGAACGTGCCCCTCCGACAGGCTATGAGCACGGGCAAAGGTCTTCCACCCACGACGGAGATACATGACGTGAGGGGCGGGGAAGTCGAAGTCCACTCTCATGCCACCGTTCCCGCAGCCCCTCATGTGGAGCCTCAGGGCCTGTGGCGGGTCAAGCTCCATCTCCTGAGCAAACGGAGTGGGGAGGCGGAGGTGACCGCACACTGGCTTGTACAGCCTGATGAAGAACTCGCGGGGCTGGTCTCCGACTAGGCCCTCCATTGGGGGAAGAGCCGCTGGCGGAAGCGCGACCAATGCGCCGCCCCATCCTCCTCTCCCCCGAGAGCCGGGCAGCCTCGGCCTTGCCCCTCCCTCTTCCTCTCACAACGGGCTCCGCCGCCATGAGCTCCGGAGGAGGGGGGACACGCTGTCGACCAGAAGCCCTCGTCGCCGCCATTGGAGTGCCAGCGCGCCCTCTCGCCATGGCGAGTGGAAGAAAGGGATCAAGCAGGAAGGAGATCAAGCAGGAAGGAGATGAATGCAGAAGGACGCCGTCCCTTTCCCCTTTTTGTAGAGGGGCTGGGCCGGGGCTCGGCCCCCCAACCTGAGGGCGGCCGCCCCACTCGACCAATCTGGCCACCAGAGGCGCAGGGAATCAGGACCGACCCGCAGTTCCAATCAGCAATGCCCGGCTTCCCGCCTCGGTGTTAATGCACGTGCCCTCCGGATCCGCCACCTACGCTCCCTGGGGCATGGGGGACACGTGGCGGGCGAGCCAGAATTAAGAAGATAAGTGGTGCGACCATTTTCCACCTCGTGATTGTGGGGCACGGGCGCCTTCAAGGCCGCGACTCGAGTCCACTTTGTAAATGAGCCGCGCCCCTGCGGCTTCCTCTCTCTTTTATGGGGAAGACGCGGGCCGCCTCTTTACTATTCACCGTGGGGTGACGCAAGCGTGCTGCGACCGTTGCATGCACGATCCCCACGTCACGCACTCAATGCGGGTCGTGGGGCGCAACTGGGAAGGAAGTTACGGCGGATAAAACTCCGCCACGCGTGCCCGCACAACGTTCTGGGCCTGGCCCAACAACGCTTCGCACTTATGTGTGGCCCAGGCCCGGGGGCTCCCGTCGATGTACAAAAGTAGGGGCCTTTCTGTACCCCTTTACTTGTGCACGGGCAGTCGTAGCCACACCTGCGGCCATGCTTAGCGGGGCAGAGGGAGGAAAAGAATGAGGCTGCCAAGGCAGCACTCAAGCCAGAGGCATGAAGAGCAAAGGGACAAGATGGATTTCCCCCGGCAACACCCTTGCCGGGGACGACCTACACAGCCCCGGCAAGAGCCTTGCCGGGGCGACTTGCCCAACGCTAGCAGGGCCGCCACCCTTGAGCCTGAGAGTTCTGACACCATAGACAATGTCTGGACCAAGGCTCGGGGGCGCCTGCTTGGTGGCATGCAGATCTTTGTGAAGACCAAAGGCCTGCAATTCTAGATAAGAACCAGAAGGTGAAGACCCCCGGCAAGATCCTTGCCGGGGACGAACGAAGACCCCCGGCAAGATCCTTGCCGGGGACGGACGAAGACCCCCGACAAGATCCTTGCTGGGGACGGCCATGAGATGTCGTCAAGGCCCTTGCCGGGGGCATCTATGGGGCCATGGCCAGGCACGCACCTGCCAAGGTTTCGCTGCCCCGTGGCCGTTCCGACGCGGCAACCAGCCCGCGAACTAAGCAAGTTCCTGCGTGGCAACATGCAACTTCTAGGCCAACTAATCAAGCACCTGCGTGGTGACAGGCAGATCTTCGTGAATACCCTGTCACCGCACTAGCACAACAGCCAGCCAGTTAGCATGGCGCTGCATGCATCATCAGCTTGGACGCGCGTCGAAGCAAGGCGAGGCGGCAACGGACGAGACGAGTTCTGTTGCCGTCCCCGATAAAGCAAGAGGCGCCTGCTTGCCCAACGCCAACAGGGCCGCCACCCTTGAGCCTGAGAGTTCTGACACCATCAACAACGTCAGGACCAAGGCTCAGGGGCGCCTGCTTGGTGGCATGCAGATCTTTGTGAAGACCAAAGTCCTGCAAGTCTAGATAAGAACCAGAAGGCAAAGACCACTTGCCGAGGATGAACGAAGACCCCCGGATAGATCCTTGCCAGGGACGAACGAAGACCCCCGGCAAGATCCTTGCCGGGGACGAACGAATACCCCCGGCAAGATCCTTGTCGGGGACGGCCACGAGACCCCGGCAAGGCCCTTGCCAGGGGCATCTACAGGGTCGCGGCCGGGCCCACACCTGCCAAGGTTTCGCTGCCCCACGGCCGTTCCGACGCGGCAACCATCCCGCCAACTAAGCAAGCGCCTGCGTGGCAGCATGCAGCTTCTAGGCCAACTAATCAAGCACCTGCGTGGTGACATGCAGATCTTCATGAAGACCCTATCACTGCGCCAGCACAGCAGCCAGCCAGCCAGCATGGCGCTGCATGCCTTGTCAGCTTGGATGCGCGTTGAAGCAAGGCGAGGCGGCGATGGATGGGACGAGTTCTGTTGCCGTCCGTGATAAAGAAAGAGGGCACGTAGGCAGCACATTAAATGCGTTTGTCCTACGGTGCCAGGCGATAAACTTGTACACTATGGATATTTTCCACCTCCTGTGAGCCACTGTGGCGACCCCTTTGACATATAAAAGGGAAGGATTCGGAATTTTTGGACTGGGCATGCACCGCAGCTAGTTCAACAGCTCAAGAACACCAAATATACACAAAAGTAGGATTAGGGTTTTACGCATCGTTTGCGGCCCGAACCTGGGTAAAAAATCCCCTCGTGCTGATCGTTAGACCTGCTCTTGGCGTAGCTCCACGCCCCGCCAACCGTAGAAGGGATTCCCCTGGGATACCATAGGTGCCGTTTCCCCCGACATCCAAACTACGCCGCGAAATCGCCCGGTATAGAGGTGCCGCACACCCCCTATGCTTCACCGACGAAGTGATGGAATGTCAGTTCCCAGAAGGGTTTAAACCCGTCTACATTAAATCATACAAAGAGACAACTTCCAAGGTACCTATGTTCGGCCCCCAGACGCCGATGACCTTAGTCACATAGTCCAGCAACCCAGAGAATCAGCCCGAAAACTCTGGACCAGGTTCTTAATTAAAAAAACAAATTGTGGACTGTCCGGACGCCGAAGCCCTCGCGGCCTTTAAACACAGCGTCTGAGACGAGCCCGACACCTCGGCCAAGAAAAGCCGAAGTCCATGGCAGCCCTTACCGCACTAATGACCCACTTTTGCGCGGGAGAAGATAGCTGGCTAGCCCGTAGAAGCAATAGCACCAGTGACCCTGGCACCTCTGAAGCCAGGGACGGCAATGGCAAGCAACGATGCAACAAGCACAAGAATTGAAACAATAACGAAGGTACCAAAGACATGACAATCAATGCCGGATTCAGTGGCTCTAAATCCGGTCAACGGAACAAGCCATTCAAAGGAAACAGAGATGGTCCATCTAGTTTGGACAGAATACTTGATCGGCCTTGCCAGATTCATGGCACCCCCGACAAGCCTGCCAATCATATACCAACAGAAACTATTGGGTCTTTAAACAGGCCAGCAAGCTCAACGCCGAACACAAGGGGAAAGGGCCGCCCAGCAAGGACGACGATGAAGAGCCTCGCCCACTGAACACAGGGGGACAGAAGAAATTTCTCCTCGAGGTCAAAACGGTGAACATGATCTACATTACTTATATCCCTAAGCGGGAGCGCAAGCACGCGCTAAGGGACGTCTACGCCATAGAACCAGTCACCCCAAAATTTAATCCGTGGTCAGCTTGTCCAATCACCTTTGATCACAGAGACCATCCGACCAGTATCCGTCATGGAGAT
Organism: Triticum aestivum; assembly: GCF_018294505.1. Taxonomy (NCBI): domain Eukaryota; kingdom Viridiplantae; phylum Streptophyta; class Magnoliopsida; order Poales; family Poaceae; genus Triticum; species Triticum aestivum. Next base: position 250,568,076 of record NC_057796.1, read on the forward strand.
TCAGCTGCATTGGTCCTCGATGCAATTATTGACGGATTACACCTCACGCGAGTCCTTATGGACGGCGGCAGCAGTCTTAATCTACTTTATCAGGACACCATCCGTAAAATGGGCATTGATCCATCAAGAATCAAGCCCACTAAAACCACCTTTAAAGGGGTAATACCCGGCGTAGAGGCCTGTTGCACAGGATCCATAATGTTGGAAGTCGTCTTCGGCTCAGCAGATAACTTCCAGAGCGAAGACCTGATCTTTGACATCGTCCCGTTCCGCAGTGGCTATCACTCGCTACTCGGACGAACCGCTTTCGCCCGTTTCAATGCAGTCCCGCACTATGCTTATCTAAAGCTCAAGATGCCTGGACCACGTGGCGTTATAACAGTCAATGGAATCATGGAGCGTTCCCTCCGTATAGAGGAGCATACCGCGGCCCTCGCAGCCGAGGTGCAGGGTGGCCTCGCTAAGCCGAATACTACACTGGCAGTCAAGTCTCCGGACACTGTTAAATGAGCCCGGTCTACCCTGCAGACCCACAATCCGGCTCATCTAGAGCTAGATTAGCAATTCAGCCTCCGTCAATGCCCGAGCCTGATAGCGGCATATGTGTCACGCGTACATAATTACGCGTTAAAAATACCATGGGCAAGGACGGAGGCATGCTAAACATAAGGTCCACGGTACGACTCGACCCTATCCGGACCTCCATATTGTTCCACCTTTTTCTTTTTGTCTTTATTTTTCAAGTTCTTTACAACCCACATCAATTTCCGGTGGTAACATGGGCCTCCTTCTAGGCCCCTTGTACATACTCAATTGTTGATCCTCTCAAAGGATCATACACCGAGGCGAAAAGCGGCGCAGACGTGCGACAGAGTGTCCAAAGGATCTTCAAAGATCATCTTTTTGATTTTAGGACCTGTATACAGCTTTCCCTTGCCCTCGGCATCTAAAATAGCCGTGATGCTTATCGCATCTTTTGTAAAAATTCATTTTGACGTACCAATCAGACTATATGGAAACGGTTTTGCCCAACCCTATTCGGTACTGGCTTATTTTTTAAATCTATTTTCCCACTTCACGTCCAAATTGGTGTATACACCTTAGTACGACTTCAATCGCAAGGGGCTCTATTAAAGCAATATATGTATCTTTAACAATAGAAAGACCGAACACTCTTAGAATACACTTCGGCATCCCGAATACTGCATTATATGCATCGGCACTGAATCACGTCTTTGGTCAATAGTTGGGTTGCCCGGCTCCTGTGCTTGCTACCTTACGTTCCATCTTTGGCTAAGGTAGTAAAGGGAGAACTACTGCGATTGTGTTTCCGGCTGGCCCGGTCAAGCACCTCAGTAGAGAAAGCCGAAAACCGACTGTCGTGATGCGGCGAGAGCTGGTCAGCAATTTGGCAACCTATTAAATATCTAGTGCTTTCTTCCGTATTATACGAAGGACTGGCTTTTCCCAATCACGCGCTTAAGGCATCCTAGTTCAAATAGTTGCATCCGCACCAGGGGCTATCTTACAGTCCCATTGTCAAGCTCCTATGGCTAAGTGAGAGTGATAAAGCCGCATAGTCCGATTGCCTGGTTCGCTGCACTGACACCTCCTTTACGGACCAAGACGTTGGGTTAACGTGTGGTCATGTGTTATTCCGAACACCCCCATAGTACCTACGTGGGGGCTGAAGCTGACGACTGGCAAACTCTCAGGGATACAAACGGACGCATAGGAGGAATAACACTTTTAAAGACAATCAATATAAATATATTACAAAGCTTTGGTTTATATAACCATCCGGGCAGTTTGGACACATTCACTCGAACAAGATGTCCTTTGAGCACTGGCCCTCTATCAAGCGGGCACCTTCCAGGACATCTTCAAAATAGCGCTCCGGCGTACAGTGGACCTTGTCTCCGGGCGGACCTTCAATGGCCACGCTGGCGGCCTTCATCTTGGCCCAGGGCATCTTGACACGGGGAAAGGCAAGCCGCGCACCTTCTATACATGATGACAGCTTGACCGCGTGAATACGGGGTAGTGCGTCAACAAGTCACTGCACTAGGCCAAAATAGCTGCTCGGAACAGGTTCGGTTGGCCACAGTCGGACTATGACGTCCCTCATGGTCGATCCAGACATCTTATGCAGCTCGGCCCACCGTGCCATCTGGTCGTTTAGCATCGCTGGGCGCTCCCGCGCCTCGAACTGTGACCAGAATAACTCCTCCGCCGCGTGTCCTCCTGAGCCCGGAAGAACTGCGCTGCGTCAACGGTACTCTTTGGAAGATCCGCAAAGACATCTGAAGCATTCCACATCCACGTGATTAAAACATACTTCTAATTACCGAATATACTCCGTGAAAGAAAAGGCTTACCAGCCGCTCTTTGCTCGGCTTGCTGGATCTCCTCGCGAGCCACACAGGATTCGACCCGCGCTTCCTCGGCCTCTTTAAGGGCCTGGGCAAGGTCGGTTACCTGGGCTTTACTTTTCTCCTCTATGGACTTGTACTTATCGGCGGCGTCCTTGAGCGCCTGCTCTACTTCGGTCACCCGCTCCTCGTACTGGCAGCGGACAACCCGTTCGGACTTCAAGTCCTCGGCCGCTTTATCAACGGTCCCCTTGTTCACCCTTGCCTGCTCCTTGGCCTCGGTAAGTTCACCCTAAAGGGCCTCAACCGCAACCGTGCTGCCTGCAATCATACACATAGCCGCACATGAGCTTTGACACAAAATCTGCATATTAATATAGGCACGAACAAAGTGTTCTAAAACATACCTTGCGCCTCGTCCAATCTCTTGTTGATGCGGACTAGATCCTCATCGGCCAGCCCCAGCTTACATTTAAGATCGGATACTTTGGCGGCCTGAGCGATCGCCGCTAACAGAGAAGCCTACATTTCAACATATCAAAGTATATTATCTCCTGCGAAAATTATTGATCCTCTGTCCCCCCCCCCCCTTTTTTAAAAAAGGGGACAATCAGAGTCTCAGGGGCTACTATCTATACACAGGTATCTTTTCATATGAAAAGCGGTTAGGAATATTACATTGCATACCTCGAAGCCTGTCAGCAGGCTAGTAAAGGCCTCGTTGAGGCCATTCTTGGCGGACTAAACCTTTTCAACCAACATACCCATTAGGTTGCGGTGCTCCTCCGACATGGAAGCACGTTGTAGTGCCTCCATCAGGGTGTTCGGCACCTCCAGACTTGTGGAGGTAGCCGCAGGACTCGACACCCCCTCGCTTGAAGGGGGTCACTTATTCGGTTCCGGAACCGTTTGGGTTTCCGGAACGGAGTTCGGCTGGGGGCCGAACTGATCAAGGCCCCCGCCGTCGGTCTTCATGGGGATTGCGGCCCCCATGTTTTCGGCAGCCAAGGCATTACCCTCTGGCGCCATTTTGGCGGTCTCCCATACCGCTCCACGGCCCGGAGAGGCCCTGTGGGACAGCACTTCGGTGTCGTCCGTAGCGGTTGGCGGGGAGGCTCGCGGAGGCGACTCGCTCTCCATCATCCCCGGATCTAAAGAATTCCCCTCCGATGATTGTTGGGGGATATCGCGGGCCGGACTGCACCATATGATGTGTTAGGACCGTAATTATAAAGACCAAACTTATGTAAGGCATCCTTGGATACTTATGATTCGGCGAGGGTCTTCGGCCTGGGGCGCCACTCGGGGATGGCTTCGGCGTCCGAATTCGAACCGTCTAGGAGGAATAATTTCCCCCTTTTAGACGCCCCCGCCTCGGGGTCTTCGGAGGCTGCCCTCTTCATCTTCCTCCCCTACGGGGAAGGATTGCTTTCTACCTCCTCCCCCTCTTTGTCTTCATCTTCCTCGGAGGAGTGAGTGTTGGTCTCTCCGGACACCGCGTCGGGAGTACCTTTGCAGCGGGGGCTATCTTTGGCTCCCTTGTTCTTCTTCTGGATCTTTTTCTCCGGCGCTTGATAGGGCGCCATGACCAGCATCTTCATTAGAAGAGGATCTGCTGGGTTTTCGGGCAATGGAGCTGGACATATGAGTCGTTCCGCCTTCTTCGTCTAGCTCTATTTTACAGGATGGAATTCTCAGTACACCCCCTCTTTCGGCTAGTGAACTATGTTATGTTTGAAAAAGTAGCACTTACTGGGGAGGCTGGATGATTGCAGTCGAGGCCGATGTCTTCGAACGTCCCTGGCCATGACTTTTGAGTCTTGAAAAGTAGCTTCCAGATTGCTTTATGCGTCGTGCCGATGAATCGCGTCAGGATCTGTGGCCCTTCCGGATTGAACTCCCACATGCGGAGAGGCCGGCGTTGGCAGGGAAGGGACCGACGGATGAGCATCACCTGGATCACATCTGTGAGGCTGGTGTTCTTCTCTATGATATTTTTATGCGCTTCGTCAGCATCAGCACCTCGTCGGATAATCCCCAATCCAGACCCTTGTTGGTCCAGGATGCAAGCTGTAGTGGGGGTCCGGATCTAAATGCAGGGGCGGCCGCCCACTTGGTGCCACGGGGTTCAGTGATGTAAAACCACTCCTGCTGCCATATCTTGACAGTATCAACAAAGGCCCCTTTGGGCCAGATAACTTTTGGAAGCTTGCTTATCATGGCACCGCCACAATCCGCGTGTTGCCCATCAACCACCTTCGGCTTCACATTGAAAATTTTGAGCCACAAGCCGAAGTGAGGAGGGATGCAGAGGAATGCCTCACACACGACGATAAACACCGAGATGTGGAGGAAGGATTTCGGGGCCAGATCGTGAAAATCCAGCCTGTAGTAGAACATGAGACCTCGAACAAATGGGTGTAGGGGAAACCCTAGTCCGCGGAGAAAGTGAGGGAGGAATACCACCCTCTCACGAGGTTCTGGAGAGGGGATAACTTGCTCTTTGGCTGGGAGTCTATGTCCGATTTCCGCTGTCAAATACCTCGCTTCCCGAAGCTCCTTGATGTCCTCCTCCGTCACGGAGGAGGCCATGCACTTGCCGTGTGAGCCGGATCTGGACATGGCTGGAGTAGTTGTTGGCGAGGGGAAAGTTTGAAACTTGGGCGCTGGAGCTTGAGGGCAGATGGGCTGAGAAGGAAGAACGCGTGGGGTAAAAAGATGGACCCTTATCTTCTTATAAAGGCAATGAATATCGAGCGTCCCCCCACGAGCCTTAAAACTCGCCTATTCCCAAGGGGTCGTGCAAACGGCATGGTTGGATTACCCAAACCCGTATTGATGAGAATCCTGCAATAAGGGGACACGATCTCTACTTTGACAAGACGTGTCGATGAAGACCGCGTCTCAAAACGTGAAGCGGGAGGTTGAAAAACGGTTCTAAATAATAATAAGGCCAGAAGATAACGTCTCGCCAGAAAAGCTGTCAGTAGATGTGACTTGTTTTGTTTAAGTATTTAGCCCTTATGGTTAGGGGTTGTAACTATTATACAGAGCCGAATATAGTTCTTTTGGTCAACTACTTTGAAGTGTTCGGAGGAGGAATCCGCCTTGCAATGCCGAAGACAATCTGCGGCCAGACACATCGTCATTGAAGCCTGGTTCAGGGGATACTGAGGGAGTCCTGGATTAAGGGGTCCCCGAGCGTCCGGGCTATGTGACATGGGCCGGACTGGTGAGCCGTGAAGATACAAGATAGAAGGCTTCCCCCCGTGTCCGGATGGGGCTCTCCTTTGCGTTGATGGCAAGCTTGGCATTCGAATATGAAGATTTCTTTCTCTGTAAACCGACTCTGTATAACCCTAGGCCCCTTTGGTGTCTATATAAACCGGAGGGTTTAGTCCGTAGGGGCAATCACAATCATACAAGCTAGAAATCTAGGGTTTAGCCATTACGATCTCGAGGTAGATCAACTCTTGTAACCCCTATACCATCAAAGTCAATCAAGCAGGAAGTAGGGTATTACCTCCATTAAGAGGGCCCAAACCTGGGTAAACATCGTGTCCGCCGCCTCCTGTTACCATCGATCCTCAGACGCACAGTTCGGGACCCCCTACCCGAGATCAGCCAGTTTTGACACCGACAGGGACAATTCGACAAAATCAGAAAAGATGAGAAGTAAGGGTCTTTTTGAAAATAATGTTTTACAGCTATCCTGTCCTAGGGGCTTTCCATTTTCTAGGGTCATGTCCTACAGTCAACATGTGCTCTGATACCATATCTGTAGCGACCCGACCTCAGACGGTCAAGTCTCTGTGTATCTGTGCCACCCCTGGATCAGTATGCTGACATGTCTTTCCCCTCTTAAAGACATGTGACTTCCCTCCTCTTAATGGAAGAAAATAGAGCGAGATAAAATCAGAGCAAGAAAGGGTAATATCAACCAAAGTCAGAGCAACAAGAATTTTTAATAGCAATGGCTAAGATCAAACATATTGACACGTCTTTCCCCTCTTAAAGACATGTGACTTCTCTCCTCTTTGATAACAAGCATCTGTAGAAGAGCTTATATGTAGTGACCCAACCTTAGACGGTCAAGTCTCTGTGTATCGGTGCCATCCCTGGATCAGTATGCTGGCACACACAGTACATCAATGTATATATCAAAGTGCAATCACATGTATAAATAACGTAAAACTGATATATACCTTATAAGTCTCAGCGGAAACAAACAATCGGGTGTGGAGTCCCATCAACGCCATTGGCAGATTGAGTGTAGACCGCTACCCAATCAACGAAACTCACTCGTCATATAATCATGTTGCAGCCGTGTAGGTCAGTACATTGAATGTACCGGCAAGATCACTGTAAGAAAAACAGATGGTAAACTATACTATATGCAATATGGCTTTGTGGCTCTAGGTCTAAGTTTTGTTTTTGCACAAAAGTTGATTTTATTTTCCCTACAACAAACGAATATCAGGAGTCTGTGCTACAGAGTTTTCTATCATGACATGGTTCCGCCAACCGATGTCTCATAGCCCAAATCCTGATAAGTTGCCCATAATTAAGTTATCAGTCCGGTGTTGAGAGTTCCGAGATAGATCCAAGTCCAGAGGCTCAAGTTGTCCGTAACCGGGGACACAGCTAATCGATTAGGTTTTAACCCTCTGCAGAGGTTTGTACAATTTACCCGCAAGATTCAATCCCTCTTTTTACGTTCTAGCACTTCAGGGTGTTTGAGAACAAGACGACCAAAACATGGTCTTCCGAAGAGTTCCCCTGACCACTGTCCGGTGCTCATCCAATCCTACTGTAGTTCTACATCTGCTAGCACTCTCCCAGCCATAGTCACCACTAGGGTCAACCAAGCCAGAGCCCATAGTGACTTGCGGTTGCATAGGTAAGCTTCCGGACATGAAGTATTCTTCTGTCTCTTTGAGCCTGGGTGGAGCTTTCCGCATGATATCATGGCGCTTCTCCGGAATCACCGAGTACTGGACGCACCAATGTACCCTTCTTAACCATTCTCCACCCAGAGGTATATTGAATTCTAGTCTTGAGTCTTGAAGTCTTGGCCTTGAAGATGCAGTCCTTGCAGATGCCAACATGGAGTTGTCGTCATTGACGTAGAGTTCTTCATACTCACACCACTCCCGAGCACTCATACCAACCCCGTCTACTATAGCGTAGCATTAAAACTATATTGCGTCCCAGGCATGATAATAGGGTGATGGGTTCCTACCTCATGCATTTTACTCAACTACAAGAAGTCAATATAATTACATTATGAATTGTGACACTAAATGCAATAAAAACATAGGCATGAAAAGCATGGTCAAAGTGAACTTGCCTAGTATTACTTGATGAAGATAACAACGCTCTCAAAATTAAAGACTTGGTAGAACTATTCGTCACTCCGTTGAAAATCTATATTAAACAGACATAGCATTCATATAAGCAAACATCCTAGCAAACAATTCTAGCACTCAAAATAATAATCAAACAAAGAAAGTCAATAATAAAACTCAAACAAATTCCAAAGAACCCTAGAATAAAACTACAAAGAAAACTACTAGGGAAAGTCTAAGATTTTACTACAAACAACTAATATAGTTTTGCCCTAAGTAAAATTTAATATGAATTAAAACACTTAACTAATTAACAAAAAATAAATATAGTGTTTTTTAAAATAACAGAAGGTATTTTTCATAAACTTTTACTAGCAAAAAGAAACAACTAAAAAGACTATTTTAAAAATCTAGTTATGATTAAAACAAAACAAGAAAAAGAAATAAGCATTATATTTTTCTGTAAATAAAAGTTCATCCTCTGTAACTGTAGAAACTAATCAGAAATAAAATAAAACAGAGGTGGAAATAGTTTTAAAGTAATTAAAACAACAAAAGCAACAACTAGTTAAAATAAACTAAAACAAGATTGTTTTCATGATAAACTAATTTTAATAAAATGTATAAATGCCCAAATAAATCCTACTGATAGGCAAGGTCAAAACAAAGCAGTAGCAAAAAGAAGCACTAAAAACATTAATCCTAGCTCACTTTATAGCAGAAATATTAATCTGACTAAAACTTAAATAACACAATTTTTGAAACTACAAACATGGCCGAAATTATTTTATATAGAAACTAGAGGAAATTTACAAACTAGAGTAAAAAGAAACAATCAAAAACTCTAAATAACCTAAGAGATATTATTTTTTCAAGATTGGAACTTTTCTGTTTTTAAAACAGACGAAAATAAAACTAAAACTAAAAAAATAAACAAGCGCTACCGGGCCGAATTGGGTGCGATCTGTAACTATCTAACATGCGAGCGAACTTTAACTGAAACATATAAGGGCTAATAAAAGAAAACCGATTCGGCCTAAACAAAAATAAACCGTAACTAAACTGGGAATAAACCAAACTAAAACCGATCTATATGTAATGAAACCGAAATGTTACACTGCTCTAATCTACGCCCTAGAGGAGAGATCCAACGGTGGAGGGGGCGGGCAGCTTACAGCGGGGTTCGTCGGCGGCGACGGCTCGGACGACGGTGTGGCGGCTCCGGTCATCGGGGAGGAAGGAGGAGTGTTCTGGGTGGTGCGGCGGAGCAGTCTGGGGTTGGTGGTATAGTTGATGGAGCTCGGGGACGGCGCGGATGACGAGGTCATGGCGAAGCAGAGCCTGGTGCTTTGTAGCTCCGGTGGTCGACGGCGATGCTTGTGGCGGCGGCGTAGGTGGTCCCTGGGCGTCGAGATGATGTCAGAGGGTTGCACAAGCTCGAGGGGGTTCGGCTGGAGGAGTTTGGAGGTGAGTGGTGGCTCACCGGCACCGGGCAGGGCGGATGAACGGCGGCGGCGGTACGTGATCGGGACGGCGATGGCGGCGACTGTGGTGGGTTGTGGCATCGGGGTTTAAGGGGGGGTCGAGGGAGGAGGGTGTAGGGTTTATATAGGATGACAACTTGGAGGAGGGGGCGGAGCTGGAGCGCGATCTCGAGAAGATCGCGGCGACGGGCGCGCTCTAGCCGTGCTCTGGCATGGCGAGGCGTGGAGGAGGGGTTAGGGTTGGGGTAGACCCCGCGGGTCAGTGGGGGAGAGAGAGAAGGGTGCGAGCGGGCAGAGCAGGCCGACTCGGCTTGCTTGCGAGCCGCGTCGGGTGGCTGGCTGGGCCGGTTGGCCTGGTTGGCGCCTGGTGCGGCGGTTTTATTTTTTTGAAGTAAGGCAGAGAATAAAATATAAACAGAAAATAAAAATACTTTTATATAAGACATATATATATATATCAAAATTCTCAGAGAAACATAACCTTTAAGGCGAACTATTTTTGGGAGCTGAAATAAAAACTTTATAAAAACCTTTTTTTGAAAACTCCAAAGAAATCCAAATTTGAATTCAAACTTTTGGCATTATTTTCTTCTGGCATTTTTGGAGTGTCATTTGAGCTCCTCTCATACTTTTGAACAAGTATTTGTCAGGGATTTTTTTGTAATAAATTTCAAATGTCAATTTGAATTCAAAGTCAAATAAAATTCAAATGCCTCTGAAATTTCCAAATGCCACTCAATTTCATACAATCAGTCACACAACAATCAAACAAACAATCATAAATATTTATTTAATATAACATTCCAAAATTTAGACTTTTGGGATGTTACATTAGATGTGCTCATTTGATAAGCTTTGATGTGCTCTCTCTCCCCCCTTTGACATCAATTTCTAAGAAGGGCACTTCTGGATCATGAGCCAAATAGGTGTGGTCCTTGAGAGTCACTACAAAGCAACAGGTAGTTTATGATGCTGGTCGAGGGAAGAGTCATTGAGTGGAGCTGAAGAAAATAGGCAATAAGAAATGGAAAAATATTTTCTCATAGTTGAAATCGGTGACGCCGATTTGTTTTCCTTCGGTGACACCGTGTTGACAGAGTCACAGAAGGTCCCGGTCAGTGAGACCGAAGTAGTCCATGTCGGTTGTACCAATGAACTATTCACAAGGAGACCTTGTGTTTTGGTCGAGTCGATGGGTTTGGATCGAAGAGATCGAGTTCAACACAGAGTAAAGACTTTGTCATCTCAGCTCACTTAGCAAATGAAATCTCACAAAGATTTGAAAGGAATTAGCAAAAAGATTTGCAATGAATTAAACACAAAATAAAGACAGGAAAAGAGATCTAGATGAAGTTTTTTTAGAGGGAGACAAAATAGCAAGAAACACACGCAAGAACAAAAAGCAACTGAGCAAAAGAACACTAGAGAACTTCATCTAGAAGGGGTCGACGACAAAGTCACCTATGTTAGAGTATATTGACTGAGGAGTCAAGTAATAGCACTTGATCGTAGGTCATACTCATCGTTTAAGCTCAAAATAGGGTTACCATTTTTCGTTTAAGCATTTTGATGTATTCACATCTTGTTGAGTTGCTTCAACTCATGACTTGGGGCAAAGCTTCTCTAAGATGGAATGACATACCTTGGGTTGTGGTGTTGATCTTGATCATGTAGTCGAACTTGTGTTGGATGCTCAAGGTTGATGTTATCCATCAAGAGTTGGGAGCACCACTAGTAGTTTGAGTTCATCTTCCTACATGGGTTAGTCTTGCAAGGAAGAGCACTTGTGTATCCAAAATGACAATCATGATTTTTTTCATAAAAAGATAGTCAAAGGATATGTTGAGTGAGTCCATGCTTCCTTGCATTCAACAACCATATCATAGGAACTTGGTGATGTAGAGATCACTAAAATGTGAATGACATGCAATCCCATAGATTTGGGCTCATCCAAGTACCTACAAGGGTTAGATAACATGCAAGGGTATAAGTATAGATCCAAGACATATGATCATCATCATAAGAGGAATATCAAGGATTAGTCATAAAAGGCTCATGCCTTGCATGTATCCAAATGGAGTTTCTACTCCAAGTTTGAGGCATCAATCATATTCAATTCACCTCTCAAATGGCAAAATACTTTCTCATCAAGCGGTTTGGTGAATATATCCGTCAATTGCTTATCGGTACGAACATGTTTAAGATTGATGTCTCCTTTAGCAACATGATCTCGAATGAAATGATGATGAACTTCAATATGCTTAGTTCGAGAATGTTGCACGGGGTTGTGAGCAATCTTAATAGCGCTTTCATTATCACAAAGAAATGGAACATGTTTCACATGTATCGCATAATCCTTAAAGGTTTGGGTCGTCCAAGGTAATTGAGCACAACATGATCCAGCGGCAATGTATTCCGCTTTGGCAGTAGGTAAGGATACCGAGTTTTGTTTCTTGGAGGACCAAGACACAAGGGATCTACCAAGAAATTGACAAGTACCCGAAGTGGACTTTCTATCAACCTTGTCACCGGCATAGTCCGAGTCGGAGTAGCCAACAAGATCAAAAGATGACCTCTTTGGATACCAAATGCCAAAGTTCTGTGTATGAATTAAGTATCTCACTATCCTTTTCACGGCCTTAAGATGACATTCTTTAGGGGCCGCTTGATATCGTGCACACATGCACACACTTAGCATAATATTGGGACGAGAGGCACATAGATATAACAATTAACCAATCGTAGAGCGGTAAACCTTTTTGTCTACCAGTTTGCCATCCTTACTCAAGTCAAGATGTCCACTAGTAGGCATGGGTGTTTTCATACCTTTGCTTTCTTGCATGTTGAACTTCTTGAAAGGATCCTTGGTATACTTTGTTTGAGAAACAAAGGTACCTTCCTTAGTTTGATTGATTTGCAAACCAAGAAATAACTGGAGTTCACTCTTCATAGACATCTCAAACTTCTCCGACATTAGCCTTCCAAATTTTCACTAAAATGGGGGTTAGTAGAACCAAATATGATATCATCCACATAAATTTGGCACACAAATAATTCACCATCAATCCTTTTAGTAAAAAGTGTAGAATCAATCTTCCCAATCCTAAAGCCTTTTTCAATACGAAACTTGGTCAAGCATTTATACCATGCTCTGGGAGCTTGTTTAAGACCATAAAGAGCTTTGTGAAGTTTGTAGACGTGATTAGGTTTCTTGGGATTAACAAAGCCGGGAGGTTGTTTAACATAGACTTCCTACTCAATTTCTCCATTTAGAAAAGCACTTTTAATGTCCATTTGGTATAAAGTGATATCATGGTGATTGTCATAAGCAAGTAAGATGCATATGGACTCAAGTCTAGCAACGGGGGCATATGTCTCACCATAGTCCATACCTTCAACTTGAGTGTAGCCTTGGGCGACAAGACATGCCTTGTTGCGTACAACTTTTCCATCTTCATCTTGCTTATTCTGAAACACCCATTTGGTTCCAATGACATTGTGATTGTCGTTAGGCTTTTCAACCAATGTCCACACTTGATTCCTCTCGATGTTGTGTAGCTCTTCATGCATAGCGTTCACCCAATCCGGATCCTCAAGAGCTTCTTCAACCTTCATCGGTTCAATACTAGAAATGAATGAGTAGTGTTCACAAAAGTTAGCCAAACAAGTTTTAGAGCGAGTAATTTGTTGGGGAACGTAGTATTTCAAAAAAAAAATCCTTCGGTCACGCAAGATCTATCTAGGAGAAGCATAGCAACGAGCGGGGAGAGTGTGTCCACGTACCCTCGTAGACTTAAAGCGGAAGCGTTATCAACGCGGTTGATGTAGTCGTACGTCTTCACGATCCGACCGGTCTTCGTACCGAACATACGGCACCTCCGTGTTCAGCACACGTTCATCTCGATGACGTCCCTCATACTCTTGATCCAGTTGAGGCCAAGGGATAGTTCCATCAGCACGACGGCGTGGCGACGGTGATGATGTAGTTACCGGCGCAGGGCTTCGCCTAAGCACTACGACGATATGACCGAGGTGTGTTTCTGTGGAGGGGGGCACCGCACACGGCTAAGAGAATCTTTGGTGTGCCTTTGGGGTGCCACCCTCCCACATATATAAAGGGGGGAGGGAGGAGGAGGCCGGCCAAGGTGTGGCGCGTCCAAGTAGGATTCCCCCCTTTCCTATTCCCACAAGTAGAAGGGGGAAAGGAGGAGGAGTAGAGAAGGAAAAGGGGGGCCAACCCTAGTCCAATTCGGTTTGGGCTAGGGTGGGGCGCATGCGACTCCCTGGCCTGCCTCCTCTCTTCCACCACTAGGCCCATGAGGCCCAATAACTTCCGGGGGGGGGTTCGGTAACCCCCGGTACTCCGAAACTCATCCAAAACGACCCGGACCATTCCGGTGTCCGAATGTAACCTTCCAATATATGAATCTTTATGTCTCGACCAATTCGAGACTCCTCCTCATGTCCGTGATCTCATCCGGGACTCCGAACAAACTTTAGTACATCAAATTCACATAACTCACAATACAAATCGTCATCGAACGTTAAGCGTGCGGACCCTACGGGTTCGAGAACTATGTAGACAACCGAGACACATCTCCGGTCAATAACCAATAGCGGAACCTGAATGCTCATATTGGCTCCTACATATTCTATGAAGATCTTTATCGGTCGAACCGCATAACAACATACGTTGTTCCCTTTGTCATCCATACGTTACTTGGCCGAGATCGTCGGTATCACCATACCCAGTTCAATCTCGTTACCGGTAGGTCTCTTTACTCGTTCCGTAATGCATCATCCCGCAACTAACTCATTAGTCACATTGCTTGCAAGGCTTATAGTGATGTGCATTACCGAGAGGGCCCAGAGATACCTCTCCAACAATCGGAGTGACAACTCCTAATCTCAATCTATGCTAACTCAACAAACACCATCGGAGACACCTATAGAGCATCTTTATAATCACCCAGTTACATTGTGACGTTTGATAGCACACTAAGTGTTCCTCCGGTATTCGGGAGTTGCATAATCTCATAGTCCTAGGAACATGTATAAGTCATGAAGAAAGCAATAGCAATAAACTAAACGATCATAGTGCTAAGCTAATGGATGGGTCTTGTCCATCACATCATTCTCTAATGATGTGATCCCGTTCATCAAATGACAACACATGTCTATGGCTAGGAAACTTAACCATCTTTGATTAGCGAGCTAGTCAAGTAGAGGCATACTAGGGACACTCTGTTTGTCTATGTATTCACACATGTACTAAGTTTCCGGTTAATAAAATTCTAGCACGAATAATAAACATTTATCATGATATAAGGAAATATAAATAACAACTTTATTATTGCCTCTAGGGCATATTTCCTTCAGTCTCCCACTTGCACTAGAGTCAATAATCTAGATTACATAGTGATGATTCTAACACCCATGGAGTCTCGGTGCTGATCATGTTTTGCTCGTGAGAGAGGCTTAGTCAACGAGTCTGCAATATTCAGATCCGTATGTATTTTGCAAATCTCTATGTCTCCCTCCTTGACTTGATCGCGGAGGGAATTGAAGCGTCTCTTGATGTGTTTGGTTCTCTTGTGAAATCTGGATTCCTTCGCCAAGGCTATTGCTCCAGTATTGTCACAAAAGATTTTCATTGGACCCGATGTACTAGGTATGACACCTAGATCGGATATGAACTCATTCATCTAGACTCCTTCATTTGCTGCTTCCGAAGCAGCTATGTACTCCGCTTCACACATAGATCCCGCCACGGCGCTTTGTTTGGAACTACACCAACTGACAGCTCCACCATTCAATATAAATATTTATCCGGTTTGCATGGACGTAACCATTTACGACGAGCTCTTTGTCACCTCCATAAACGAGAAACATATCCATAGTCCTCTTCAGGTATTTCAGGATGTTCTAGACCGCTGTCCAATGATCCACTCCTGGATTACTTTGGTACCTCCCTGCTAAACTAATTGCAAGGCACACATCAGGTCTGGTACACAGTATTGCATACATAATAGAACTTATGGCTGAAGCATAGGGAATGACTCTCATTTTCTCTCTATCTTCTGAAGTGGTCGGGCATTGAGTCTGACTCAACTACACACCTTGTAACACAAGCAAGAACCCTTTCTCTGCTTGATCCATTTTGAACTTCTTCAAAACTTTATCAAGGTATGTTCTTTGTGAACGTCCAATTAAGCGTCTTGATCTATCTCTATAGATCTTGATGCCCAATATATAAGCAGCTTCACCGAGGTCTTTCATTGAAAAATTCTTATTCAAGTATCCTTTTATGCAATCCAAAAATTCCGTATCATTTCCGATCAACAATATGTCATCCACATATAGTATCAGAAATGCTACAGAGCTCCCACTCACTTTCTTGTAAATACAGGCTTCTCCAAAAGTCTGTACAAAACCATATGCTTTTATCACACTATCAAAGCGTATATTCCAACTCTGAGATGCTTGCACCAGTCCATAAATGGATCGCTGGAGCTTGTACACTTTGTTAGCACCTTTTGGATCGACAAAACCTTCTGGTTGCATCATATACAACTCTTCTTTAAGATATCCATGAATGAATGCAGTTTTGACATCCATTGGCCAAATTTCATAATCATAAAATGCGGAAATTGCTAACATGATTCGGACGGACTTAAGCATCGCCACGGGTGAGAAAGTCTCATCGTAGTCAACTCCTTGAACTTGTCGAAAACCTTTTGCAACAAGTCGAGCTTTGTAGACAGTAACATTATCTTCAGCGTCAATCTTCTTCTTGAAGATCCATTTATTCTCTATGGCTTGCCGATCATCGGGCAAGTCAACCAAAGTCTACACTATGTTCTCATACATGGATCCCATCTCAGATTTCTTGGCCTCAAGCCATTTCGCGGAATTTGGGCTCATCATCGCTTCCTCATAGTTCGTAGGTTCATCGTGGTCAAGTAACATGACCTCCAGAACAGGATTACCGTACCACTCTGGTGTGGATCTTACTCTGGTTGACCTACGAGGTTCGGTTGTAACTTGATTAGAAGTTTCATGATCACCATCATTAGCTTCCTCACTAATTGGTGTAGGAATCACTGGAACTGATTTCTGTGATGAACTACTTTCCAATAAGGGAGCAGGTACAATTACCTCATCAAGTTCTACTTTCCTCCCACTCACTTCTTTCGAGAGAAACTCCTTCTCTAGAAAGGATCCATTCTTAGCAACGAATATCTTGCCTTTGGATCTGTGATAGAAGGTGTACCCAACAGTCTCCTTTGGGTATCCTATGAAGACACATTTCTCCGATTTGGGTTCGAGCTTATTAGGTTGAAGCGTTTTCACATAAGCATCGCAGCCTCAAACTTTAAGAAATGACAACTTGGGTTTCTTACCAAACCACAGTTCATATGGTGTCATCTTAACGGATTTAGATGGTGCCCTATTTAACGTGAATGCAGTCGTGTCTAAAGCATAACCCCAAAAAGATAGCGGTAAAACAGTAAGAGACATCATAGATCGCACCATATCTAATAAAGTGCGGTTATGACGTTCGGACACACCATTACGCTGTGGTGTTTCAGGTGGCGTGAGTTGCGAAACTATTCCGCATTGTTTCAAATGAAGACCAAACTCGTAACTCAAATATTCGCCTCCACGATCAGATCATAGAAACTTTATTTTCTTGTTATGATGATTTTCCACTTCACTCTGAAATTCTTTGAGCTTTTCAAATGTTTCAGACTTATGTTTCATCAAGTAGATATACCCATATCTGCTCAAATCATCTGTGAAGGTCAGAAAATAATGATACCCGCCCCGAGCCTCAACACTCATCGGACCGCATACATTAGTATGTATTATTTCCAACAAGTCTGTTGCTCGCTCCATAGTTCTGGAGAACGGAGTCTTAGTCATCTTGCCCATGAGGCATGGTTCGCAAGCTTCAAATGATTCATAATCAAGTGATTCCAAAAGCCCATCACCATGGAGTTTCTTCATGCGCTTTACACCAATATGACCTAAACGGCAGTGCCACAAATAAGTTGCACTATCATTATTGAACTTATATCTTTTGGCTTCAATACTATGAATATGTGTATCACTACTATCAAGATTCAACAAAAATAGACCACTCATCAAGGGTGCATGACCATAAAAGATATTACTCATATAAATAGAACAACCATTATTCTCTGATCTAAATGAATAACCGTCTCGCATCAAACAAGATCCAGATATAATGTTTATGCTCAACGCTGCCACCAAATAACAATTATTCAGGTCTAAAACTAATCCCGAAGGAAGATGTAGAGGTAGGGTGCCGACGGCGATCACATCGACTTTGGAACTATTTCCCATGCGCATCGTCACCAAGTCCTTAGCCAATCTTCGCTTAATCCGTAGCCCCTGTTTCGAGTTGCAAATATGAGCAACGGAACCAGTGTCAAATACCTAGGCGCTACTACGGGCATTAGTAAGGTACACATCAATAACATGTATATCAAATATACCTTTCACTTTGCCATCCTTCTTATCCGCCAAATACTTGGGGCAGTTCCGCTTCCAGTGACCAGTCCCTTTGCAGTAGAAGCACTCAGTCTCAGGCTTAGGTCCAGACTTGGGCTTCTTCACTTGAGCAGCAACTTGCTTGCCGTTCCTCTTGAAGTTCCCCTTCTTCCCTTTGCCCTTTTTCTTGAAACTAGTGGTCTTGTTAAGCATCAACACTTGATGCTCCTTCTTGATTTCTACCTCCGCAGCCTTTAGCATCGTGAAGAGCTCGGGAATTGTCTTATCCATCCCTTGCATATTATAGTTTATCATGAAGCTTTTGTAGCTTGGTGGCAGTGATTGAAGAACTCTGTCAATGACACTATCAACCAGAAGACTAACTCCCAGTTAAGTCAAGTGATTGTGGTACCCTAACATTTTGAGTATATGTTCACTGACGTTCTCCTCTATTTTGCAGCTGTAGAACTTATTGGAGACTTCATATCTCTCAATCCGGGCATTTGCTTGAAATATTAACTTCAACTCCTGGAACATCTCATCTGCTCCATGACGTTCAAAACGTCGTTGAAGTCCCGGTTCTAAGCCGTAAAGCATGGCACACTGAACTATCGAGTAGTCATCAGCTTTGCTCTCCCAGGCGTTCACAATGTCTGGTGTTGCTCCTGCAGCGGGTCTTGCACCTAGCGGTGCTTCCATGACGTAATTGTTCTATGCAGCAATGAGGATAATCCTCAAGTTATGGACCCAGTCCGTGTAGTTGCTACCATCATCTTTCAACTTAGCTCTCTAGGAACACATTAAAATTCAAAGGAACAGTAGCACGTGCCATTTATCTACAACAACATAGACATGCAAAATACTATTGCTACCTCTTGAGCACTGCGTTGGATTTCCCCGAAGAGGAAAGGATGATGCAGCAAAGCAGCGTAAGTATTTCCCTCAGTTTTTGAGAACCAAGGTATCAATCCAGTAGGAGGCTACGCGCGAGTCCCTCGTACCTACACAAAGCAAATAACTCCTCGCAACCAACGCGAATAGGGGTTGTCAATCCCTTCACGGTCACTTACGAGAGTGAGATCTGATAGAGATGATAGATAATATTTTTGGCATTTTTGGTATAGAGATGCAAAGTAAAATAAAAGGCAAAGTAAAAAAGCAAAGTAATAGTAAAGTGATGGAAGATTAATATGATGAAGATAGGCCCGGGGGCCATAGATTTCACTAGTGGCTTCTCTCAAGAGCATAAGTATTCTACGGTGGGTGAACAAATTACTGTTGAGCCATTGACAGAATTGAGCACAGTTATGAGAATATCTAGGTATGATCATGTATATAGGCATCACGTCCGAGACAAGTAGACCGACTCCTGCCTGCATCTACTACTATTACTCCACTCATCGGCCGCTATCCAGCATGCATCTAGAGTATTAAGTTCAAGAAAATAGAGTAACGCCTTAAGCAAGATGACATGATGTAGAGGGATAGTTTCATGCAATATGATAAAAACCCCATCTTGTTATCCTCGATGGCAACAATACAATACGTGCCTTGCTGCCCCTACTGTCACTGGGAAAGGACACCGCAAGATTGAACCCAAAGCTAAGCACTTCTCCCATTGCAAGAAAAACCAATCTAGTAGGCCAAACCAAACTGATAATTCGAAGAGACTTGCAAAGATAACCAATCATACATAAAAGAATTCAGAGGAGATTCAAATATTGTTCATAGATAATCTTGATCATAAACCCACAATTCATCGGTCTCAACAAACACACCGCAAAAAGAAGATTACATCGAATTGATCTCCACGAGAGAAGGGGAGAACATTGTATTGAGGTCCAAAAAGAGAGAAGAAGCCATCTAGCTACTAACTATGGACCCGAAGGTCTGAGGTAAACTACTCACACTTCATCGGAGGGGCTATGATGATGATGTAGAAGCCCTCCGTGGTGGATTCCCCTTCCGGCGGAGCTCCGGAACAGGCCCCAAGATGGGATCTCGTGGGTACAGAAGGTTGCGGCGGTGGAATTAGGTTTTTGGCTCCGTATCTGATCGTTTGGGGGTACGTAGGTATATATAGGAGGAAGGAGTACGTCGGTGGAGTCCAAGTCTCCTGGATCATATTCGGTGAGAAAATCACGTTCCCGAAGGTTTCATTCCGTTTGGACTCCGTTTGATATTACGTTTCTTCGAAACACTGAAATAGGCAAAAAACAGCAATTCTGGGCTGGGCCTCCGGTTAATAGGTTAGTCCCAAAAGTAATATAAAAGTGGAAAATAAAGCCCAATATGGTCCAAAATAGTAGATAATATAGCATGGATCAATAAAAAATTATAGATATGTTGGAGACGAATCAACTATCAGGTACTAAGTTCATGATAAATTAAAGTTCAATTAATCATATTACTTAAGAACTCCCCCTTAGATAGACATCCCTCTAATCATCTAAGTGATCGCGTGATCCATATCAACTAAACCATGTCCGATCATCACATGAGATGGAGTGGTTTTCAATGTTGAACATCACTATGTTGATCATATCTACTATATGATTCACGCTCGACCTTTCGGTCTTAGTGTTCTAAGGCCATATCTGCATATGCTAGGCTCGTCAAGTTTAACCCGAGTATTCTGCATGTGCAAAACTGGCTTGCACCCGTTGTGTGTGAACGTAGAGCTTATCACTCCCGATCATCACGTGGTGTCTCGGTACGACGAACTGTAGCAACGGTGCATACTCAGGAAGAACACTTATACCTTGAAATTTAGTGAGAGATCATCTTATAATGTTACCGCCGTACTAATCAAAATAAGATGCATAAAAGATAAACATCACATGCAATCAAATAAGTGATTTGATATGGCCATCATGATCTTGTGCCTTTGATCTCCATCTCCAAAGCACCATTATGATCACCATCATCACCGGCTTGACACCTTGATCTCCATCGTAGCATCGTTGTCGTCTCGCCAACTATTGCTTCTACGACTATCGCTACCGCTTTGTGATAAAGTAAAGCAATTATATGGCGATTGCATTTCATACAATAAAGCGACAACCATAAGGCTCCTGCCAGTTGCCGATAACTTCTACAAAAGATGATCATCTAATACAACAAATTATATATCATCACGTCTTGACCATATCACATCACAACAAGCCCTGCAAAACAAGTTAGACGTCCTCTACTTTGTTGTTGCAAGTTTTACGTGGCTGCTACGGGCTTCTAGCAAGAACCGTTCTTACCTACGCATCAAAACCACAACCATTTTTTGTCAAGTGTGTTGTTTTAACCTTCAACAAGGACCGGACGTAGTCACACTCGATTCAACTAAAGTTGGAGAAACAGACACACACTAGCCACCTGTGTGCGAAGCACGGCGGTAGAACCAGTCTCATGAACGCGGTCATGTAATGTCGGTCTGGACCGCTTCATCCAACAATATCGCCGAATCAAAGTATGACATGCTGGTAAGCTGCATAATTATTATCGCCCACAACTCTTTGTGTTCTACTCGTGCATATAACATCTACGCATAGACCTGGCTCGGATGCCACTGTTGGGGAACATAGTATTTCAAAAAAAATCCTACGATCACGCAAGATCTATCTAGGAGAAGCATAGCAACGAGAGGGGAGTGTGTGTCCACGTACCCTCGTAGACCGAAAGCGGAAGCGTTTATCAACGCGGTTGATGTAGTCGTACGTCTTCACGATCCGACCGATCTTAGTACCGAACGTACGACACCTCCATGTTCAG
Source organism: Triticum aestivum (assembly GCF_018294505.1). NCBI lineage: Eukaryota > Viridiplantae > Streptophyta > Magnoliopsida > Poales > Poaceae > Triticum > Triticum aestivum. The sequence continues at coordinate 250,589,562 of NC_057796.1, forward strand.
CACACGTTCAGCTCGATGACGTCCCTCATACTCTTGATCCAGTTGAGGCCGAGGGAGAGTTCTCTCAGCACGACTGCGTGGCAACGGTGATGATGAAGTTACCGGTGCAGGGCTTCGCCTAAACATTACGACGATTTGACCGAGGTGTGTTTCTGTGGAGGGGGGCACCGCACACGGCTAAGAGAAACTTTGGTGTGCCTTTGGGGTGTCCCGCTCCCACGTATATAAAGCCCCCCCCAACCCTAGTTCAATTCAGTTTGGGCTAGGGGGGCGCGCGCCACTCCCTTGACTGCCTCCTCTCTTCCACCACTAGGCCCATGAGGCCCAATAACTTCCCGAGGGGGGGGGGGGTTCCGGTAACCCCCGGTACTCCGAAACTCATCCGAAACAACCTGAACCATTCCGGTGTCCGAATGTAACCTTCCAATATATGAATCTTTATGTCTCGACCAATTCGAGACTCCTCGTCATGTCCGTGATCTCATCCGGGACTCCGAAAAAACTTCGGTACATCAAAATCACATAACTCACAATACAAATCGTCATCGAACGTTAAGCGTGCGGACCCTATGGGTTCGAGAACTATGTAGACATGACCGAGACACATCTTCGGTAAATAACCAATAGCGGAACCTGGATGCTCATATTGGCTCCTACATATTCTACAAAGATCTTTATCGGTCAAACCGCATAACGACATACATTGTTCCCTTTGTCATCGGTATGTTACTTGCCCGAGATTCGATCATCGGTATCACCATACCTAGTTCAATCTCGTTACCGGCAAGTCTATTTACTCGTTCCGTAATGCATCATCCCACAACTAACTCATTAGTCACATTGCTTGCAAGGATTATAGTGATGTGCATTACTGAGAGGGCCCAGAGATACCTCTCCGACAATCGGATTGACAAATCCTAATCTCGATCTATGCCAACTCAACAAACACCATCGGAGACACCTGTAGAGCATATTTATAATCACCCAGTTACGTTGTGACGTTTGATAGCACACTAGCTAAGTGTTCCTCCAGTATTCGGGAGTTGCATAATCTCATAGTCATAGGAACATGTATTAGTCATGAAGAAAGCAATAGCGATAAACTAAATGATCATAGTGCTAAGCTAACGGATGGTTCTTGTCCATCACATCATTCTCTAATGATGTGATCCCGTTCATCAAATGACAACACATGTCTATGGCTAGGAAACTTAACCATCTTTGATTAACGAGCTAGTCAAGTAGAGGCATAATAGGGACACTCTGTTTGTCCATGTATTCACACATGTACTGAGTTTCCGGCTAATACAATTCTAGCATGAATAATAAACATTTAACATGATATAAGGAAATATAAATAACAACTTTATTATTGCCTCTAGGGCATATTTCCTTCATAATTCTCCCGGTTTGAATATCATCGAAGATTTGTTCGATGGGATGGTCTCTTGTGACTCTTGCTCTAACTCGTGAGAGATTTTGTTTGGGTTGGGGTGGAACTTCCTATTCATTGTCTTCTTCTTCTTGTCCTCCTTCATTGTTGTTTGCGTTGTCGTTCTCTTGTGGAGGTGGAGAGGGAGGTCGATGTGGTTCATCTTGTTGCACTTCCTCATTTTCTCAGTCGTGACGTGTTCCACTTGTGGATGCCTCCAAATCAACTTGTGGTTCACGTCGATGTGAAGTTGAGGCTTCCACTTGAACGGATGAGGTACTCTCCTTCACCTCCTTTGGGCGAATCTTGCCAATGGACAAATCTTGGATTGCTTTCGAAGGATCTTTGTCTCCTACATCAATTGGCAATTACTCAACTTGCGAGCCTTTAGATTCATCAAACTTCACATCTACCATCTCTTCAACCTTTCGGGTGAAATTGTTGTAGACACGGTAAGTGTGAGAGTTTGAGCCATAACCGAGTAGAAAACCTTCATGAGATTTAGGGGCAAATTTCCAGCGATGATGCTTATCAAGAATGTAACACTTTGAGCCAAATACTCGAAAGTATCCAACTTAGGGAGGATCAATAGGGGCACATAAGGGCTAGTAATATACCTTTTCAAATTATATTCATTGAAAATCGCATGCATCTCATTCTTCCAAGAGTTATAGAACTCTTCATCAAGCATAGGCACTCCATGTCTAATACTCCCAATCGTAGACTCATCCATCTTCCTCCAATGGCGATTAAACCAAAGCAATGGAGACCAAATCTCTAATAGCAACTGAAAGGCTCTTGAAGAGGGGTCTAGAGGGGGTGATTAGACCCTCAACAAGTAAAAGTGGCAGTTTTTAGGTTCTTCAAGTTAAGGTGGAGTTTTAGCACAAGTTTAAGCATTCACAATACATTTCAAGGAAGCACGACAATAGTATGAGCAGCGGAAAGAGTAAAGCATGCTAATTGCAAGAAAGTAAAGGGATGGGATTAGAGTGTACAAACGCAATGAAGACACAGAGATTTTGGGCGTGGTTCTGATAGGTGGTGCTATCGTACATCCATGTTGATGGAGACTTCAACCCACGAAGGGTAACGGTTGCGCAAGTCCATGGAGGGCTCCACCCACGAAGGGTCCACGAAGAAGCAACCTTGTCTATCCCACCATGGCCATCACCCACAAAGGACTTGCCTCACTCGGGTAGATCTACATGAAGTAGGCGACCTCCTTGCCCTTACAAACTTCTTGGTTCAACTCCACAATCTTTTGTCGGAGGCTCCCAAGCGACACCTAACCAATCAAGGAGACACCACTCTCCAAAAGGTAATATATGGTGTGTTGATGATGAACTCCTTGCTCTTGTGCTTCAAATGATAGTCTCCCCAACACTCAACTCTCTCTCACAGATTTTGATATGGTGGAAAGATGATTTGAGTGGAAAGCAACTTGGGGAAGGCTAGAAATCAAGATTCTTGTGGTACGATTGGTATATCTTGATCTCAACACATGAGTAGGTGGTTCTCTCTCAGAAAATGTATGCTGGAAGTGTAGGCACGTTCCGATGGCTCTCTCTAATATGGAGAAGGGGGTGGAGGGGTATATATAGCCTCCACACAAAATCCAACTGTTACACATATTTGACCCAACTCGGTCAGACCGAATAGATGAACTCGGTGAGACCGATTTAGTTCAAAATGTGAACGTTAGGAATATCGGTGGGACCAACTGGAACAACTCGGTGGGACTGATGTGCTAGGGCCTAAGGCAAAAATCAACTCGGTGGCACCAATTGCATCAACTCGGTGAGACCAAAGTGAAGCAATAAGGCAACAGAGAAAATGTCAAGCAAACTCGGTGAGATCGATCGCAATTTTGGTGAGACCGAAACAATTGCAATAGGCAACACAGAGTTTGCAAGGCCATCTCGGTGAGACCGAGATCCTTATTGGTGTGACCGAACTGTTAGGGTTTCTGGCAGTGGCTATGTCAAACGAACTCGGTGGTGCCCGATAGAAAGATCGGTGAGGCCAAATTTGACTTTGGGTTTTGGATATATTTGGAATGAGAAAGTGGTTGAGGGCTTTGGAGCAATATCACTAAGCACTTTGAGCAAGTAGACCATTAAGCAACACATCATCCCCTTTTAATAGTATTGGCTTTCCTATGGACTCAATGTGATCTTGGATAACTAAAATGTAATGAAGAGTCTTGAGCTTTTGCTAATATGTGTCCTTAGTATTTGATACGTCCATTTTGGATCATGCTTTTATATCGATATTTATTAAATTATGGTCTGTTATTACGTATTATGTCACAATACTTATGCCTATTCTCTCTTATTTTACAAGGTTTACAGAAGGAGGGAAAATGCCGGCAGCTGGAATTCTGGGCTGGAAAAGGAGCAAATATTAGAGACCTACTCTGCGCAACTCCAAAAGTCCTGAAACTCCATGGAAGTTATTTTCAGAATATATAAAAAATATTGAGCAGAAGAAGTACGTCAGAGGGGGCCCCACCTGGCCACGAGGGTGGGGGCGCGCCCTACCCCCAGGGGGCGCCCCCTACCTCGTGGGCCCCTGTTGGCTCTCCGATGGCCATCTTCTGCTATATGAGGTCTTTCGTCAAGGAAAAAATCAGAAGCAACCTTTCGGGACGAGACTCCGCCGCCACGAGGCGGAACCTTGGCGGAACCAATCTAGGGCTCCGGCAGAGCTGTTCTGCCGGGGACACTTCCCTCTGGGAGGGGGAAATCATCGCCATCGTCATCACCAACGCTCCTCTCATCGGGAGAGGGCAATCTCCATCAACATCTTCACCAGCACCATCTCGTCTCAAAACCCTAGTTCATCTCTTGTATCCAATTCTTGTCTCCAAGTCCGGGACTGGTACTAGTAGGTTGCTAGTAGTGTTGATTACTCCTTGTAGTTGATGCTAGTTGGTTTATTTGGTGGAAGATCATATCTTCAGATCCTTTATGCATATTAATACCCCTCTGATTATGAACATGAATATGCTTTGTGAGTAATTACGTTTGTTCCTGAGGACATGGGAGAAGTCTTGCTATTAGTAGTCATGTGAATTTGGTATTCGTTCGATATTTTGATGAGATGTATGTTATCTATCCTCTAGTGGTGTTATGTGAACGTCGATTACATAACACTTCACCATTATTTGGGCCTAGAGGAGGGCATTGGGAAGTAATAAGTAGATGATGGGTTGCTAGAGTGACAGAAGCTTAAACCCTAGTTTATGCGTTGCTTCGTAAGGGGCTGATTTGGATCCATATGTTTCATTATATGGTTAGGTTTACCTTAATACTTTTGTTGTAGTTGAGGATGCTTGCAATAGAGGTTAATCATAAGTGAGATGCTTGTTCAAGTAAGAATAGCACCCAAACACCGGTCCACCCACATACCAAATTATCAAAGTACCGAACGTGAATCGTATGAACGTGATGAAAACTAGCTTGACGATATTCCCATTTGTCCTCGGGAGCGCTTTTCTCTATATAAGAGTTTGTCCAGGCTTGTCCTTTGCTACAAAAAGGATTGGGCCACCTTGCCGCACTTTATTTACTTTTGTTACTTGCTGCTCGTTACAATTTATCTTATCACAAAACTATCTATTACCACTTATTGCAGTACTTGCAGAGAATACCTTGCTGAAAACCGCTTATCATTTCCTTCTACTCCTCGTTGGGTTCGACACTCTTACTTAGCGAAAGGACTACGATAGATCCCCTAAGCTTGTGGGTCATCAAGACTCTTTTCTGGCGCCGTTGCCGGGGAGTGAAGCGCCTTTGGTAGGTGGAATTTGGTAACGAAAAATTTGTATAGTGTGCTGAAATTTTCCGTCACTTGTTACTATGGAAAGTAATCCTCTGAGGGGCTTGTTCGGGGTATCTTCACCCTGACCAGTAGAGCAAAGAGTTGCTCCTCAACCTACTGAACCTACTGAAAATGAAAATGTTCCCTTTGAAGTTCCTTCGGGTATGTTAGAAAAACTGCTAGATAATCTTTTTGCAGGAGATGGAACAAAGCATCCTGATGAGCACCTAATTTATGTGGATGAAGTTTGTGGATTATTTAAGCTTGCAGGTATACCCGATGATGTTGTTAAGAATAAGATCTTCCCTTTATCTTTGGAGGGAGATGCATTGACATGGTATAGGCTATGTGATGATACGAAGTCATGGAACTACAAAAGATTGAAATTGGAATTTCATCAGAAGTATTATCCTATGCATCTTGTTCATCGTGATCGCAATTATATATATAATTTTTGGCCTCGCGAAGGAGAAAGCATCGCTCAAGCTTGGGGGAGGCTTAAATCAATGTTATATCCATGCCCCAATCATGAGCTCCCGAGAGAAATAATTCTTCAAAGTTTTTATGCTGGGCTTTCTGATTACAATCGCACCATGCTCGATACTTCTTGTGCTGGCTCTTTTACGACGAAGACTATTGAATTCAAATGGAACTTATTGGATATAATTAAATGCAACTCTGAAGATTGGGATCTTGACGAAGGTAAGGAGTCAGGTATGACACCTAAGTTTGATTGTGTTAAATCTTTTATGGATACTGATGTTTTCCGTAAATTTAGCACTAAATATGGACTTGACTCTGAGATAGTAGCTTCTTTCTGTGAATCTTTTGGTACTTATGTTGATCTCCCCAAGGAGAAGTGGTTTAAATATCATCCTCCCATAGAAGTAAAAGTAGCTGCACCTATTAAAGTTGAAGAAAAGACTGTCACTTATAATGATCCTATTGTTCCTACTTCTTATGTTGAGAAACCACCTTTCCCTGTTAGAATAAAGGATCATGCTAAAGCTTCAACTATGGTTCGTAAAAGCAATATTAGAACTTATACACCTCCTGAGCAAGTCAAAGTTGATCCTAATATTGCTATTGTTAAAGATCTCTTGGCTGATAATATTGATGGGCATGTTATTTATTTCTGCGGTGAAACTGCTAGAATTGCCAAACCTTGTGCTAAAGATAATCATGGACCTGTGGTAGGCGTGCCTGTTTTTTCTGTTAAAATAGGAGATCATTGTTATCATGGCTTATGTGATATGGGTGCTAGTGTTAGTGCAATACCTTATGACTTATATAAAGAAACTATGCATGATATTGCACCCGCTGAGATAGAAGATATTGATGTCACAATTAAACTTGCCAATAGAGATACTATTTCACCAATGGGAATTGTTAGAGATGTTGAAGTCTTGTGTGGGAAAACTAAATATCCTGCATATTTTCTTGTTCTTAGTTCCCCACAAGATAGCTTTTGTCCCATTATTTTTGGTAGACCCTTCTTGAACACCGTTAATGCTAAGATAGACTGCGAAAAGAATGTTGTTACTATTGGCTTGGGTGATATGTCTCATGAGTTTAATTTCTCTAAATATAGTAGACAACACCGTGAAGAAGAATGGCCTAGTAAGGATGAAATTATTGGTCTTGCTTCTATTGCCGTACCTCCTAGTGATCCTTTAGAACAATATTTGCTAGACCATGAAAATGATATGTTTATGAATGAAAGAAGGGAAATAGATGAAGTTTTCTTTAAACAGGAACCTATTCTGAAACACAATTTGCCTGTTGAAATCCTAGGGGGTCCTCCTCCACCCAAGGGTGATCCCGTGTTTGAGCTTAAACCGTTGCCTGATACTCTTAAATATGCTTATCTTGATGAAAAAAAGATATATCCTGTTATTATCAGTGCTAACCTTTCAAGCATGAAGAAGAAAGATTATTGAAAACCCTGAAGAAGCACCGTGCTGCTATTGGATATACTCTTGATGATCTTAAGGGCATTAGTCCCACTCTATGTCAACATAAAATAAATTTGGAGAAAGATGCCAAACCAGTTATTGATCATCAACGACGGGTGAATCCTAAAATGAAAGAAGTGGTAAGAAAGGAAATACTAAAGCTCCTTGGGGCAGGTATAATTTATCCCGTTGCCGATAGTCAGTGGGTAAGTCATGTCCATTGTGACCCTAAGAAAGGAGGTATTACTGTTGTTCCTAATGATAAAGATGAATTGATTCCTCCAAGAATTATTACAGGGTATAGGATGGTAATTGATTTCCACAAATTAAATAAAGCTACTAAGAAAGATCATTACCCCTTGCCTTTTATCGATCAAATGCTAGAAAGATTATCTAAACATACACATTTTTGCTTTCTAGATGGTTATTCTGGTTTCTCTCAAATACCTGTGTCAGCCAATGATCAATAAAAGACTACCTTTACATGCCCTTTTGGTACATTTGCTTATAGACGTATGCCTTTTGGTTTATGTAATGCACCTGCTACCTTTCAAAGATGCATGATGGCTATATTCTCTGACTTTTGTGAAAAGATCTGTGAGGGTTTCATGGACGACTTTTCCGTCTATGGATCCTCTTTTGATGATTGCTTGAGCAACCTTGATCGAGTTTTGCAGAGATGTGAAGAAACTAATCTTGTATTGAATTGGGAGAAGTGCCACTTTATGGTTAATGAAGTTATTGTCTTGGGGCATAACATTTCTGAAAGAGGTATTGAGGTTGATAAAGCCAAGGTTGATGCTATTGAGAAGATGACATGTCCCAAGGACATTAAAGGTATAAGAAGTTTCCTGGGTCACGCCGGTTTTTATAGGAGGTTCATTAAGGACTTCTCCAAAATTTCTCGGCCTCTGACCAATTTATTACAAAAATATATACCATTTGTCTTTGATGATGATTGTGTAGAAGCATTTGAAATACTTAAGAAAGCATTGATCTCTGCACCTATTGTTCAGCCACCTGATTGGAATTTACCCTTTGAAATTATGTGTGATGCTAGTGACTATGTTGTAGGTGCTGTTCTAGGGCAAAGAGTTGATAAGAAATTAAATGTTATTCAATATGCTAGTAAAACTCTAGACAATGCTCAAAGAAATTATGCTACTACTGAAAAAGAATTTTTAGCAGTTGTATTTGCTTGTGATAAGTTCAGACCTTATATTGTTGATTCTAAAGTATCTATTCACACTGATCATGCTGCTATTAAATATCTTATGGAAAAGAAAGATGCTAAACCTAGACTTATTAGATGGGTTCTCTTGCTACAAGAATTTGATTTGCATATTGTTGATAGAAAGGGAGCTGAGAACCCCGTTGCAGACAACTTGTCTAGGTTAGAAAATGTTCTTGATGACCCACTACCTATTGATGATAGCTTTCCAGATGAGCAATTAAATGTCATAAATGCTTCTCGTAGTACTCCATGGTATGCTGATTATGCTAATTATATTGTTGCTAAATTTATACCACCTAGTTTCACATACCAACAAAAGAAAAAATTCTTCTATGATTTAAGACATTACTTTTGGGATGACCCACATCTTTATAAAGAAGGAGTAGATGGTGTTATTAGACGTTGTGTACCTGAGCATGAACAGGAACAGATCCTACACAAGTGCCACTCCGAAGCTTATGGAGGACACCATGCTGGAGATAGAACTGCACATAAGGTATTGCAATCTGGTTTTTATTGGCCTACTCTCTTCAAGGATGCCCGTAAGTTTGTCCTTTCTTGTGATGAGTGTCAAAGAATTGGTAATATTAGGAGACGTCAAGAAATGCCTATGAATTATTCACTCGTTATTGAACCATTTGATGTTTGGGGCTTTGATTATATGGGACCTTTTCCTGCCTCTAATGGATATACACATATTTTAGTTGCTGTTGATTACGTTACTAAGTGGGTAGAAGCTATTCCAACTAGTAGTGCTGATCATAACACTTCTATTAAGATGCTTAAAGAAGTCATTTTTTCGAGGTTTGGAGTCCCTAGATATTTAATGACTGATGGTGGTTCACATTTTATTCATGGTGCTTTTCGTAAAATGCTTGCTAAGTATGATGTTAATCATAGAATTGCATCTCCTTATCACCCTCAGTCTAGTGGTCAAGTAGAATTGAGTAATAGAGAGCTCAAATTAATTTTGCAAAAGACTGTCAATAGGTCTAGAAAGAATTGGTCCAAGAAACTTGATGATGCATTATGGGCCTATAGAACTGCATATAAAAATCCAATGGGTATGTCACTTACCTCTCGAACTAGAACATAAGGCTTATTGGGCTATTAAAGAGCTCAACTATGATTTCAAACTTGCCGGTGAGAAGAGGTTATTTGATATTAGCTCACTTGATGAATGGAGAACCCAAGCTTATGAAAATGCCAAGTTGTTTAAAGAAAAAGTTAAAAGATGACATGACAAAAGGATACAAAAGCGTGAGTTTAATGTAGGTGATTATGTATTACTATACAACTCTCGTTTAAGATTTTTTGCAGGAAAACTTCTCTCTAAATGGGAAGGCCCCTACGTTATCGAGGAGGTCTATCATTCCGGTGCCATAAAAATCAACAACTTCGAAGGCACAAATCCGAAGGTGGTGAACGGTCAAAGAATTAAACATTACATCTCAGGTAATCCCATAAATGTTGAAACCAATGTTATTGAAACCGTAACCCGGAGGAATACATAAGAGACACTTTCCAGAATGTTTCAGACTCCGAAAAGGAATAGGTATGTGGTACGGTAAGTAAACCGACTCCAAAACCGTTTTTAAGGCAATATTTCTCCGTCTTGGAATATTTAGAAAAATAGAAAAATAAAAAGCATTCCGGGAAGGACACGAGGGCTCCACGAGGTTGGAGGGCGCGCCCTACCCTACTGGGCGTGCCCCCTACCTCGTGGGCACCTCGTGTGCTCTCCGAACTCCGTTTTCTTGCATGATACGTATTTTGGTCGGTAAAAATTCATTATATAATCTCCCGAAGGTTTTGACTCATGTATCACGCAATTATCCTCTGTTCTTGTTTCGAGCTGTTCTCTGTCAGGGTTGTCAAGGCCAGGCATCATGTTGTAACACCCCAAAATTTTGACCTTGTTTTATTAACTAAAAATTTTGCCAGGAAATTAAATTTTTATTTTTCTGGATTTCTCCTTTGATTTCAGAAACCCTCTTCTCTTTAATATTGTGGGTTTTTACCTCAAGTGGAAACTTTCCAAAAATATTTTTGGACTTGTATGCCCTCTTTATAAAATCAATTCTTTATCAGTGGATTTATTTGCATAATTATTTTTCATGAGCTTTGTTCTTTTTAAATGATCTTCCATAAAATTTGGAGCCCCTTTTGCACTGCAACCATTTGATAAATGCTTCTAATATTTTCACCAAAAATTTGGGGATGTCATGTGAGGTTTCCACATCCCTTTTATGCAAAAATATCTTTTGGTTATTGGAGATTTTGAGCTCTACATCAATTTTTCAAATCTGGTCCAGTGGGTGTTTTTGCACTACAACCTATTTAAATATTCTTCTAAAAATTCTTCCAAGTGTTTGGAGATGTCATTGGATGCTTATAATGCAACCTCATGCAAAAACCCAGTGATGTTCTTTGAAAAATTTGAGTGAATCAACCTCATCTTCCTTCTGGTCCAGTTTGGTGATTTGTACTGCAACCCCATTTTATTTTGCTCTAGTGCCCTTGAGCTTTTTCCTACTTATAGTCCTCCCTACCAAACCCTTAAGTCCAGGAGATTGGACCCATTGGAGTATTTTTGGTGCATGCAATGATAGCCTTTAGTTTCTGCCCAAAACTGGTTTTCTCAAAAACTTGCACTATCAACTTTCTGTTTTTGCCAAGCTAACCTTACCAACTTCTTGAGCTCCTAAAGAGACTAGGATCTGGAGAGTTTGGCCACCCCAAGAGTTGCCTAGATGGCCATGGCATTCTGTCGAACACCCTGTGTGCAGGAACAGTTTTGGCATGTCTTCTAGTTTGCATTGTGGACTTGAGCCCCTGACCCATCCAGCATGTCCACTAACCTCCTAGCTATCCCTAGCCCTGGCCTGCTATCTACCAGCCTCACCCAACCTCTATAACGCGCACTGGCATTTCGTCGAACACCTGGTGTGCGTGCTCTGGGCGCGGCCAGAGCGCGCGTTTTGCACGTGCGTGCGCTCGGGTCGACGCGTCCCGTCACTGGCCCCAGCTCGCCTGCAGAGCCGCGCCATACACTCGCCCCCTCGCAGCAAACCTCCAAGCCGCACTGGCGCCCTACAGCATCGCCGGCAGAGCTCCCTTGGCGGCACGCCGGCGTCGGCAGCGGGCTCTGCCGTGGACGGCGCCGCCCAAGCCACCCGCGCGCGCCAGCTACCCCCTGGGAACAGGCCGAGCTTATCCGCATGCTCGTCGGCATGCGCTCGTCACTACATTCTATTTCTATATTGCACATCCATATTTTTTCCCCGTATGCATACATCATGGATTTCGTATCTTTCGTGACAGACATTATGATCATAGAATATTTCGGAGCATGATTACCCCTGGTTATATTATACCCGTGTTCTTGATGTTTGCGAGTACATTCAAACGTACTCACTGGCTTGTCCCTGGCTATTGTCTTGGCCAGATTTCTTGCGTGGAGAAAAAGAGCATTACGATGACAGCCCCGGAACCTACGCAGTGTTGACAGCAGCCTCGCGAAGATAGGAGTTATCCTGGTCAGCTGTTCTTGTGGGAAATGGAGTCCCATAGACGCAGATGAACCACAAACCGCTTCCGCCATCCACCATTAGAAGCCAAGTGTTGTACTCATAGGCCACAATGGTCTTGTACTACATATTTTTTGTACTTTACTTGGAATTCTTGTATCAAGTTGGTGCCTCATCAGCTAACAGTAATCCTGGGGCTGGTGAGCATAAGGGCCATTTTCTGGAGAATTATTATCCTAAAAATCCGGTCCTGACACATGTCGTCCCCCTCCTCCAACAATGGTGACAATGATGCTTGGCTAATGAACATAGAGCTGAAGAGGGATGAACCCATGGAGATCAACAAGGATGAAAGGATCAAGAAGGCCACGGATCAAGCTCCGGTAGCAGAAGACATCCTTCAACTTGATCACAATCTTCTTACCCCAACTGAGATCGAAGCTTTCAAGATGATTGAGTTAGATCATATACAAAACAAGTATCTCACACGTGAAAATATTTTGTTGAAGGAGCATATCATTGCACTCAAGGGCATTATCCGCAAGCTCGAGGACCTCTTACGCTCGATGTGCGACTATCCATCACCTCCTTCACCAACAACAAAGGAGACATAATCACATGGGTATGGGTACTCCCCTTGGCAACTGCCAAGCTTGGGGGAGGTGCCCCGGTATCGTATCACAACCACACTCCTATCTTTACCGTTTTCTTAGTTCGATCATATTAGTAGTATTTTGATTTAGTAGAATAAAGTTTATGGCATGATCTAGTTTTGAGTTTTGGTTTATGGTCTCTCTTTGTAATCGAGTCCGTGAGCTATATAATAAAGATTAGTGTTGAGTCAAGGGCTTGATTTTCTTGTTATGATCGTGAGTGAATAAAAGAAAAGAGAAAAAGAATAAAAAGAAACAAATAGTTCATATTGATCTTATTGAGAGTAATGACTTCACATAGAAGTTGTATGATGATTAAAAGTTGTTGGGAGTTGAAAAACATAGCTTTGGTCATTGTTGCAATTAATAGGAAGTAATAAGGAAAGAGAGGTCTCACATATAAATATATTATCATGGACATCTTTTATGATTGGAAGCACTCATTAAAATATGACATGCTAAAGAGTTGATGTTGGACAAGGAAGACAACGTAATGGGTTATGTTTTCTTATATATGAGATAAAGTATATTGTCATGGATCATCCAACATGTTGAGCTTGCCTTTACCCCTCATGCTAGCTAAATTCTCAGCACCAAGTAGAGATACTACTTGTGCTTCCAAAACCCTTAAACCAGTTTTGCCATGAGAGTCCACTATACCTACCTATGGATTGAGTAAGATCCTTCAAGTAAGTTGTCATCGGTGCAAGCAATAAAAATTGCTCTTTAAATATGTATGATTGATTGGTGTGGAGGAAATAAGCTTTATACGATCTTGTGATGTGGAAGAAATAAAAGCGACGGACTGCATAATAAAGGTTCATATCACAAGGGGCAATATAAAGTGACGTTCTTTCGCATTAAGATTTTGTGCATCCAACCATAAAAGCGCATGGCAACCTCTGCTTCCCTCTGCGAAGGGCCTATCTTTTATCATTATCTTCTACCTTATGCAAGAGTCATGGTGATCTTCACCTTTCCTTTTTATATTTTGTCCTTTGGCAAGCACAGTGTGTTGGAAAGATCCTGATAGATATATCTAATTGGATGTAGGGGAGCATGATTTATTATTGTTGACATTACCCTTGAGGTAAAAGGTTGGGAGGCGAAACTATAAGCCCCTATCTTTCTCTGTGTCCGATTAAAACTCCGTAACCACAAGTATTGTGTGAGTGTTAGCAATTATGAAAGACTAAATGATAGTTGAGTATGTGGACTTGCTATAAAGCTCTGACATAGACTCTTTTTCATGTTATGATAAATTGCAATTGCTTCAATGACTGAGATTATAGTTTGTTAGTTCTCAATAAAGTTTCTGATTCATACTTTTGCATTGTGAATGGATTATTACTTGAGCATAAGAAATCATATGACAATATCTATATATGTTGCTGTTATGACAATAATCATGATGCCTTCATGTCCGTATTTTTTTTATCGACACCTCTACCTCTAAACATGAGGACATATTTATCATTATCGGCTTTCGCTTGAGGACAAGCGAGGTCTAAGCTTGGGGGAGTTGATACGTCCATTTTGCATCATGCTTTTATATCGATATTTATTCCATTATGGTCTATTATTACATATTATGTCACAATACTTATGCCTATTCTCTCTTATTTTACAAGGTTTACATAAGGAGGGAGAATGCCGACAGCTGGAATTCTGGGCTGGAAAAGGAGCAAATATCAGAGACCTATTTTGCGCAACTCAAAAAGTCCTGAAACTCCACGGAAGTTATTTTCAGAATATATAAAAAATATTGAGCGGAAGAAGTACGTCAGAGGGGGCCCCACCTGGCCACGAGGGTGGGGGCGCGCCCCCTGCCTCGTGGGCCCCCTGTTGGCTCTCCGATGGCCATCTTCTGCTATATGAGGTCTTTCGTCAAGGAAAAAATTAGAAGCAACCTTTCGGGAAGAGACTCCGCCGCCACGAGGCAGAACCTCGGCGGAACCAATCTAGGGCTCCGGCAGAGCTGTTCTGCCGGGGACACTTCCCTCCGGGAGGGAGAAATCATCGCCGTCGTCATCACCAACGCTCCTCTCATCGGGAGAGGGCAATCTCCATCAACATCTTCACCAGCACCATCTCCTCTCAAAACCCTAGTTCATCTCTTGTATCCAATTCTTGTCTCCAAGTCCGGGATTGGTACTAGTAGGTTGCTAGTAGTGTTGATTACTCCTTGTAGTTGATGCTAGTTGGTTTATTTGGTGGAAGATCATATGTTCAGATCCTTTATGCATATTAATACCCCTCTGATTATGAACATGAATATGCTTTGTGAGTAGTTACGTTTGTTCCTGAGGACATGGGAGAAGTCTTGCTATTAGTAGTCATGTGAATTTGGTATTCGTTCTATATTTTGATGAGATGTATGTTGTCTATCCTCTAGTGGTGTTATGTGAACGTCGACTACATAACACTTCACCATTATTTGGGCCTAGAGGAGGGCATTGGGAAGTAATAAGTAGATGATGGGTTGCTAGAGTGACAGAAGCTTAAACCCTAGTTTATGCGTTGCTCCGTAAGGGGCTGATTTGGATCCATATGTTTCATGCTATGGTTAGGTTTACCTTAATACTTTTGTTGTAGTTGCGGATGCTTGCAATAGAGGTTAATCATAAGTGGGATGCTTGTTCAAGTAAGAATAGCACCCAAGCACCGGTCCACCCACATATCTAATTATCAAAGTACCGAACGTGAATCATATGAACGTGATGAAAACTAGCTTGACGATATTCCCATGTGTCCTCGGGAGCGCTTTTCTCTATATAAGAGTTTGTCCAGGCTTGTCCTTTGCTACAAAAAGGATTGGGCCACCTTGCTGCACTTTATTTACTTTTGTTACTTGTTGCTCGTTACAATTTATCTTATCACAAAACTATCTGTGACCACTTATTTTAGTACTTGCAGAGAATACCTTGCTGAAAACCGCTTATCATTTCCTTCTGTTCCTCGTTGGGTTCGACCCTCTTACTTATCAAAAGGACTATGATAGATCCCCTATACTTGTGGGTCATCAGTATTTAGAAGGGTTTCACATCCTCTTGTCCATTCCACGCCATTTTTGAACTTGCCTGAAATGCACTATATAAAACCATTAGTCCAACAAGAGATATGTTGTCATTAATTACAAAAATCACCCAGGGAGCACTTGTGCTTTCAATAGATTACCCAATGTCACCTCGCAAATCCGCGAGTTGAGTGCCAAAACACATATCAAGTGAATCAATATGATACCCCATTGTCACCACGGGCATTCATAGCAAGACATACATCAAGTGTTCTCAAATCCATAAAAGTATTCAATTCGATAACAATGAGATCTCAAAGGGAAAACTCAATTCATCACAACAAGATAGATAGGGGAAAACACCATATGATCCAACTATATTAACAAAGCTCGCGACACATCAAGATCGTGCCAAATCCAGAACACGAGAGAGAGAGAGAGAGAGATTAAACACATATCTACTGGTACAAACCATCAGGCCCGAGGGTGGACTACTCCATCCTCATCATGGTGGCCATAGGGATGATGAAGATGGCCACCGGTGATGATTCCCCCCTCCGGCAGGGTGCCGGAACGGGGTCTAGATTGGTTTTTCATGGCTACAGAGGCTTGCGGCGGTGGAAATTCTGATCTATCGACTCCCCTAGGGTTTTTGGAATATCTGGGAATTTATAGGGCAAAGAGGCGGTGCGGGAGGCCACCAAGGTGGGCACAACAGACGTGGGCGTGCCTGGGCTCCTGGGAACGCCCTGGTGGGTTGTGCTCCCCTCGGAGCCCCCCTCTGCTACTTCTTTGGCCCATCAAGTGTCTTCTGGTCTAGAAAAATTCTCAAAAAAGTTTCACTGCATTTGGACTCCATTTGGTATTGATTTTCTATGAAGTAAAAAAACGAGCAAAAAAACAAAAACTGGCACTGGGCACTATGTCAATAGGTTAGTCCCAAAAATATATATAAAGTTGCTAGAAAATGATTGTAAAACATCCAAGAATGATAATATAACAACATGGAACAAGATAAAATTATAGATACGTTGGAGACGTATCAGGCAACCCCCTGGATAAGTCATCGAACTCTAGATCTGGCATCACTGGATGACTAAGGCGCTAGAGGAGAAAACGATACCTGCCAGCTACCAACCATGAGCCCAGCACAAAAACCATCTTCTAGATATCGTTGATGGAGACCACTAGCTGCAATCGCTCCTGGACTACCTCCCGAGTCCCATGCTAATGATGGCGTAGACGTTGTCTCAAAGATGGAGCTTCATCACCACCGCCACAACATCCCCACCTAAACAGACTAGTTTCCAAATTCATCACCGATCATAGAGCCTACAACCTTGTTAGGAGAGGATCCGGAGCATCTTTATCCAGCGTCATCGCAGCCACTGTCAAAGCCAAGACATCAAACGGCCCAAAACCTATTCTATTAGGGCCCTACAACCTAAAGCTACACGACTTGAACGCGCGGGATCCATCAACTCCTCTCACTACATATGATCGAGAGGTCATTGGCAGATGGGAGCCTCCCTGTGGCTAGCCTCCGCTTGTGGCGGATAGGGTTTCTAGCCTGGATTGCGGTCTTCTTTCATAGAGTCGTGTATGAATTTTGTGAAGGAAATATGCCCTAGAGGCAATAATAAAGTTGTTATTTTATATTTCCTTATTCATGATAAAGGTTTATTATTCATGCTAGAATTGTATTGATCGGAAGCTTAAATACATGTGTGAATACAAAAACAAATACCGTGTCCCTAGTAAGCCTCTACTAGACTAGCTCATTGATCAAAGATGGTTAAGGTTTCCTAACCATGGACATGTGTTGTCATTTGATTACGGGATCACATCATTAGGAGAATGATGTGATGGACAAGACCCACCCGTTAGCTTAGCATAATGATCATTTAGTTTATTGCTATTGCTTTCTTCATGTCAAATACTTATTCCTTCGACTATGAGATTATGCAACTCCTGGATACCAGAGGAATACCTTGTGTGCTATCAAACTTTACAACGTAACTGGGTGACCATAAAGATGCTCTACATGTATCTCCGAAGGTGTTTGTGTTGGGGAACATAGTAATAATTCAAAAAGATTCCTACTTGTCACCAAGATCAATCTAGGATATGCTAGCAACAAGAGAGGAGTGCATCTTCATACCCTTGAAGATCGCTAAGCGGAAGCGTTACAAGAACGCGGTTGATGGAGTCGTATTTGCGGCGATTCAAATCACGGAAGATCTGATCCAAGCGCCAAATGGATGGCACCTCCGGTTCAACACACGCACAGCCCGGGGACGTCTCCTCCTTCTTGATCCAGCAAGGGGAGAGGAGAAGTTGAGGGAGAGCTCCGGCAGCACGATGGCGTGGTGGTGGAGCTTGCAGTTCTCCGGCAAGGCTTCGCCAAGCACTACGGAGGAGGAGGAGGTGTAGGAGGAGGGAGGGCTGCGCCAGGGGAAGGGGGTGCAGCTGCCCTCTCTCTCCGTCACTATATATAAGGGGAGGAGGGAGGAGGAGGCGCCCTAGGGTTTCCCTAGGGGAGGGGCGGCGGCCGCAGGGGAAACCCTAGATGGGTTTGGGCGCCCCCACCCCTAGGAAACTTGCCCCCCCCAAGCCGGGAGGGGCGGCTGGCCTAGGGGAGGCACCCCCACCTCTCCAGGTTACGTGAGATGGGGTGGGAGGGGCGCACAGCCCCTTAGTGGGCTGGTGTGCCCCCTCCCCTTGGCCCATAAGGCCCCACAACGCTCGTCGGGGCCTCTGAAACTCCTTTCGGCCACGCTGGTCGTCACCCGGTACTCTCAGAACAATTCCGGACTCCAATACCCTTTGTCCAATATATCGATCTTCACCTCCGGACCATTCCGGAGTTCCTCGTCACATCCGGGAAATCATCCGGGACTCCGAACAACCTTCGGTAACCACATACTATTCCCATTACAACTCTAGCGTCACCGAACCTTAAGTGTGTAGACCCTACGGGTTCGGGAACCATGAAGACATGACCGAGACACCTCTCCGACCAATAACCAATAGCGGGATCTGGATACCCATATTGGCTCTCACATCTTCCACGATGATCTCATCGGATGAACCACGATGTCGGGGATTCAATCAATCTTGTATACAATTTCATGTGTCCATCGGTGTGTTACTTGTCCGAGATTCGATCGTCGGTATCCCTATACCTTGTTCAATCTCGTTGCCAGCAAGTCTCTTTACTTGTTCCATAACACATGATCCCGTGACTAACTCCTTAGTCACATTGAGCTCATTATGATGATGTGTTACCGAGTGGGCCCAGAGATACCTCTCCGTCTCACGGAGTGACAAATCCCAGTCTCGATTCGTGCCAACCCAACAGACACTTTCGGAGATACCTGTAGTGCACCTTTATAGCCACCCAGTTACGTTGTGACGTTTGATACACCCAAAGCACTCCTACGGTATCCGGGAGTTGCACAATCTCATGGTCTAAGGAAAGGATACTTGACATTAGAAAAGCTCTAGCGAACGAACTACACGATCTTGTGTTATGCTTAGGATTGGGTCTTGTCCATCACATCATTCTCCTAATGATGTGATCCCGTTATCAACGACATCCAATGTCCATGGTCAGGAAACCACAACCATCTATTGATCAATGAGCTAGTCAACTAGAGGCTCAATAGGGACATGTTGTGGCCTATGTATTCACACACGTATTACGGTTTCCGGTTAATACAATTATAGCATGAACGATAGACAATTATCATGAACAAGGACATATAATAATAACCATTTTATTATTGCCTCTAGGGCATATTTCCAACAGTCTCCCACTTGCACTAGAGTCAATCATCTAGTTACATTGCGATGAATCGAACACCCATAGAGTTCTGGTGCTGATCATGTTTTGCTCGTGAAAGAGGTTTAGTCAACGGGTCTGCAATGTTCAGATCCGTATGTACTTCGCAAATATCTAGGTCATATGTTTTAGATGTTGCTTCCACGCTCCACTTGGAGCTATCCCAAATGGTTGCTCAACTATACGTATCCGGTTTGCTACTCAGAGTCATCCGGATAGGTGCTAAAGTTTGCATCAACGTAACTGAGGGAGTCCTGGATTAGGGGGTGTCCGGATAGCCGGACTATACATTTGGCCGGACTCTTGGACTATGAAGATACAAATTGAAGACTTCGTCCCGTGTCCGGATGGGACTTTCCTTGGCGTGGAAGGCAAGCTTGGCGATACGGATATGTAGATCTCCTACCATTGTAACCGACTCTGTGTAACCCTAGCCCTCTCCGGTGTCTATATAAACCGGAGGGTTTTAGTTCGTAGGACGAAAAAACAATCATACCATAGGCTAGCTTCTAGGGTTTAGCCTCTCTGATCTCGTGGTAGATCTACTCTTGTACTACCCATATCATCAATATTAATCAAGCAGGAGTAGGGTTTTACCTCCATCGAGAGGGCCCGAACCTGGGTAAAAACATCGTGTCCCTTGTCTCCTGATGCCATCCGCCTAGACGCACAGTTCGGGACCCCCTACCCGAGATCCGCCGGTTTTGACACCGACATTGGTGCTTTCATTGAGAGTTCCTCTGTGTCGTCATCTTTAGGCCCGATGGCTCCTTCGATCATCAACAGCGATGCGGTCCAGGGTGAGACTTTTCTCCCCGGACAGATCTTCGTATTCGGCGGCTTTGCACTGCGGGCCAATTCGCTTGGCCATCTGGAGCAGATTGAAAGCTACGCCCCTGGCCATCAGGTCAGATTTGGAAGCTTGAACTACACGGCTGACGTCCGCGGAGACTTGATCTTCGAGGGATTCGAGCCACAGCCGAGCGCTCCGCACTGTCACGATGGGCATGATTTGGCTCTACCGCCGAACAGTGCCCTGGAGGCCGCACCCATACCCGCTCCGACCCTTAGCTCGGAGCCGACTGCGCAGATCAAGGACGGATGGCTAGACCCCGTCCCAGGGCTGTAGTCTCAACGGCGATCGAGCTGAACACCAGCCTTATCCCCTGCGAAACCCGTGACTCCAAGGTGCCGGACTCTTCTCCGGACTCCGAACCCCCCGCGCCCTTGCCAATCGAATCCGATTGGGCTCCGATCATGGAATTCACCGCCGCGGATATCTTTCAGCACTCGCCCTTCGGCGACGTTCTGAATTCACTCAGGTCCCTCTCTTTATCAGGAGAGTCCTGGCCGGATTATGACCGGCGGGATTGGGATGCGGATGACGAAGAAATTCGATGCCCACCCACCACCCACTTCGTAGCCACTGTCGATGATTTAACCGACATGCTAGACTTCGACTCCGAAGACATCGACGGTATGGACGACGATGTAGGAGACGAACAGGAACCAGCGCCTATAGGGCACTGGAAATCCACCTCTTCATACGACATATATATGGTGGATACACCCAAAGAAGGCGATGGCGACGGAACAGCGGGGGATGACCCCTCCAAGAAGCAACCTAAGCGCCGGCGTCAGCGGCGCCGCTCTAAGTCCCGCCAAAGCAAAAACGGTGATACCAGCACGGGAGATAATAACACCCCGGACAGTGCCGAAGACAACTCCCTCCAGCAAGACTCAGCGCAGGAGGATGGAGAAGCCAGCCCCCCTGAGAGGGTGGCAGATAAGGAGGAAGAGGATGATAATTACATGCCCCCTCCGAAGACGAGGCAAGCCTCGGCGATGACGAATTCATCGTGCCAGAGGATCCCGTTGAACAAGAGCGCTTTCAGCGCAGGCTTATGGCCACGGCAAGCAGCCTTAAGAAAAAGCAGCAACAGCTTAGAGCAGATCAAGACTTGCTAGCCGACAGATGGACTGAAGTCCTTGCGGCCGAAGAGTATGAACTCGAACGCCCCTCCAAGAGCTACCCAAAGCGCAGGTTGCTACCCCAATTAGAGGCGGAATCACTTACATCACCATAGCATGATGAGGTCGACCGGCCACCTCGTGGCCGCGACAAAGAGGCCTCTCGGCCCTCCACTCAAGCCGCACCCCGGCGCCGCTCAAAAAATACCAAGGCACGGGGAAATGCGCCAGACCTGCGAGATATATTGGAGGACAAGGCAAGGCAAACAAGACCGATCTACGGATCGCGCGGGCGCCCCACGACACGAGACGATAATCGTCACGCCGGATACAGTAAATCCGGCCGGGCCGAACACAGCAGACAAAGCTCGTTCGAGCTACGTCATGATATAGCCCAGTACAGAGGTGCTGCACACCCGCTATGCTTCACAGATGAAGTAATGGATCATCAAATCCCAGAGGGTTTCAAACCCATAAACATCGAATCATACGATGGCACAACAGATCCTGTGGTATGGATCGAGGATTATCTCCTTCATATCCACATGGCCCGTGGCGATGATCTACACGCCATCAAATACCTCCCCCTCAAGCTTAAAGGACCAGCTCCGCATTGGCTTAACAGCTTGCCAGCAGAGTCAATTGGTTGTTGGGAGGACCTGGAAGCCGCATTCCTCGACAATTTCCAGGGCACCTATGTGCGACCACCAGACGCCGATGACCTGAGCCACATAATTCAGCAGCCAGAAGAATCCGCCAGACAATTCTGGACACGGTTCCTAACCAAGAAAAATCAAATCGTCGACTGTCCAGACGCAGAGGCCCTAGCAGCCTTCAAACATAACATCCGCGACGAGTGGCTTGCCCGGCACCTAGGACAGGAAAAGCCGAAATCTATGGCAGCCCTGACGACACTTATGACCCGCTTTTGCGCAGGAGAAGACAGCTGGCTAGCTCGTAGCAATAACATGACCAAGAGCCCTGGTAATTCGGATACCAAGGACAGCAATGGCAGGTCGCGTCGTAACAAGCACAAGCACCGCATTAACAGCGACAACACTGAGGATACGGCAGTTAATGTCGGATTCACAGGCTCTAAACCCGGTCAGCGGAAAAAGCCATTCAAAAGAAATACTTCGGGCCCGTCCAGTTTGGACCGAATACTCGATCGCTCGTGCCAGATACATGGCACCCCCGAAAAGCCTGCCAATCACACCAACAGGGATTGTTGGGTGTTCAAGCAGGCTGGCAAGTTAGATGCCGCAAACAGAGACAAGGGGCTACATAGCGACGACGAGGAGGAGCCCCGGCCGCCGAACAGTAGTGGACAGAAGGGCTTCCCCCCACAAGTGCGGACGGTGAACATGATATACGCAACCCACATCCCCAAGAGGGAGCGGAAGCGTACGTTAAGGGACGTATACGCGATGGAGCCAGTCGCCCCAAAGTTCAACCCATGGTCCTCCTGCCCGATCACTTTTAATCGAAGGGACCACCCCACTAGCATCTGTCATGGCGGATTTGCCGCACTGGTTCTAGACCCAATCATTGACGGATTTCACCTCACTAGAGTCCTCGTGGACGGCGGTAGCAGCCTGAACCTGCTTTATCAGGATACAGTGCGGAAAATGGGCATAGATCCCTCAAGGATTAAACCCACTAAAACGACCTTTAAAGGCGTCATACCAGGTGTAGAGGCCAACTGTACAGGCTCCGTTACACTTGAAGTGGTCTTGGGATCCCCGGATAATTTCCGAAGCGAGGAGTTAATCTTCGACATAGTCCCGTTCCGCAGTGGCTATCACGCACTGCTCGGGCGAACCGCATTCGCCAAGTTCAATGCGGTGCTGCACTACGCATACCTCAAGCTCAAGATGCCAGGCCCTCGAGGAGTCATTACGGTCAATGGAAACACCGAACGCTCTCTCCGAACGGAGGAGCATACGGCAGCTCTCGCAGTAGAAGTACAAAGCAGCCTCTCAAGGCAATTCTCCAGTCCGGCTATTAGACGTCCGGACACCATCAAGCGCGCCCGGAGTAACCTACAACAAGACCGCCTGGCACGCTCCGAACAAGCGTAGCAATGCGGCCCCAACCCCAGCCCTCGCGAAGTTGTGAAACCAGTGCTACGCGTACATAACTACGCTCTGGAAATACCATGGGCAGAGGGGGAGGGGCACCATCACGGCACGCCCGAAACACGGCTTAAACCGCACTAGGGGCTGCCGATTTCTTCATTTTTTCTTACTTTCAGGACTCCATTCTTCGGAAGGCCTGTCCGGCAGTACAATTGCCGCACAAACGATACAACAACCAGGGAAGCAGAAAGCTACGCCGCACTAGGGAACTCCCAGGTGGTCTCTACAACGAGCAGTATACCTGTTTCGCATACCATTCCGCAGCTCTCCCCTGGAACGGATATGTTAAATAACCCCATCTTTTGCTTATTGCACTATTTGTATCGTTCTGCTTTGATCGCAGCTTTTTCAAATAAACAATGCATAGCTTTTGTCTATTATTGCATTACTCTTTTTTTATGTATATATGTTCATTAATGACATGTTGCACCCGTACACTCTGGTACGGCCAATACGCCAGGGGCTTAAGTACCCCACAATATGGTGTGAGAAGTCCGCACACTTTCACAAGTGCGGCACCCCGAACTTATAGCATTATATGCATCGGCTCCGAATCATGTCTTGGGTCAATAGTTGGGTTTGCCCGGCTCCTATGTTTTGGTACCTTACGTTCCGTTATATCGGCTAAGGTAGCGCTAGGAGAACTACTGCGATTGTGCCCCGGTTGAGCTGGGCTAAGCACCTCAGTAGAGAAAGCTAAAACTGACCGTCATGATGAGGCGAGAGCTGGTCGCTGTTCGAGAGGTTTTTGAGTCCCTAAAGACTTATGCCGCTTAGAGCGAGGAGTCGGCTTTGTCCGGCCTAGGCGTGGATAGCGCCCCGAACTCGGTCTTCCGAATACTAGGGGCTTCGCCAAAATTTAAAATTATAGAATTCTATGGCTAAGGAGAGTGATAAAGCATTATAGTCTGATTGCCTTGTTCGTTGTGTTGAGCGCCTCCCTCGAAGGACCCAAGAACGGGAAAAAGAGCGCTCAAGTTTATCTCGAACACCCGAGCACTCGTGGCATGGGGGCAGAAGCCGATGACTCACCATCTCTCAAATTCAATAAACGGCCGCATAGAAGGTAATATTTTAAATTCCAAAAGCGTTGCTTAGCGCATATGAACAAGTTTTCAGCGTATAGGATCACAAATGCGAGTTTACTCAAAAATTACATCTTTGGAGCATTCATCCGCTATAAGGCGGGCACCCTTCAGGACGCCCTCATAATACGCTTCCGGGACGCGATGCTCCTTGCCCTCCGGTGGCCCATCCTTCACCAGCTTCTCAGCATCCATCTTGCCCCAGTGTACTTTCACACGGGCAAGGGCCCTACGGGCACCCTCGATGCATACGGAGCACTTGATGACTTCAAGCCATGGACAGGCATCCACCAGCCGCCTCACCAGCCCGAAGTAGCTCCCAGGCATGGCCCCCAGGCCACAGCCGGACTATGAGACCCTTCATGGCCTATTCGGCCAACTTGTGGAGCTCGACCATTTGCTTCAGCTGGTCGCTCAGGGGCACCGGGTGTCCGGCCTCAGCATACTGAGACCAGAACACCTTCTTCGTCGAGCTCCCCTCCTCGGCTCGGTAGTACGCGGCGGCATCAGACGCACTGCGGGGCAAATCTGCGAATGCTCCTGGAGAGCTCCGGACTCGGGTAAGTAACAAGTAATTCACTTTCACATGCTTGCTTTGCATAATGAATTCCTTACCCGCCGCTATCTTTTTCATCGCCTCAATCTCCTGGAGGGCTTTTTGGGCTTCGGCCTTGGCAGACTTGGCGCTGTCGAGGGCTGCCACGAGCTCGGACGCTCGCGTCTTTGAGTCAAGCTCCAAACTCTCGTGTTTTTTCATGAGAGCCTGGAGCTCTTTCTGCACCTCTTCCACCCGCGCCTCCTGCTTTCCTCGCTCCGTGCGCTCCGCGGCCACTTTGTTTTCGGCCTCGGAAAGCGCTTTCCTCAGGGTCGCCACCTCGGTCGTGGCCCCTGTAATAGCACGTTGATCCTGTCATTTCTTGCAACCACATCTTTTCCATATACTTACGCAAGGCATTACTTACCTTCCTTCTCCTCGAGCTGCTTCTTGGCAAGGCCGAGTTCTTTCTCGGACCGCTCGAGGTTCTGCTTCAGCGTGTCCACCTCCGCAGTCAGTGCGGCGGAGGCCAGCAGCGAAGCCTGCATACGCATATCGACTTAATCATGTTAGACTCCTGCTAATGTTATTAGATCCTCTATTCGGCTTTTCTTTCCGAATGCCAAACAGAGCATGAGGGGCTACTGTCTATGCGGTAACATTTTCACATATTTTTCACATACCTCAAAGCTTGTTAGCAGGCTGGCACAGGCTTCAGTCAGCCCGCTCTTCGCGGACTGAACCTTCTGGATCACCACACTCATAATAGTGTGGTGCTCCTCGTCGATGGAGGCGCTGTTAAGCACCTCCAGCAGATTGTCCGGTGCCTCCGGTTGGACGGAGGTCACCGGCTCGGTAGGCTTGCTCCTCTTGGAAGGAGGTTGCCTGCCGGACTCCGGAACCTTTGAAGGTGCCGGCGCGGTGTCCGGCCCGGGGCCGGACTTGGATCCCTTGGGGGTCTCGTCCCCTTTGTGCCTGGAGTCCGGGAGATCGCCCTGCGGTGCCTCCAGGACCACCTCCTCCTGGCTTGGAGCCTTTTGGGATGCCACCTCGGTGTCGTCCGTAGGGCGAGGGGAGGTAGCGGTCGGGAGTGAAAGACTATTCACATCCGACGAATCCAGCGAACCGCTCGACGACACGTCGAGCCGGGCCTTGGGCGGACTGCATAATTATATTCGGCGTAAGAAGAAGCAGTGCAATTAAGGAACACTATGAATCACTCTGGTGTTCGAATACTTACGACTTCGCCAGGGGCTTAGCCCTGAGCAGCCACTCCCCTTCGCCGTCATCGGCGTTGGTGGAGCAGTCCGGAGGAAGGGTCCTCCCCTTCTTGGACCCCTCGGCCTCCCCAGTTGGGGCGGCCTTCCTTTTCTTCCCTCCCCCCGCTGGAGGGGGAGCGGCCTCTTCTTCCTCCTCCTCGTCTTCACGAGAGGAGTGCGTCTCGGAGTCATCGGATGATTAATCCGACACCACCGGGCGCCGGGAACTCTTTTGAGTTCCCGTGGCCTTCTTCTTGGCCTTCTTCTTCAGCACCACGTAAGGTGCCGGAGCCAGCAGCCCCGTCAAACGGGCATCCGCTGGGTCTTCGGGCAAGGGAGCCGGACAGTTGACCTGTTCAAACGTCCTCTGCCAGTCCTGTCAAAGGCATGGGGGCTTAGATCCCGCATAGAGTCAAACTATGAAAAATAAAATATCCTGTAAGAGATAAAAACAGCTTACCACGCTGGCTTGACGCTGCGTGCTGAATCCGCGATCCTCGGTAGCGGATGCGGGAGCCTCGGCGCCCTTGAATAGCGCCTTCCAGGCATCTTCGTACGTCGTGTCGAAGAGCCTGTTCAGAGTTCGGTGCTGCGCCGGGTCGAACTCCCACAGGCTGAAAGCCCGTTGTTGACACGGGAGGATCCGGCGGATGAGCATAACCTGGACTACATTGACGAGTTTGAGCTTCTTGTCCACCAGATTTTGGACGCATGTTTGGAGTCCGGTCAGCTCTCCTTTTTTACCCCACGACAGGCCCGTCTCTTTCCAGGAGGTGAACCGCATAGGGGGTCCGGATCGGAACTCGGGGGCTGCGACCCATTCAGGGTCACGCGGCTCGGTGATGTAGAACCACCCCGATTGCCACCCCTTTAGGGTCTCCACGAAGGAGCCCTCGAGCCATAGGACATTGGGCATCTTGCCTACCATGGCGCCTCCGCATTCCGCCTGGCTGCCGCGCACTACATTCGGCTTGACATTGAAGGTCTTCAGCCACAAGCCGAAATGGGGTTGGACGCGGAGGAAGGCCTCGCACACGACGATAAACGCCGAGATGTTGAGGATGAAGTTCGACGCCAGATCATGGAAATCCAGGCCATAGTAGAACATGAGCCCCCGGACAAATGGGTGGAGAGGGAAGCCCAGTCCGCGGAGGAAATGGGGGAGGAACACCACCCTCTCATGGGGCCTAGGGGTGGGGATGAGCTGCCCCTCGTCGGGAAGCCGGTGCGCGATGTCGTTGGACAGGTATCCGGCTTTCCTCAGCTTCTTGATGTGTCCCTCCGTGACGAAGGAGACCATCCACTTGCCTCCCGCTCCGGACATGGCTGGAGAAGGTTGAGGTGGTGAATGCGGACTTGGGCGTTGGAGCTCGAGTGCAAGGAAATGGATGAGCAAAGGAGGAAGAAGGCGTGGGTGAAAAGGTGGATCCTTATCCCCTTATATGGGCGGACGAAACTATGCATCCCCACCGGCCTGGTAAAACTCACTTATCTCCCAAGCGCCGTAATCAATGGCGCGGTTGGGTTACCCACGCCCGTATTGATGAGAATCCCGGAATAAGGGGACACGATCTCTGCTTCGACAAGACGTGCCAAGGAAACTGCCTCGCTAAACGCGCTGAGGTGGGACAGTAAAACGATTCGAATAAAGACTTGGCCGTGGTGTGATGTCACGCTACGGAATACGTCAGCAGATTAGATTTGTGTAAATACTATTCTCTCTATGGCAATATGTGGAACTTATTTTGCAGAGCCGGACACTATCATTGTGTTCTAAATCTTCTATGAAGTATTTGGAGGAGGAACCCGCCTTGCAATGCCGAAGACAATCTGCGCGCTGGACTCGTCGTCATTGAAGCCTGGTTCAGGGGCTACTGAGGGAGTCCTGGATTAGGGGGTGTCCGGATAGCCGGACTATACCTTTGGCCGGACTCTTGGACTATGAAGATACAAATTGAAGACTTCGTCCCATGTCCGGATGCGACTTTCCTTGGCGTGGAAGGCAAGCTTGGCGATACGGATATGTAGATCTCCTACCATTGTAACCGACTCTGTGTAACCCTAGCCCTCTCCGGTGTCTATATAAACCGGAGGGTTTTAGTCTGTAGGACGAAAAAACAATCATACCATAGGCTAGCTTCTAGGGTTTAGCCTCTCTGATCTCGTGGTAGATCTACTCTTGTACTACCATATCATCAATATTAATCAAGCAGGAGTAAGGTTTTACCTCCATCGAGAGGGCCCAAACCTGGGTAAAAACATCTAGTCCCTTGTCTCCTGTTACCATCCGCCTAGACGCACAGTTCGGGACCCCCTACCCGAGATCCGCCGGTTTTGACACCGACAGTAACCCTTTACGCCGAACACTTTATCACCTCCATAACCGAGAAACATTTCCTTATTCCTAAGGACAATTTTGACCGCTGTCCAATGATCCACTCTTGGATCACTCTTGTACCCCCTTGCTAGACACGTGGTGTTAGGGAATGTAGTATTTCAAAAAAAATCCTATGATCACACAAGATCTATCTAGGAGAAGCATAGCAAAGAGCGGGGAGAGTGTGTCCACGTACCCTTGTAGACCGAAAGCAGAAGCGTTTAGTAACGCGGTTGATGTAGTCGAACGTCTTCGCAATCCAACCGATCAAGTACCGAGCGCGCGGCATGTGGCACCCCGGCTCAGAGATACCGGAACACCCCGTATTCCAGCCCAGAGATCAAGGAGAAGTCTCTGGAATACGGCACTGCTTGACATAGAACAAATCAGCTCTTATTACAAGAATAATACAAGGGTCTGATGTTACAAAGAAGCACATCAGCATGGCGACACTACGCCTGCGATACTACATTTGCTCTACGCTAGCAGCGGAACAACCCGTAGCAGCGGAATACTTCTAGCAGCGTAACAACGACGAAGGTGGTGAACTCCACTCCGCAGGGACTCTGGCTGGGACACGATCTAGCTCGCACGCACGGCAACCTCGACAAGCAAGAAAGCAATCATAGCATCACCTGCAATCTGGCATGACACGCCAGGTCAGTACATTGAATGTACTTGCAAGCTCACAACAACCATAAACATCAAGGCAAGACAATAACATAGCATTAAGCAGGTTAATTAAATTAACATCTACCATGATACGACAGCAACTACTAAGCATGATATGAAACTACTACAATACTGATAAATCACCATCTTAGATCTCCATAACCATATCTCTCTTGGCTAACCGGCCAAGCAATATACCATCTCGATCACCTCGTGATCAAAACCAAACTGTGATCTTTCCGGCGACCACTACCATGACCAACACTTGGTCTCAACATCATCATCAACATCCTGCCAATCTGTGCTGCTCAACATATCATATAAATCACCTATAGGTCATTCCGTCATGTGAGTGTTGATCGAACGGTGTGACCTAGTACGAACCCATGCCCATGACCGAGGACGCAGCTATCGATAGATTTAAATACACACACTCTGCAGAGGTAGCGCACTTTACCCATGTCACAGAACCCATGGCCTCGTACTCCCATTCGGGTGGACCAACGGCGTTCGGACAAAACCGATCTACTACCCTGACACTCTCCCGGCCACTCCGACTCACTCCCCACTGGGATAGTCCTGGGTGGCCCCGTGTCTACCAAAGACACACTGACCACCGTCGTGGCGAAAACAAAAGGCGCCTAACAACAACTACGGGCACACAAGGTTATGTCCGCCTACCTGATCAGGGTAGGGCGCTCCCATAACCTTCCCTCGTTGGAGACACCGGCGAGAGGCACGGCAATAGACCGCATTAGGGCCTTCCCAAAAAGGCAAATGTGGTTGCTCTGGAAAAGCTCGGTTCGGTGGCACCTGACCAACTTAATGACGGAATTTATCCCCAAAAATATAACTGTGATAACTGATACTCCGATATCAACTATCAAACTATAATCCAAGCCATAGCAATATCCAACAAATAGGCTGAACATAATATCACCATACCAAAATACTCCGAGGACAACATAACACTACTACCATGATGAATCCAATAACGATAAAACTACTACTCAAATATCAAGAACTAATTATCCCACTATGATCCACATGCAAACATCACCTCCAACATCATACTCCAAAATAATACCAGATACCATCATGAAAATAATCATAATAGCCACTAAGAATCCAAAGGCACATGTCAACCACATAATCATCAAAATATAAGTCCTAGAACTCCAAGCAATAGTAACAGAACATCAACTAGCATCATGACAATAATCATACTAACCACTAATAATCCAAAGGAAGCATGACATCTAAAGTAATACTCCAAAATATAATAACAGATATCATCATGAAAACAACCATAATATCATCCACTCATACTCCAATGGCAACATGATACTCATCAACTACAAATATAACTCCTAGTAATCCAAACAACAGCATGGCAACAACAAGATCAAAATAATACTCCGAGAAAATTCCATGCACAAAGTCATGTAGCTAAAGCAATATTTTAAATAAGTTTAAATAATTTAAACCATGTCACTGCATTGCAATCATGCAAATGGAGGGTGTGGCTTGCCTGGGGTAGAAGAAATCACCGGGAGAAAGTGCGAAAAGCTCGCGAAAAGAATCACCGGAAAACATTCATTTTCGGAGGGGGCTGATTAAGCGTAAGGGCAAAATGGTCATTTTTAGAATGTTGAAACATAATGAAAATGAATCCAAAAGAACGGGCTCGACGAAACGAAGAAGTGGGCTTTGGATTCACCTCAAACGGAGTTACGAGCAAAAAGTTATAGTCGTTTTTCTGCCAGGGACCTATCTGTAAAGGAAAGATTTTCAGACTGGACTTAGGCAGAAAAACAGAAGGCGCACTACAGAAAAATACGTTTTCAGAACGGGGAAGCATATTTCAAGCCGCAGTAGAAATAGAGTACGCTTTCAAAGAAGTGAAAGCGTATTTCTGCCTGAAGCTCCATGGAATACGCTTTCCTTCATAGAAAACGTATTAGCCAAAAAGGCGTGTCCACTTACCCAGTCAGCAGAGGCGGGACCGGGCGTGGAGTCGCTGACGGGTGGGTCCCATGGGGCTGGGGCCCGTCACTTATCCAGCTGGGCAGGTGGGGTTAACGCCCACCCACCGACAGGTGGGGCCGCGGGCCCACTGGCCAGCTGGGTCAACTCCCTCCTCTCTCTCCTCCCGCTCCTTCTCTTCTTCCCCGACGCGGCGCAGAACAGAGGGAGGGCGCCGGCACCGGCACTGGCCTCGCGAGTTCCGGCCAAGGGGAGGCCACCGACGACCGCAGCGCAGCCCACCGCATCCATCCAGGGGAAAAACAAGCCCCGGGGAGGAGTGGGGAGGTGGCGACGGTTGGAGGAAGAAAGAGGCAGAGGCGGCGGCGATCTTCGGGGTACGCGTCCAGGGTGGCTCCGGCGGTGGGGCGATGACACGGGGAGGACCGCCGGGGTCTGGGTGGTGCTATGGTGAGGTCAGGAGGGAGGGGGAGGGCTTGGTTTGCTCGAATTTAGCCAGAGCACCGCGGCGGCCATGGTGGCCTACAGCAGCGAGGAGGGGCTCTGGAGCTTGGGAGAGAGGCTGGGTGGGGTAGTGGAGTGTGGGGAGGCTGCTAGTGTGCTTGAACAGCGCGGGGGAGGCCTATATATAGGTGGGCGAGGGGGAGGGGCTCGGGTGCCACCGGGCACGTCCGGCCAAGGCTCTAGCAACGTCCAGCGAGCACGGGAGGACGCGGGAACACGACGAGCTATGGATGCAGGGATCACAGAGTGGTAGACGACGCCGGGGAGCAGAGGAAGAAGCCGAGCACCATTAAAACATGCCGGGGCACTGTGCTCCCGTGGGCTTTCGGCTGCGAGCGTCGGTGGGCGTCGGTGAGGAAACAGACGGAGGGGGGAGAGGGGTCCAGGGGAACGACGACGACGAGATGCTGCCACTGGACATGCTCACGAGCTCTAAGACGACGAAAGGGAGCGGTGCCAAAGCACAAACGGTGCTCCGAACACGCCACAGCGCACAGAGCGCGTAAATGTGCATGCCAGCTGCGCAGTCACCACATGCACTGGCAGGTAGCGGGGGAGAGGGGCTTGAACATGTTGTCTAGCGGCAAGTTCATCCAGGGGAGGTTCCTACCGCGGTGGCAGATCAGTGAAAAGTGCTCTGGTTAAATGGTAGTCACCCTCTGAAGTTTACTGCAGTTAACTTGGGTGAACACTGGTGATCAATAGGGATTTTACTGGCGCCAAACAGTTTGTCTTGGGTGATTAACTAAGGAAGGACTATGATCCTGGAGGTTTTGAGCCATAATGGAGCACAAACTAACATAGTTGCTTTGTAACTCACATTATGTGTCCAGAATCAAGATTTGGATGATGCACTCACATGGAGTAATCACTTGGGCTGAAATTTGGCAAGGATTCATGATTTGGTCATAAGAACATGCTGTAGAAATTTCATACCAAATGGACAAGCCAAAGTGGTACTTGTTTCACAGCCATCCTCACTGACCAGAAACTTGCAAAAATTCTAGAGGAATATTTTCTTGATGAATTGATGCCAAATTTGGTGGAGAGATGTTATTTGGGTAGGAGAACAATCTGGTATTTTTTCAGAGTTAATGAAGCAATATAAAATACACTTGCTTCACAACCTGAAAATATTGCCAGAATCAAAGATTTGGTCCTGTGCTCAAATAGATCAAGGGATGGAGCTGAAATTTGGAGGAGGCTAATTATATGAGCACGTGAAGAGGCATGCAAAATTTCAACTCATTTGGATAACCCTAGCTAGCACTTCCTCCACAATGCCTTCTGACTGACAGAAAGTTTGAAAAATTGCTGAGGAAGATTGGCTACGCAAATAAAGTTGAATTTTGGCATGAGGCAATTATTTGGACATAAAAGAATGCCCAACAAGTTTGGGAGCAATCAGGAAAGGATAGGTGGCACTTCCTTCACAGAAAGCCACACTGGACAGAAATGAAGAATAATTATTGGGGAATTATTCTTGGGCTAGGACAGGAAAGTTTGGACATATTTGAGCAACATATGACCCAAAGAAATTATGAGAATTAATTGGGATTTTTGGGAGTGACAGAAATATAGGTTGCTTCACCACCTAGGGCAGACAGGGTTATTCCTTTAATAGAAAAAGGAATATTCCCTAAAAAAAGATTTTAGGGTTTGGTCAAGGAGTGGAGTGACATGATCTTGGCAAGATTTTGAGAATGATGAGCCACTTGGGAGGGAAAAAGAGGATGATTTCCTAGGTGACCCGGCCACAGAACCACTCCAAAAAGAAAAACAGAGCAAAAACCAATAAATCAAAAGAAAAAGAAAAGGGCCAAAATCCAGGCTGTTATAACTCTTACCCCCTTAAAGAAATCTCGTCCTCGAGATTTAGTTGCTCTGGGAACAAGTATGACTTGAGGAAACCGTTTCCAACTCGGGTATCCTTTTCCCTTTATTTATTGTTCCAGCAAGAATTTTATATGATTTGATCACCTTTGGTCGGGGCGGTTTGCTTCACCTTTCCCCAAACTCTGACTGCGTTTTTCCCCTCATATACCACTTCCTTTTGCTGACGTGAATTTTCGTATATCTGTGGTGATATCCAATGGATCTGAGCATAAATTTCCTTTTGTCATGAAAACCTTTTTACTTCTGTCATGGGGTTGCTTCAAATAAATGCAAGCCTTCTGGGTTCAATAAATGCTTAGAATTAATCATGGCCATCTTCTGACGGGATCTGACTGCTCATAGGTGGCACTGATTTATCTTGATTTATTCCTTTGGCTCGAGCATGAGATATGTACCAAAGATCCGACTGCCTTTCGTCGTGAACAATATAACGGTGTATGGAGTTTTAGTTGTGCCATACCTCAAATATTTACATCTTGAGACTGGCCGGACGAATGCTTTTCCTGATAGACTGACCGTGTACTTGATTCCATATACCGTGTCTGAGCTAATTGTTTGGCTTTTGATTTTTCTAATTTTGTCGGTATACCCATTTGGATTTTTCGCACTAACCATTCCAAGCGGGTTAGCGGGATATGCCATTCTTGTAAAACAGAGTGATCCTCTGAGGGTATGCCTTTGTGTCTCCGTATGTAATTATGGCCTTCAGTGACTTGGGTATCCCGACCCTGATGGTCATGCCAAAATCATCATACTGTTGCTGTCAGTCTCATCCTTTTGACGGTCATGATTTTCTTTGTTAGGATACTCTACTGAAATAACTTGGCCACACATGACCTTGATTCTTCATATGACCATGACTGGGGCTAGTGCAATATTTTTAGCATAATTCCTTGTGCTTGTTTTCTGACCTAGGTTCGCACATATACGACATATGATCAGGGCTTGTAGTGGTACAGAGCTCTTTGTTGAGGCCAACCATATAAAAGAGTGACAAGAGCCCATGAGATCTCCTTGTCGGTGCGGGAATAGTGGCCTTGGTGGCCATTGTAAAGACTGTGGATTTTGCATTGTCATCTTCAGATCTTGTCGATCATTGTATTACATGAGACGTATCTCTGCTCATTTTCCTTTCTCTGACTCGTGAGGTTGTGGGATCCTTACTTTCCTTAGGCATATCTGTTGGATCCTTGATGTACCTCGTATGAGTGACTGATATGATTGGGGATGTATGCTCACCATATGTGTAAGAATCATATGCAATTGAACACTTGATTCTTGAGGTAGGCATATGTTTTGACTGATTTGTGCTTCTGACCAAAAATATTGCGGATCTGACCCTTGAGATGTACTGCCATGTATTGCCAACTTACCGCATAATCTGTGAGAGCGGTGCAATAGTGTGGTACTGACGCGGACTAATTGGCTTACAAGGGAAGCCATCCGAGTAGCTTGCTGAGGAAGACTTGTAAACTTCTGCTCAAATCTGTTGTCTGGGTATCGTGTCGAAGAAGGCTCTATAACTTATACACGAAGCTTGATCCGATTATTGTGCTGGAGAAGCCTGAGTTCCGTACTTGAGAAGCTTCCCCTCGGGTTTGCTTGCTTGAGAAAAATTCATTTTCGTCTGTCACAAGATTTTACCGAGATATCTTGCTAAGAAAGACCGGTGTGCCGGAAATTGTTCATATATCATGCTGAGGAAAATTTAGGAGCCTTGCATCATAAATTTCTTCCGATAACGTGTGGAAGAAGACTGAGTTTCTTACATCCAAAGCTTCATACTAATATGCAGACTGAAATCTACACACACGCCCATAATATTTTGTGGCTGACTATTTGCATGAGAAAATTTGTTTGACTGTCTTCCTTGAGCATATCACATTCTGACTTTATTTCGGATGATAACATATTTCAAGCATCATGCATTGCTGAGCCAAAATTTTGTATATGACCCATACCTTGGACTGAAAATATACCGTTGATCTTGTACCTGACTTGTATTGCTGCTGACTTGATCATTACTGCCGTGAGGATTTTGTACTGATGTAGACATGAGTTATCAGTACTGTTGTGAGGAGTGCACACTAATGCAAAATTTGATTATCAGCCTCAAGATCAGATATTCCCCATTTCACTGCAGTCGGCTGAGAATTCCATTCTGTTTAGCTGAGTTTCCAAATATTTGAACTCCTCCGGTGTCAGTTGATGAGCAACTCTTTATAGGGGAAAAATAATGTAACACCGGGGCCCAAAAAGAAAGAAGCAAAAGAAAACTCAACTAAACAAAAGCACACAACAACAATCAATTCACACACAATCAATGTCACATATTACTGCTAGTCACACAATATGCATGCCTACTTAAGCACACAAATCTCGCGGAATCTCCGGTTCTACGATCTAGCATGCTGTGACGATGTGCACGAGGACGAATAAATGTGTGGAAGAATTGGTGTAAACAGCGCTACACCAAGTGCTAGCTTAGCCCGGTAGCAACCTGGACTAGCTCGAAGGTGAGGACGTAGTTGGTAACCATGTAGCAGGACACGAATGTCGCGACCACATTATTATC
This sequence comes from Triticum aestivum, assembly GCF_018294505.1. Lineage (NCBI taxonomy): Eukaryota > Viridiplantae > Streptophyta > Magnoliopsida > Poales > Poaceae > Triticum > Triticum aestivum. The sequence goes on from NC_057796.1 coordinate 250,626,049, forward strand.
AAGCGGACGGAAAATATCAGTACTCGTCCAAGTAATAAGGATAACGGGGAAAAACTGAGTCTGCTGGCATTGCCCTTTCGTGATGACTAAGATCATTAAGGGTTGCCAACACGACAAAATAAAAAGAACGATCCGGGATAGAAGCATGTCTACTACTGAAACAAAATGGGGCTGAAAGAAAGAAATCAGCGCGATACCTGAGCACCATTTTTGCAAACAGTGTCGGAATCAATTGGCATCATTCTGCTGGGACAGAAATGACACCAATCACTGAAAGAAAAAGGAACTGGAGAAATGCAGAGGCTGAGCTATAGTGGATCCGAACCGATGCCAGCTACACTCACCAGATAAACCGTTAGCAACAAATACTAAGGCTATATGCATGCTATGCAACAAACAAATGCAGCAACCAAATGCAATAAACAAGTCGGACCTTAAACTACCAATTTCTACCGCTCGCGTTGACTAGGGCGTCCTACAGCCAGACCTGCTCTGATACCAAGCCTGTGGCATCCCGACTCAGAGATACCGGAACGCCCCATATTCCAGCCCAGAGATCAAGGAGAAGTCTCTGGAATACGGCACTGCTTTACATAGAACAAATCAGCTCTTATTACAAGAATAATACAAGGGTATGATGTTACAAAGAAGCACATCAGCATGGCGACACTACGCCCGCGATACTACACTTGCTCTATGCTAGCAACGGAACAACCCGTAGCAGCGGAATACTTCAAGCAGCGGAACAACGATGAAGGTGGTGAACACCACTTCGCAGGGACTCTGGCTGGGACACGATCTAGCTCGCACGCACGGCAACCTCGACAAGCAAGCAAGCAATCATAGCATCACCTGCAATCTGGCATGACACGCCAGGTCAGTACATTGAATGTACTTGCAAGCTCACAACAGCCATAAACATCAAGGCAAGACAATAACATAGCATTAAGCAGTTTAATTAAATTAAGATCTACCATGATACGACAGCAACTACTAAGCATGATATGAAACTACTACAATACTGATAAATCACCATCTTAGATCTCCATAACCATATCTCTCTTGGCTAACCGGCCAAGCAATATACCATCTCGATCACCTCGTGATCAAAACCAAACTGTGATCTTTCCGGCGACCACTACCATGACCAACACTTGGTCTCAACATCATCATCAACATCCTGCCAATCTGTGCTGCTCAACATATCATATAAATCACCTATAGGTCATTCCGTCATGTGAGTGTTGATCGAACGGTGTGACCTAGTACGAACCCATGCCCATGACCGAGGACGCAGCTATCGATAGATTTAAATACACACACTCTGCAGAGGTAGCGCACTTTACCCACGCCACAGAACCCATGGCCTCGTACTCCCATTCGGGTGGACCAACGGCGTTCGGACAAAACCGATCTACTACCCTGACACTCTCCCGGCCACTCCGACTCACTCCCCACTGGGATAGTCCTGGGTGGCCCCGTGTCTACCAAAGACACACCGACCACCGTCGTGGCCAAAACAAAAAGGCGCCTAACAACAACTACGGGCACACAAGGTTATGTCCGCCTACATGATCAGGGTAGCGCGCGCCCATAACCTTCCCTCGTTGGAGGCACCGGCGAGAGGCACGGCGATAGACCGCATTAGGGCCTTCCCAAAAAGGCAAATGTGGTTGCACTGGAAAAGCCCGGTTCGGTGGCACCTGACCAACTTAATGACGGAATTTATCCCCAAAAATATAACTGTGATAACTGATACTCCGATATCAACTATCAAACTATAATCCAAGCCATAGCAATATCCAACAAATAGGCTGAACATAATATCACCATACCAAAATACTCCGAGGACAACATAACACTACTACCATGATGAATCAAATAACGATAAAACTACTACTCAAATATCAAGAACTAATTATCCCACTATGACCCACATGCAAACATCACCTCCAACATCATACTCCAAAATAATACCAGATACCATCATGAAAATAATCATAATAGCCACTAAGAATCCAAAGGCACATGTCAACCACATAATCATCAAAATATAAGTCCTAGAACTCCAAGCAATAGTAACAGAACATCAACTAGCATCATGACAATAATCATACTAACCACTAATAATCCAAAGGCAGCATGACATCTAAAGTAATACTCTGAAATATAATAACAGATATCATCATGAAAACAACCATAATATCATCCACTCATACTCCAATGGCAACATGATACTCATCAACTACAAATATAACTCCTAGTAATTCAAACAACAGCATGGCAACAACAAGATCAAAATAACACTCCGAGAAAATGCCATGCACAAAGTGATGTAGCTAAAGAAATATTTTAAATAAGTTTAAATAATTTAAACCATGTCACTGCATTACAATCATGCAAATGGAGGGTGTGGCTTGCCTGGGGTAGAAGAAATCACCGGGAGAAAGTGCGAGAAGCTCGCGAAAAGAATCACCGGAAAACGTTCATTCTCGGAGGGGGCTGATTAAGCGTAAGGGAAAAATGGTCATTTTCAGAATGTTGAAACATAATGAAAATGAATCCAAAAGAACGGGCTCGACGAAACAAAGAAGTGGGCTTTGGATTCACCTCAAACGGAGTTACGAGCAAAATGTTATAGTCGTTTTTCTGCCAGGGACCTATCTGTGAAGAAAAGATTTTCAGACTAGACTTAGGCAGAAAAACAGAAGGCGCACTACAGAAAAATACGATTTCAGAACGGGGAAGCACATTTCAAGCCGTAGTAGAAACAGAATACGCTTTCAAAGAAGTGAAAGCGTATTTCTGCCTGAAGCTCCATGGAATACGCTTTCCTTCGTAGAAAACGTATTAGCCAAAAAGGCGTGTCCACATACCCAGTCAGCAGAGGTGGGACCGGGCGTGGAGTCGCTGGCGGGCGGGTCCCACGGGGCTGGGGCCCGTCACTTATCCAGCTGGGCAGGCAGGGTCAACGCCCACCCACCGACAGGTGGGGCCGCGGGCCCACTGGCTAGCTGGGTCAACTCCCTCCTCTCTCTCCTCCCGCTCCTTCTCTTCTTCCCCGACGCGGCGCAGAACAGAGGGAGGGGCGCCGGAACCGGCACTGGCCTCGCGAGTTCCGGCCAAGGGGAGGCCACCGGCGACCGCAGCGCAGCCCACCGCATCCATCCAGGGGAAAAACAAGCCCCGGGGAGGAGTGGGGAGGCGGCGATGGTTGGAGGAAGAAAGAGGCAGAGGCGGCGGCGATCTTCGGGGTACGCGGCCAGGGTGGCTCCGGCGGTGGGGCGAGGACCCGGGGAGGACCGCCGGGGTCTGGGTGGAGCTATGGTGAGGTCAGGAGGGAGGGGGAGGGCTTGGTTCGCTCGAATTTAGCCGGAGCACCGCGGCGGCCATGGCGGCCTAGAGCAGCGAGGAGGGGCTCTGGAGTGTGGGGAGGCTGCTTGTGTGCTCGAACAGCTCGGGGGAGGCCTATATATAGGCGGGCAATGGGGAGGGGCTCGGGTGCCGCCGGGCACGTCCGGCCGAGGCTCTGGCGACGGCCAGCGAGCACGGGAGGGCGCGGGAACACGACGAGCTATTGATGCAGGGATCACGGAGAGGTAGACGACGCCGTGGAGCAGAGGAAGAAGCCGAGCACCATTAAAACATGTCGGGGCACTGTGCTCCCGTGGGCTTTCGGCGGTGAGCGTCGGTGGGCGTTGGTGAGGAAACGGACAGAGGGGGAGAGGGGTCCAGGAGAACGGCGATGACGAGATGCAGCCACTGGACATGCTCACGAGCTCTAAGAAGACGGAAGGGAGCGGTGCCAAAGCACAAACGGTGCTCTGGACACGCCACAACGCACAGAGCACGTAAATGTGCATGCCAGCTGCGCAGTCACCACATGCACTGGGAGGTAGCGGGGGATAGGGGCTTGAACATGTTGTCTAGCGGCAAGTTCATCTAAGGGAGGTTCCTACTGCGTTGGTAGATCAGTGAAAAGTGCTCTGGTTAAATGGTAGTCACCCTCTGAAGTTTACTGCAGTAAACTTGGGTGAATACTGGTGATCAATAGGGATTTTACTGGCGCCAAACAGTTTGTCTGGGGTGATTATCTATGGAAGGACTATGATCCTGGACGTTTTGAGCCATAATGGAGCACAAACTAACATAGTTGCTTTGTAACTCACATTATGTGTCCAGAATCAAGATTTGGATGATGCACTCACATGGAGTAACCACTTGGGCTGAAATTTGGCAAGGATTCATGATTTGGTCATAAGAACATTTTGTAGAAATTTCATACTAAATGGACAAGCCAAAGTGGTACTTGTTTCACAGCCATCCTCACTGACCAGAAACTTGCAAAAATTATAGAGGAATATTTGCTTGATGAATTGATGCCAAATTTGGTGGAGAGATGTTATTTGGGTAGTAGAACAATCTGGTATTTTATCAGAGTTAATGAAGCAATATAAAATACACTTGCTTCCCAACCTGAAAATATTGCCAGAATCAAAGATTTGGTCCTGTGCTCAAATAGATCAAGGGATGGAGCTGAAATTTGGAGGAGGCTAATTATATGAGCACATGAAGAGGCATGCAAAATTTCAACTCATTTGGATAACCCTAGCTAGCACTTCCTTCACAATCCCTTCTGACTGACAGAAAGTTTGAAAAATTGCTGAGGAAGATTGGTTAGGCAAATAAAGTTGAATTTTGGCATGACGCAATTATTTGGACATAAAAGAATGCCCAACAAGTTTGGGAGCAATCAGGAAAGGATAGGTGGCACTTCCTTCACAGAAAGCCACACTGGACAGAAATAAAGAATAATTATTGGGGAATTATTCTTGGGCTAGGACAGGAAAGTTTGGACATATTTGAGCAACATATGACCCAAAGAAATTATGAGAATTAATTGGGATTTTTTGGAGTGACAGAAATATAGGTTGCTTCACAACCTAGGGCAGACAGGGTTATTCCTTTAATAGAAAAAGGAACATTCCCTAGAAAAAAGTTTTTAGGGTTTGGTCAAGGAGTGGAGTGACATGATCTTGGCAAGATTTTGAGAATGATGAGCCACTTGGGAGGGAAAAAGAGGATGATTTCCCAGGTGACCAGGTCACAGAACCACTCCAAAAAGAAAAACAGAGCAAAAACCAATAAATCAAAGGAAAAAAGAAAAGGGCCAAAATCCAGGCTGTTACACGGCACCTCCATGATTTGCACACGTTCAGCTCGGTGACGTCCCATGAACTCTTGATCCAGTTGAGGTCGAGGGAGAGTTCCGTAAGCATGACGGCATGGTGACGGTGATGATGAAGTTACCGGGGCAGGGCTTCACCTAAGCACTACGACGATATGACCGAGGTGTAAAACTATGGAGGGGTGCACCACACACGGCTAAGAGATTGTCTGTTGTGCCTTTGGATGCCCCCTCCCCACGTATATAAAGGAGGGAGGGAGGAGGAGGCCGGCCAGGAGGAGGCGCGCCCAAGGGGGGGAGTCCTACTCCAAGTAGGATTCGCCCCCCCCCCCCTTCCTACTTCCACAAGGAGAAGGGGGGAAGGAGAGGGAGAAGAGAAGGAAAGGGGGGCCCGGCCCCCCTAGCCCTAGTCATATTCGGTTTGGGCTAGGGGGCGTGCGCCACACCTTGGCGTGCCTCCTCTCTTCCACCACTAGGCCCATGAGGCCCAATAACTTCCCGGGGGGATTCCAGTAACCCTCGGTACTCCCAAACTTATCCGAAACAACCCGAACCATTCCGGTGTCCGAATGTAGCCTTCCAATATATGAATCTTTATGTCTCGACCATTTCGAGACTCCTCGTCATATCCGTGATCTCATCCGGGACTCCGAACAACCCTCGGTACATCAAATCACATAAACTCATAATATGAATCGTCATCGAACGTTAAGCGTGCGGACCCTACGGGTTCGAGAACTATGTGGACATGACCGAGACACATCTCCGGTCAATAACAAATAGAGGAACATGGATGCTCATATTGGCTCCTACATATTCTACGAAGATCTTTATCGGTCAAACCGCATAACAACATACGTTGTTCCCTTTGTCATCGGTATGTTACTTGCCCGAGATTCGATCGCCGGTATCATCATACCTAGTTCAATCTCGTTACCGGCAAGTATCTTTACTCATTCTGTAATGCAACATCCCACAACTAACTCATTAGTCACATTGCTTGCAAGGCTTATGGTGATGTGCATTACCGAGAGGGCCCAGAGATACCTCTCCGACAATCGGAGTGACAAACCATAATCTCGATCTATGCCAACTCAACAAACACCATCGGAGACACCTGTAGAGCATCTTTATAATCACCCAGTTACGTTGTGACGTTTGATAGCACACTAAGTGTTCCTCCGATATTCGGAGTTGCATAATCTCATAGTCATAGGAACATGTATAAGTCATGAACAAAGCAATAGCAATAAACTAAACGATCATAGTGCTAAGCTAACGGATGGGTCTTGTCCATCACATCATTCTCTAATGATGTGATCCCATTCATCAAATGACAACACATTTCTATGGCTAGGAAACTCAACCATCTTTGATTAACGAGCTAGTCTAGTAGAGGCATACTAGGGACACTCTGTTTGTCTATGTATTCACACATGTACTAAGTTTCCGGTTAATACAATTCTAGCATGAATAATAAACATTTATCATGATATAAGGAAATATAAATAACAACTTTATTATTGCCTCTAGGGCGTATTTCCTTCAGTCTCCCACTTGCACTAGAGTCAATAATCTAAATTACATTGTAATGATTCTAACACCCATGGAGTCTTGGTGTTGATCATGTTTTGCTCGTGAGAGAGGCTTAGTCAACGGGTTTGCAACATTCAGATCCGTATGTATCTTGCGAATCTCTATGTCTCCCTCCTTGACTTGATCGCGGATGGAATTGAAGCATCTCTTGATATGCTTGGTTTTCTTGTGAAATCTGGATTCCTTTGCCAAGGCAATTGCACCAGTATTGTCACAAAAGATTTTCATTGGACCCGATGCACTAGGTATGACACCTATATCGCATATGAACTCCTTCATCCAGACTCCTTCATTTGCTGCTTCCGAAGCAGCTATGTCCTCCGCTTCACACGTAGATCCCGCCACAACACTCTACTTGGAACTGCACCAACTTACAACTCCTCCATTCAATATAAATATGTATCCGGTTTGTGAGTTAGAGTCATCCGGATCAGTGTCAAAGCTTGCATCGACTTAACCATTTACGACGAGCTCTTTATCACCTCCATAAACGAGACACATATCCTTAGTCCTTTTTAGGTTTTCAAGATGTTCTTGACTGCTGTCCAGTGATCCACTCCTGGATTACTTTGGTACCTTCCTGCTAAACTAATAGCAAGGCACACATCAGGTCTGGTACACAGCATTGCATACATGATAGAACCTATGGCTGAAGCATAGGGAATGACTTTCATTTTCTATCTATCTTCTGCAGTGGTCGGGCATTGAGTCTGACTCAACTTCACACCTTGTAACACAGGCAAGAACCTTTCTTTGCTTGATCCATTTTGAACTTCTTCAAAACTTTATCAAGGTATGTGCTTTGTGAAAGTCCAATTAAGTGTCTTGATCAATCTCTATAAATCTTGATGCCCAATATATAAGCAGCTTCACCGAGGTCTTTCAATGAAAAAAATCTTATTTAAGTATCCTTTTATGCTATCTAGAAATTCCATATTATTTCCGATCAACAATATGTCACCCCCATATAATATCATAAATGCTACAGAGCTCCCACTCACTTTCTTATAAATACAGGCTTCTCCAAAAGTCTGTATAAAACCATATGCTTTGATCACACTATCAAAACGAATATTCCAACTCCGAGAGGCTTGCACCAGTCCATAAATGGATCGCTGGAGCTTGCACTCTTTGTTAGCACATTTTGGATCGACAAAACCTTCTGGTTGCATCATATACAACTCTTCTATAAGATATCCATTAAGGAATAAAGTTTTGACATCCATTTGCCAAATTTCATAATCATAAATGAGGCAATTGCTAACATGATTCAGACGGACTTAAGCATCGCTACGGGTGAGAAGGTCTCATCGTAGTCAACTCGTTGAACTTGTCGAAAATCTTCCGCAACAGGTCGAGCTTTGTAGACAGTAACATTACCGTCAGCGTCAGTCTTCTTCTTGAAGATCCATTTATTCTCTATGGCTTGCCAATCATCGGGCAAGTCAACCAAAGTCCACAATTTGTTCTCATACATGGATCCCATCTCAGATTTCATGTCCTCAAGCCATTTCACGGAATCTGGGCTCATCATCGCTTCCTCATAGTTCGTAGGTTCGTCATGGTCAAGTAACATGACTTCCAGAACAGGATTACCGTACCACTCTTGTGCGGATCTTAATCTGGTTGACCTATGAGGTTCGGTAGTAACTACATCAGAAGTTTCATGATCATTAGCTTTCTCACTAATTGGTGTAGGAATCACTGGAACTGATTTCTGTGATGAACTACTTTCCAATAAGGGAGCAGGTACAGTTACCTCATCAAGTTCTACTTTCCTCCCACTCACTTCTTTCGAGAGAGACTCCTTCTCTAGAAAGGATCCATTCTTAGCAACGAATATCTTGCCTTTGGATCTGTGATGAAGGTGTACCCAACAGTCTCTTTTGGGTATCCTATGAAGACACATTTCTCCGATTTGGGTTCAAGCTTATCAGGTTGAAGCTTTTTCACATAAGCATCGCAGCCCCAAACTTTAAGAAATGACAACTTGGGTTTCTTGCTAAACCATAGTTCATATGGTGTCGTCTCAACGGATTTAGATGGTGCCCTATTTAATGTGAATGCAGCTATCTCTAAAGCATAACCCCAAAACGATAGCGGTAAATCAGTAAGAGACATCATAGATCGCACCATATCTAATAAAGTGTGGTTACGACGTTTGGACACACCATTACGCTGTGGTGTTCCGGGTGGCGTGAGTTGAGAAACTATTCCGCATTGTTTCAAATGGAGACCAAACTCGTATCTCAAATATTCACCTCCACGATCAGATCGTAGAAACTTTATTTTCTTGTTACGATGATTTTCCACTTCACTGTGAAATTCTTTGAACTTTTCAAATGTTTCAGACTTATGTTTCATCCAGTAGATATACCCATATCTGCTCAAATCATCTGTGAAGGTCAGAAAATAACGATACCCGCCGCGAGCCTCAACACTCATCGGACCGCATACAGCAGTATGTATTATTTCCAACAAGTCTGTTGCTCGCTCCATTATTCCGAAGAACAGAGTCTTAGTCATCTTGCCCATGAGGCATGGTTCGTAAGCATCAAGTGATTCCAAAAGTGCATCAGCATGGAGTTTCTTCATGCGTTTTACACCAATATGACCTAAACAGCAGTGCCACAAGTAAGTTGCCTATCATTATTATACTAATATCTTTTGGCTTCAACACTATGAATATGTGTATCACTACTATCGAGATTTAATAAAAATAGACCACTCATCAAGGGTGCATGACCATAAAATATATTACTCATATAAATAGAACAACCATTATTCTCTGATTTAAATGAATAACCGTCTCGCATCAAACAAGATCCAGATATAATGTTCATGCTTAACCCTGGCACCAAATAACAATTACTCAGGTCTAAAACTAATCCCGAAGGTAGATGTAGAGGTAGCGTGCCGACGGCGATCACATCGACTTTGCAACCATTTCCCACGCGCATCGTCACCTCGTCCTTAGCCAATCTTCACTTAATCTGTAGTCCCTGTTTCGAGTTGCAAATATGAGCAACAGAACTAGTATCAAATACCCAGGCACTACTACAAGCATTAGTAAGGTACACGTCAATAACATGTATATCAAATATACCTTTCACTTTGTCATCCTTATTATCTGCCAAATACTTGGGGCAGTTCCGCTTCTAGTGACCAGTCCCTTTGAAGTAGAAGCACTCAGTCTCAGCCTTAGATCCAGACTTGGGCTTCTTCACTTGAGCAGCAACTTGCTTGTCGTTCTTCTTGAAGTTCCCCTTCTTCCCTTTGCCCTTCTTCTTGAAACTAGTGGTCTTGTTAACCATCAACACTTGATGCTCCTTCTTGATTTCTACCTCCGCAGCCTTTAGCATTGCGAAGAGCTCGGGAATTGTCTTATCCATCCCTTGCATATTGTCGTGGTACTAAGACTGACAGTAGAATAGGGGGTAAGTATGGAGAGGCAAGATCCTAGCTATGGTGAAGTTGTACACACGAGTTTTACGAGTTCAGGCCCTTCTCAGAAGAAGTAACATCCCTACGTCTCGGAGCCCGGAGGCGGTCGACTGGATTATGTATATGTGTGTTTACAGGGGTGCGAACCCCTGTGCATGTGGAGGGGGGCGGCTTATATAGAGTGGGCCAGGACCCCAGCCAGCCCACGTTACAAGGGATTTAAGGTACATCAAGAGGGGGGCGTTACTGGTAACGCTAGTAATAAAGAGACATAATGACCATTAAAGCTACGACGTAATGTCCGACCGTTGCAGTACGGAGTGGCTTTAGATCTTCTGGCGGTCGAGTGACAGTCTCCATGGTCGAGTGACTTCGAGTCTTCCGAGTGGAATGCTTCATGGTCGAGTGGATGATGACTCTTTTTCGAATGCTTCTGGTTTTAGGGTGATGTCCTTGGGAAGGGTATCTTGGACAGGCCTATGACCCTACCCTAGGTACATAGCTTCATCACATATTATAGTTCATCACGAAGCTTTTGTAGCTTGGTGGCAGTGATTGAAGAACTCTGTCAATGAGACTATCAACCGGCAGATTAACTACCAGTTGAGTCAAATGATTGTGGTACCCAGACATTATGAGTATATGCTCACTGACAGAACTATTCTCCTCCATTTTGCAGTTGTAGAACTTATTGGAGACCTCATATCTCTGAATCCGGGCATTTTCTTGAAATATTAACTTCAACTCCTGGAACATCCCATATGCTCCATGACATTCAAAACATCGTTGAAGTCCAGATTCTAAGCCATAAAGCATGGCACACTGAACTATCGAGTAGTCATCAGCTTCGCTCTGCCAGGCGTTCACAACGTCTGGTGTTGCTCCTGCAGCGGGTCTTGCACCTAGTGGTGCTTCTAGGACGTAATTCTTATGTGCAGCAATTAGGATAATCCTCAAGTTATGGACCCAGTCCATGTAGTTGCTACTATCATCTTTCAACTTAGCTCTCTCTAGGAACGCATTAAAATTCAACGGAACAGTAGCAGGGGCCATTTATCTACAATAACATAGACATGGAAAATACTATCAGGTACTAAGTTCATGATAAAGTAAAGTTCAATTAATCATATTACTTAAGAACTCCCACTTAGATAGACATCCCTCTAATCATCTAAGTGATCACGTGATCCATATCAACTAAACCATGTCCGATCATCACGTGAGATGGAGTAGTTTTCAATGGTGAACATCACTATGTTGATCATATCTACTATATGATTCATGCTCAACCTTTCGGTCTCAGTGTTCTGAGGCTATATCTGCATATGCTAGGCTCGTCAAGTTTAACCCGAGTATTCTACGTGTGCAAAACTAGCTTGCACCCGTTGTATGTGAGCGTAGAGCTTATCACACCCGATCTCACGTGGTGTCTCGGCACGACGAACTGTCGCAACGGTGCATACTCAGGGAGAACACTTGTACCTTTAAATTTAGTGAGAGGTCATCTTATAATGCTACCGCAGTACTAAGCAAAATAAGATGCATAAAGGATAAACATCACATGCAATAAGTATAAGTGATATGATATGGCCATCATCATCTTGTGCCTTTGATCCCCATCTCCAAAGCACCGTCATGATCACCATCGTCACCAGCTTGACACATTGATCTCCATCGAAGCATTGTTGTCGTCTCGCCAACTATTGCTACTATGACTATCGCTACCACTTAGTGATAAAGTAAAGCAATTACATGGCGATTGCATTTCATACAATAAAGCGACAACCATATGGCTCCTGCCAGTTGCCGATAACTGTTACAAAACATGATCATCTCATACAACAATTTATATATCATCACTTCTTGACCATATCACATCACAGCAAGCCCTGCAAAAACAAGTTAGGCGTCCTCTACTTTGTTGTTGCAAGTTTTACGTGGCTGCTACGGGCTTCTAGCAAGAACCGTTCTTACCTACGCATCAAAACCACAACGATTTTTAGTCAAGTGTGTTGTTTTAACCTTCAACAAGGACCGGGCGTAGTCACACTCGATTCAACTAAAGTTGGAGAAACTGACACCCACTAGCCACCTATGTGTGAAGCACGGCGGTAGAACCAGTCTCATGAACGCGGTCATGTAATGTCGGTCTGGGCCGCTTCATCCAACAATACCGCTAAATCAAAGTATGACATGCTGGTAAGCGGTATGACTATTATCGCCCACAACTCTTTGTGTTCTACTCGTGCATATAACATCTACGCATAGACCTGGCTCGGATGCCACTGTTAGGGAACATAGTATTTCAAAAAAATCCTACGATCACGCAAGATCTATCTAGGAGAAGCATAGCAACGAGTGGGGAGAGTGTGTCCACGTACGCTCGTAGACCGAAAGTGGAAGTGTTTAGTAACGTTGATGTACTCGACCGTCTTCACGATCCAACCGATCAAGTACTGAACGCACGGCACCTCCGCGATCTGCACACATTCAGCTCGGTGACGTCCCTCGAACTCTTGGTCCAGCTGAGGTCGAGGGAGAGTTCCGTTAGCATGATGGCATGGTGACGGTGATGATGAAGTTACCGGCGCAGGGCTTCGCCTAAGCACTACGACGATATGACCGAGGTGTAAAACTGTGGAGGGGGGCACCGCACATGGCTAAGAGATTGTCTGTTGTGCCTTTGGGTGCCCCCTCCCCACGTATATAAAGGAGGGAGGGAGGAGGAGGTCGGCCAGGAGGAGGTGCGCCCAAGGGGGTGTCGGTGTCAAAACCGGCGGATCTCGGGTAGGGGGTCCCGAACTGTGCGTCTAGGCGGATGGTAACAGGAGACAAGGGACACTATGTTTTTACCCAGGTTCGGGCCCTCTCGATGGAGGTAAAACCCTACTCCTGCTTGATTAATATTGATGATATGGGTAGTACAAGAGTAGATCTACCACGAGATCAGAGAGGCTAAACCCTAGAAGCTAGCCTATGGTATGATTGTCCTTCGTCCTACGGACTAAAACCCTCCGGTTTATATTGACACCGGAGAGGGCTAGGGTTACACAGAGTCGGTTACAATGGCTGGAGATCTACATATCCGTATCGCCAAGCTTGCCTTCCACGCCAAGGAAAGTCCCATCCGGACACGGGACGAAGTCTTCAATCTTGTATCTTCATAGTCCAAGAATCTGGCCAAAAGGTATAGTCCGGCTATCCGGACACCCCCTAATCCAGGACTCCCTCAGTAGCCCCCGAACCAGGCTTCAATGACGATGAGTCCGGCGCGCAGATTTGTCTTCGGCATTGCAAGGCGGGTTCTTCTCCAAATTCCGTGTACCTGTTGAATAGTGTCCGGCTTCTTGTGAATATTGCGCTCCTTGGCTTCCACGCCCAATAATGGCCATCTTCCACGCGTCAAACGAATGCGAAAAGCCAGGATGTTTTTACATTTACCCCCCTAGCTACGCAAATGAGCTGCCTATAAAAGAGACGAGGATTTAGATCCGAATCACACCATCTCCCCTTTGCGAGCATTCATCAGAGCGCATCTGACAGAGATCCATTCCATCATGGCCAGTCGACGTAGCTCCTCCTCTCGCCCTCCCAGCCCTCAGCCTGGAGATTGGGAGAGATGTTCCATCCCGCACAGCGAGCTAGTGACACTCCAAACCAAGGGGTTTCTTCCCCCAGCCTACATGGTCCCAGTTCGAGCCGGGCTTGCCACCTATAATGGCGGAGAGCAAGCGGAGAGCGTCCCAAATCCCTCCAAAGGAGAGCGGATATGCCTGGTCCCTTATCTGATAAGAGGGCTCGGATTTCCAATTCATCCGTTTCTCCGGGGGCTCCTGGAGTTCTACGGCCTCCAGTTGCACAACCTTACGCATGCCTCCATATTGCATATCGCGGGCTTCGTAGCCCTTTGCGAGCTGTTTTTGGGCTGCGAGGCTCATTTCGCGTTGTGGAAGAAGCTGTTCTGCCCGGTACCCCGTTCTGAGAAGGGGTCAGTATATCAAGTGGGCGGAGCAGAAGTGTGGCGCATCGCCGGGACCGGATATCTATCCGGAACCCCAAAGAAGGCGTCCGAAGACTGGCCTTCAGAATGGTTTTATATAGAGGACGTCCCGTTGCCGGATCCTGTTCGGATCGGCCTTCCTAAGTTCAATAGTGCTCCCCTGAAGAAGCACCTAAGCTGGCGTCCACGGAGCCTCAGAAGGAAAGTGACAAGGACGTTCTTTACCTGATGGGCCGGATAAGGTTGTTAGCTCATTCCAGTCTGACCATGATCGGGGTCATGGCCGCATGCATTATGCGGGGGGTGCAGCTACTTCAGTATAGAGGCCACCCCATGTGGGACTTCAACGGGGAGGACGAAGCCACCCGCTACGGCCGTAAGGGGCCGGAATCGGTTGCTGCTCTAATAAAGATCTTGTCCGCTTTGTACAAGGGAGAAGAGGAGGAATTTCTCCGCGTCAACCCACGGGGCGGATTTTCTATGTACAATCCTCCCAGCTGGGTAAGTGGACACTTTCACTCGCCCATCCGTTTTATATTCCCATAGTTAAGTATTTAGTCTAGCGATTTCAACGCAGGAGCTGCGCTAGGCAGTAAAGGAAATAAACAGCCCTCCTCCACAACCCGAGGATCCGGGACGGTCCCTCGACCCGGCCTCTGAAGAGGATCCGGACTTATCTGTGGAGCTGATCGATGGGGTGTTTCATCAATTAAGCAAGGACAACGCCTTGGTGGCCATTACGGCCGATTATCCCGGACTGCTTCCGGCCTCACAGGTAACTGAGACCGAAGTCCCCTATACTTTGAAAATGATCCACCCGTGCTTATTTTTGATCACCGTATACCAATGGTGTTTTATAGGGGAGGTCCTTGAGGCGGAAGGCCGAGCCTGCGGCGACTAGCCAACAAGGGGCAGCAAGGCCCAGCAGGTTGAAAAGAAGTGCGGTCCGGATTGAGACGCCGGCGCAAAGGTACGGCACGCCATCTTATTCCCAGGTGTTATAACTTCAAGGCATATTAACGCTCGTGCTCTCTTCAGGAAAAAGAGCGCTCGCCGGACTATATCCGGGGAGGTCGCCAATCACGCCTCCACCAGCCAGGCTCCAAGGCCGGGTCCGGAAGCGGAGGCGAACACGAGGCGCGCACCGGACGCTCCTCCGACAGAGGATGTGGACAGGCTGTTTGCCACCAACTCCGAGGTGGAGAGTGCCATGAACCACAGGCGTCGCCGGACAGTTCTTCGCGACACTTGTTTCTCCCAAGAGGCGTTGGATGGCTTCAATTCGGGAGATGCGTACCTTCGTGCCGCTCAAAATGGTCTAGCCAGAGCCACGAAGCAGTATGTAAAAGACATACGGGTAAGAAAATTTGATGATTATATATATCAGTAGCCCCCGAGACTTGAAACAGTTGGAATAGCTGATTTAAGGATCATATAATATGCAGGTTCTTACGGAAAAGAATACCCAACTGTCCCAGGAGCTAGAAGAGTGCAAAGCCCAACTTGAGGCCGCACTAGCCGCAGCAGGGGAGCCCAAAGAGACCCCCTCTGGTAATATATCCGTCAAATGATAAGTACCAAATAAAGTGCAGCGTGTATGCAAGTCTGACAATAAAATTGCCGATGGCGCCGGATTAGATCCGGACAAGCAACAACTCCTACGTCAGCTAAAGGCTGGTGAGAGCGTGCTGACCAAGGTGAGGCGGGAGAAGAACGATCTCCAAGATGCCAACACCAAGCTGGGCGTAGAACTAAAGGATGTTCGTGCCGAGCTGTCAGACTCCGTTAAGGAGAATCAGCGGCTTCGACGCGGCATATTTAGTAAGTGCTTGAGCGAACTTTGAAAAAGAGTTCGGCTAGGAAGCTGTCTGATAGAGTTATGTCTGTAGGTATGCTAACAGGTCGTCCTGCGGAGGAAATGCCCGGTTCTACGGGTGACATTCTTCCCGAGCTCTCACAATTGCACGAACGAGTTCGGCAGGTGATGCAAGGCATCGCTCAGGCCTTGTGGCCATCCATCTCCATGCCCGAAGGCCTTGGAGAGCTTGCAGAGAAACTGAAGGGAGCGCGGCGGCGCTTCCGATTGTGGAAGATATCGGCCTACCGTCAAGGCACCAGGGAGGCCTGGGCCATGGTGAAGACGCAGTACACGAAGGCTGACCCAAACCACATGGCCGAGGTCGGACCTGTAGGGCCCGATGGGAAGGAGATCCCTGTGAGCTTAGTGTACGGCCAAGTAGAATTGGCTGCAAAGTATTCCCAACAGGACTGTAAACTAGACAGCCTATTAGATGGTATTGAAGAGGAATACAATCAGTCAAATTGACTTTATGTAATTTAAAGTGACATGTATAATGCCTTCTAGCCGGATTGTAGATCGTTTGTCCTGGCGGACCTTTTCGCTTTAACCTCGGGACCCGACAGTCCGGAGTGTGTCCGAATACCCTCTCGGTTATGTAAGAACCGGGGCATGCATGGAGACCAGGCATAGGGGTCATTAGTGCTTGAACAGACAAGTGCCCAACTAGTTATGTTATATTACATGGTTAGTAAGAAACATCTTCCAGGGAGAATAGTTTCGTTAGGGGTTCCTTTCCCTGGGAGGCATGCCCTAAAGTGCATGTCCGTACTGCAAAAAGAGACGCAGGAAAAACATCTGGGGGAGGATAAATAAATAAGTGAGAAATCATCTTTAGTTCACCGACCGAATATTCCCTTAAGAACGCTAGCTTTCGGCTTCACCCAGTCTGAGGTACACATCCAGCTGACCCGGCAGTAACAATCGCAGAGGTGCTCCCTTTACCACCTAGCCGAACAATCGGGAACGTAGGGGTAAGCACAGGAGCCAGGCAACCCAGCTTGGCCAAAACTTAAGTCATATCGATGCATATAATGGTGGAGAAAAGGTACATGCGGAAGTGTGACACATGTATTGGGCATGAAGTCCGTATAAATAAGCTTCTGTGAAAGAAGCCCCCAGGTCTAGTGAGCGCGGATAGCGCGTCGGTTGTGTGCAAACAAGGCACAGATGAGCCTTTAAAGGCTACAAGAGGAAAGTAGGGGAGAAGGAGAGAAATGTAAGACAGACAGTGTATGAAAAATGGACAGAGGAAGGAGACGAACACAGAGTCCGGCGCTAGGCGTAGAATCGTCGAAGACGGGCTGCGTTCCATGGGTTCGGCTCGAATCGGTTATCCGATGCATCTCGCAGGCGGTACGCTCCACCGGTCAGGACTTGGTCAATAATGAAGGGACCTTCCCATTTGGGCTTGAGTTTGTCCTTTTTCTTGTCCGGCAGGCGTAGAACTAATTCGCCAACATTGTAATTTTTGGCTCGTACTTCTCTGCTTTGGTATCTTCGAGCCTGCTATTGGTAAAATGCGGAACGGGCTTTTGCCACGTCACGCTCCTCCTCCAAGGCGTCCAGACTGTCCTGCCGATCGAGCTCGGCTTCTCTTTCTTCGTACATGCGCACACGAGGTGAGTCATGAATTGTGTCGCAGGGCAAAACCGCCTCTGCGCCGTATACCATGAAGAATGGTGTGTATCCGGTGGTGCGATTCAGCGTGGTCCGCAGCCTCTAGAGTACGGAGTCGAGCTCCTCTACCCAGTGCGTGTTAGATTCCTTAAGGGACCGCACTAATCTGGGTTTGATGCCGCTCATGATAAGACCATTTGCTCGTTCAACCTGGCCGTTAGTTTGTGGGTGATAGACGGAAGCATAATCGAGCTTGATGCCCATGTTTTTGCACCAGAGTTTTATCTCGTCGGCCATAAAGTTCGTGTCGTTATCAGTGATGATGCTGTGGGGGACGCCGTAGCGGTGTACGACCCCGGATATGAAGTCCATCACCGGTCCAGATTCGGCCGTCTTAACAGGCTTGGCTTCTATCCATTTGGTGAACTTATCCACCATGACCAGTAAGTATTTTTTCTTGTGGGTTCCTCCTTTAAGGGGTCCAACCATGTCAACCCCCAGACCGCAAAGGGCCAAGTGATGGGGATAGTTTGGAGGGCGGTGGGTGGCATATGGCTTTGGTTTGCAAAAAGCTGGCAACCAACGCATCGTTGGACTAAGTCCTGAGCGTCTGCTCGGGCCGTCGACCAATAAAATCCTGTACGGAAGGCCTTGCTTACAAGGGCCCGAGCTGCGGCGTGATGACCGCCGAGTCTGGCATGAATTTCAGCCAGAAGGTTCCGCCCTTCCTCTTCGGAGATGCACCTTTGAAGGACTCCGGTGGTGCTTTTCTTGTAAAGCTCTCCCTCATGGACTTTATAGGCTTTAGATCGCCGTACTATGCAGCGTGCCTCGTTTTGGTCCTTGGGGAGTTCTGTCCACGGGGCAATGATGGCCATTATTACGTGGGCTGAAGATGTTATTTCGTTGGCAAAGCCTCCGATTATGTCAGAATGTTCGGTGTCGGGCAGTGCGGTTGGGTCCGGGCTGTTATTGCCGGGTTCCCCTTCCCATACTACGGATGGCTTGAACAGCCTTTCCAAGAAGATGTTGGGGGGACTACATCGCGTTTTGCGCCAAGGCGTGCCAGGACATCTGCCGCCTGATTATTTTCCCGGGCTATATGGTGAAATTCGAGCCCCTCGAACCGAGCTGACATTTTTAGGACGGCGTTGCGGTAAGCTGCCATTTTCGGATCCTTGGCGTCAAAGTTTCCATTTATTTGGGATATCGCGAGGTTCGAATCCCCGCGCACCTCTAGGCGTTGAATGCCCATGGATACTGCCATCCGGAGACCATGTAGAATGGCCTCATATTCGGCTGCGTTGTTGGAGTCCGTATACATTATCTGGAGTACGTATTGAACTGTATCTCCTGTGGGGGACGTCAAAACGATGCCAGCCCCTAGACCGGCCAACATTTTGGAGCCGTCGAAGTGCATGATCGAGTTTGAATATGTGCCGTACTCTTTAGGGAGTTCGGCTTCCGTCCATTCGGCGACGAAGTCGGCCAAAACCTGCGACTTAATAGCTCACCGTGGCTTGTAAGTTATGTCGAATGGGAGGAGCTCAATGGCCCATTTTGCAATCCGACCCGTCGCGTCACGGTTGTTTATAATATCGTTAAGTGGCACTTCCGAGGCTACTGTTATCGAACACTCTTGAAAGTAGTGTCGCAGCTTCCTGGATGCCATAAATACCGCGTACACTATCTTTTGATAATGCGGGTACCGTGACTTGCACGGAGTAAGGACAGTGGACACATAGTAGACCGGCTTTTGAAGGGGGAATTTGTGTCCGTCCGTTTCTCGTTCGACGATGAGCACTGCGCTTACGACTTGATGAGTTGCCGCAATGTATAATAGCATTGGTTCGCCAATATTTGGCGCGGCCAGGACTAGGTTTGTTGCCAATATGGCTTTTATTTTGTCGAGTCCGGCCGTGGCGGCATCCGTCCACTCGAAGTGTTCGGTGCGCCGAAGGAGGAGATAAAGGGGTAATGCCTTTTCTCCCAAGCGGGAGATAAAGCGGTTAGTTTTTGTATTTGTTTGAGGTCCTTTGGGATATCCAATTGTGACAGAGCTCGGATCTTGGCTGGATTTGCTTCAATTCCTCTACCGGATACAATGAAGCCCAAGAGCTTTCCGGCAGGAACGCCGAAAACGCATTTTTCCGGGTTGAGCTTGATGTCGTATGTTCGGAGGTTATCGAATGTAAGCCTCAAGTCGTCTACTAGAGATTCGACATGTCTTGTTTTGACGACCACGTCATCTACGTATGCCTCCACTGTTTTGCCGATCTGGTTTGCCAGACATGTCTGAATCATGCGCTGATATGTTGCGCCGGCGTTTTTAAGCCCGAAGGGCATTGTGTTGAAGCAGAATGGGCCGTATGGTGTGATGAATGCCGTTGCGGCTTGGTCTGGCTCTGCCATCTTAATTTGATGGTAGCCGGAGTATGCATCGAGGAAACACAATGAATCGTGTCCTGCGGTAGCGTCGATAATTTGATCGATGCGGGGGAGGGGGAAG
This sequence comes from Triticum aestivum, assembly GCF_018294505.1. Taxonomy (NCBI): domain Eukaryota; kingdom Viridiplantae; phylum Streptophyta; class Magnoliopsida; order Poales; family Poaceae; genus Triticum; species Triticum aestivum. The sequence goes on from NC_057796.1 coordinate 250,646,264, forward strand.
GGATCCTTTGGGCAAGCCTTGTTGAGGTCTTTAAAATCGACGCACAGGTGCCAGGATTTGTCCTTCTTTGGTACCATCACCAGGTTTGCTAGCCAGTCCGGGTGTTTTATGTCTCTGATGAACCCGGCCTCCAATAGCTTGGCTTGTTCCTCTCCCATGCCTTGTCTCTTAGGTTTGGAGAAACGCCGAAGAGCCTGTTTGACTGGCTTGAATCCTTTTAGGATATTTAAGCTGTGTTCGGCCAGCCTGCGTGGGATTCCTGGCATGTCTGAAGGGTGCCAGGCGAAAATGTCCCAGTTCTCACGTAGGAACTCTCGCAGTGCGGCGTCTACATCAGGGTTTAACTGTGCCCCGATGGAAGCTGTTTTCATGGGGTCCGTTGGATGGACCTGGAATTTGACTATTTCGTCCGCCGGTTTAAAGGAGGTGGACTTGGAACTTTTATCGAGTATCACATCGTCCCTATTCACCATGGAGCGCAGCGCAGTCAGTTCCTCAGCCGCTAGGGCTTCGGATAGTGCCTCAAGGGCCAGTGCGGCTGTCTTATTTTCGGCGCGGAGTGCTATGTCTGGATCACTAGCAAGAGTGATGATTCCGTTGGGCCCGGGCATCTTGAGCTTCATGTACCCGTAATGGGGTATGGCTTGGAAGATTGTAAACGCCTCCCGCCCTAGCAGAGCGTGATATCCGCTACTGAACGGGGCCACTTGGAACGTGGCCTCTTCGGACCTGTAATTATCCAGCGTGCCGAACACCACATCTAGTGTGATTTTTCCTGTACAGCGCGCTTCCCGACTGGGGATTATTCCTCTAAAGGTTGTGCTGCTTCGCTCAATGCGGTTCCAGTCTATTTCCATTTTTTGAAGGGTTTCCTCGTAAATGAGGTTCAATCCGCTGCCGCCATCCATGAGCACCTTGGTAAGGCGAAAGCCGTCCACTATTGGACTGAGGACCAATGCGGCTGGTGCTCGGGCTGTTCTGAATTTAGGTTCATCACTGGCATTAAAAGTAATAGTCGTCTCACTCCATGGGTTTATTGTTGCTACTTGGTAGACTTCGGCAAGGCTGCGGAGTGTTCGTTTCTGCATATCATTTGATGCGAAAGTCTCAAAGACTGTTAATACCGTGCTGGTATCCCTGGGATGGCTTTCTGTTGCTTCTGGAATTAGAAGATCTTCGCCCTTTTGGCTACCTGCCGGAGTATCCAACATGCTCTAAGGCTATGAGTTGGTATGGTGCCCTCTGTACTTTGAATTTTACAGGGTCCATTAAGCCATCCTTCCAGTACGGTTCAATGCCCTGTAGAGGGTTTTTGTTTTTTGGTGTTTAACCCGGGTGTCTGGCGATAATGCACCCTTTTATTTCGGACTGGGCTTGTATTCAGGGCCAGATTATCCCAAAATTTTATTTCGGTTTTCCAGGTGCTTTCCATCGCACAGTACTTCTGTACTATGGACGCCAAGTCAGCGAAGCGTGTAATTTCACGGCGACTTATGGCGTTGAGGACTCCCTTGTCCGTGCAATTATTGCAGAAGAATGAAATTGCGTCTTCCTCGCGGCAGTCCTTTATCCTGTTCATAACCAGGAGGAATCTGGCCCAGTAATGATGTACTGTTTCTTCGGGCTCTTGCCTAATTTGGGATGGATCGCTTATGTTCGGGTGGGTGGGTGGAATTGAATCCGAAACCTCACCCAATCTGAGACTCAGGGGCCAAGGACTTTCCGAACTCGGAAGTTTGGATTCCTGGATGTTGTCCGATGAGTCTAGCTTGTAGCCTGATTCAAAGTTCAGGTCTTGAGTGACATCCTTCCCTCCGCGGGTATCCGGCTTGGAGGGATCGGGAATCCGGACATAGCTAGTCCTTAAGATGGATGAAGGGTCGCCGAGTCGTCCCTCTACCACTGCAATGTGATGGGTGACTTGGGGAGAGTTAATCTCTCTCAGATCGGGTTTAGGCCCAATCTGGTCGTAGTCTGTAGCGACTCCCAGGGCGGCGATGCGATCCAAGAGCTCGTTTAGGGAAGAAAGCTCCATTGGATCTAACTGCTCGGCAAGTTCCGAGTTGACATAAAGATTGCTTTTGATGACCCGAGAAGTCATCGTCGGCGCAGCGGCCGAACAGGCGGTCATAAGGAAACCACCTAGCCGGAGAGTTTGGCCGACAGCCAAAGCTCCCTTGGCAACGGTGCCGTCTTTAAAGACGGGACGAGGCATCCTTCCTGATGGCGACGGCACAGAGGAACTCTCAATGAAAGCACCAATGTCGGTGTCAAAACCGGCGGATCTCGGGTAGGGGGTCCCGAACTATGCGTCTAGGCAGATGGTAACAGGAGACAAGGGACACGATGTTTTTACCCAGGTTCGGGCCCTCTCGATGGAGGTAAAACCCTACTCCTGCTTGATTAATATTGATGATATGGGTAGTACAAGAGTAGATCTACCACGAGATCAGAGAGGCTAAACCCTAGAAGCTAACCTATGGTATGATTGTCCTTCGTCCTACGGACTAAAACCCTCCGGTTTATATAGACACCGGAGAGGGCTAGGGTTACACAGAATCGGTTACAATGGCCGGAGATCTACATATCCGTATCGCCAAGCTTGCCTTCCACGCCAAGGAAAGTCCCATCCGGACACGGGACGAAGTCTTCAATCTTGTATCTTCATAGTCCAAGAGTCCGGCCAAAAGGTAGTCCGGCTATCCGGACACCCCCTAATCCAGGACTCCCTCAGGGGGAGTCCTACTCCAAGTAGGATTCGCCCCCCCCCCCTTTCCTACTTCCACAAGGAGAATGGGGGAAGGAGAGGGAGATGAGAAGGAAAGGGGGGCCGGCCCCCCTAGCCCTAGTCCAATTTGGTTTGGGCTAGGGGGGGCACGCGCCACACCTTGGCATGCCTCCTCTCTTCCACCACTAGGCCCATGAGGCCCAATAACTTCCCGGGGGGTTCCGGTAACCCCCGGTACCCCGAAACTTATCCGAAACGACCCGAACCATTCCGGTATCCGAATGTAGCCTTCCAATATATGAATATTTATGTCTCAACCATTTCGAGACTCCTCGTCATGTCCGTGATCTCATCTGGGACTCTAAACAACCTTCGGTACATCAAATCACATAAACTCATAATACGAATCATCATCGAACGTTAAGCGTGCGGACCCTACGGGTTCGAGAACTATGTAGACATGACCGAGACACATATCCGGTCAATAACCAATAGCGGAACCTGGACGCTCATATTGGCTCCTACATATTCTAAGAACATCTTTATCGGTCAAACCGCATAACAACATACGTTGTTCCCTTTGTCATCGGTATGTTACTTGCCCGAGATTCGATCGTCGGTATCATCATACCTAGTTCAATCTCGTTACCGGCAAGTCTCTTTACTCGTTCTGTAATGCAACATCTAGCAACTAACTCATTAGTCACATTTCTTGCAAGGCTTATAGTGATGTGCATTACCGAGAGGGCCCAGAGATACCTCTCCGACAATCGGAGTGACAAATCCTAATCTCGATCTATGTCAACTCAAAAAACACCATCGGAGACACCTGTAGAGCATCTTTATAATTACCCAGTTACGTTGTGACGTTTGATAGCACACTAAGTGTTCCTTCGGTATTCGGGAGTTGCATAATCTCATAGTCATAGGAACATGTATAAGTCATGAAGAAAGCAATAGCAATAAACTAAACGATCATAGTGCTAAGCTAACGGATGGGTCTTGTCCATCACATCATTCTCTAATGATGTGATCCCGTTCATCAAATGACAACACATGTCTATGGCTAGGAAACTTAACCATCTTTGATTAACGAGCTAGTCTAGTAGAGGCATACTAGGGACACTCTGTTTTTCTATGTATTCACACATGTACTAAGTTTCCGGTTAATACAATTCTAGCATGAATAATAAACATTTATCATGATATAAGGAAATATAAATAACAACTTTATTATTGCCTCTAAGGCATATTTCCTTCACGTGGCAAGGCACATATCAGGTGCGGTACATAGCATGACATATTGTATAGAGCCTATGGCTAAGGCATAGGGGATGACCTTCGTCCTTTCTCTTTCTTCTGCCGTGGTCGAGCATCAAGTCTTAACTTCACACCTTACAACTTAGGCAAGAACTCCTTCTTTGATTGATCCATCTTGAACTCCTTCAAGATCATGTCAAGGTATGTGCTCTGTGAAAGTCTTATCAGGCGTATTGATCTATCTCTATAGATCTTGATACCCAATATGTCAACAGTTTTACCCAGGTCTTCCTTTGAAAAACTCCATTCAAACAACCCGTTATGCTTTCCAGAAATTCTACATCATTTCCGATCAACAATATGTCATCCACATATACTTATCAAAAATGTTGTAGTGCTCCCACTCACTTTCTTGCAAATACAAGTTTCTTGCAAACTTTGTATAAACCCAAAAGCTTTGATCACCTTATCAAAGCGTATGTTCCAACTCCGAGATGCTTGCTCCAGTCCATAGAAGGATCGCTGGAGCTTGCATACCTTCTAGCATCCTTAGGATCGACAAAACCTTCTGGTTGTATCACATACAGCTTTTCCTCACGGAAACCGTCAAGGAAACTTTGTTTTGACATTCATCTGCCAGATTTCGTAAATGAAAACGCAGCAACTGCTAACATAATTCTAACAGACTTTAGCATCGCTATGATTCAGAGAGTCTCATCATAGTCAACTCCTTGAACTTGTCAGAAACTTCTTTGAGACAAGTCGAGCTTCATAAATGGTGATATTACCATCAGTGTCTGTCTTCTTCTTAAAGATCCATTTATTCTCAATGGCTTGCCGATCTTCGGGCAAGTCCACAAAACTCCATACTTTGTTCTCATACATGGACCGTATCCCGGATTTCATGGCTCCTAGCCATTTGTTGGAATCCGGGCCCACCATCGCTTCTCCATAGCTCGTAGGTTCACCGTTGTCCAACAACATGACCTTTAAGACAGGGTTACTACTCAGAAGTTGTACGCACCCTCGTCGACCTACGAGGTTCGATAGTAACTTGATCTGAAGCTCCATGATAATTATCATTAGCTTTCTCTTCAACAAACATAGGTGCCACAGAAACATCTTTCTGTGCTGCGCTACTCTCTGGTTTAGGTGAAGGTTCAACAACCTCATCAAGTTCTATCTTCCTCCCACTCGGTTCTTTCGAGAGAAGCTCTTCCTTGAGAAAGGACATGTTCTTAGCGACAAACACTTTGCCCTCAGATCTGAGATAGAAGGTATACCCAATCGTCTTCTTTGGGTATTCTATGAAGACACAATTGTCCGCTTTGGGTTCGAGCTTTTGTGGCAGAAGCCTATCGACATAGGCATCGCAGCCCCAAACCTTAAGAAACAACAACTTAGGTTTCTTGCCAAACCATAGTTCATACGGTGTCGTCTCCATGGACTTAGATGGTGCCCTATTTAAAGTTAATGTAGTTGTCACTAATGCATAACCCCAAAAATGATAGCGGTAGATCGGTAAGAGACATCATAGATCGCACCATATCCAATAGAGTGCGATTACGACGTTCGGACACACCATTACGCTATGGTGTTCCAGGTGGCGTCAACTGTGAAATGACGCCACGTTGTCTTAAGTGAATGCCACACTCATAACTCAGATACTCTCCCCTTGATCATATCATAGAAACTTGATCTTCTTGTTACGATGATTCTCAACTTCACTCTGAAATTGCTTGAACTTTTCAACATTTCAGACTTATGCTTCATTAAGTAAACATGCCCATATCTACTCAATTCATCGGTGAAGGTGAGAAAATAACGATATCCACCGCACGCATCAACACTCATCGGACCGCACACATCAGCATGTATGATTTCCAACAAGTCACTTGCCCGTTCCATTGTTCCAGAAAACGGGGTTTTAGTCATCTTGCCAATGAGGCATGGTTCGCATGTGTCAGGTGATTCAAAATCAAGTGACTCCAAAAGTCCATCGGCATGGAGGTTCTTCATGCACTTTACACCAATATGACCTAAGTGGCAGTGCCACGAGAAAGTGGTACTATCATTATCAACTCTTCATCTTTTGGCATCAATGTTATGAACATGTGTATCACTATGACCGAGATTCAATAAACCATTCACATTGGGTGCATGACCATAGAAGGTGTTATTCATGTACACAGAATAAACATTATTCTCTGACTTAAATGAATAACCGTATTGCAATAAACATGATCTAATCATGTTCATGCTCAACGCAGACACCAATGCAAACAACATTTATCTAGGTTTAACACTAATCCCGAAGGTAGAGGGAGCGTGCGATGGTGATCACATCTACCTTGGAAACACTTCCAACACACATCGTCACCTCGCCCTTAGCTAGTCTCTGTTTATTCCGTAGCTTTTGTTTTGAGTTACCAATATTAGCAACTGAACCGACATCTAATACCCATGTGCTACTAGGAGTACTAGTAAGGTACACATCAATAACACATATATCAAATATACTTTTGTTGAAGTTGCCAGCCTTCTTATCTACCAAGTATTTGAGGCAGTTCCGCTACCAGTGACCGTTCCCCTAATACAAGCACTTCGTCTCGGGTTTGGGCTCTTGTGATTCTTCACTGGAGCGGCAACAGGCATGCCATTCATGAAGTTTCCCTTCTTTCCCTTGCCCTTCTTGAAACCAGTGGTCTTGTTAACCATCAACACTTGATGCCCCTTCTTGATTTCTACCTTCACGGCCTTAAGCTCGACGAATAGCTCCGGGATCATCTTCCCTTGCATGTTATAGGTCATCACGAAGCTCTAGTAGCTTGGTGATAGTGACTGGAGAACTTTGTCAATCACTCCCTTATCTGGAAGATTAATTCCCATTCGATTCGAGCGTTTGAAGCACCCAGACATTCTGAGCACATGCTCACTGGCTGAGCTATCTCTCCTCCATCTTGTAAGCAAAGGTCTTGCCAGAGGTCTCAACCTTTCAACACGGGCATGAGTCTGAAATACCAATTTCAGCTCTTGGAACATTTCATATGTTCCATGGTGTTCAAAACACCTTTGGAGCCCCGACTCTAAGCCGTAAAGCATGGCACACTAAACTATCAAGTAGTCATCAGAACGTGTCTGCCAGATGTTCACAACATCCACAGACGATGCCAGAGGGATTGGCACATCGACGGTGCATCAAGGACGGAAGCCTTCTATGTAGCAGTGAGGACAATCCTCAGACTACGGCCCTAGTCTGCACAATTGCTTACAATATCTTTCAACTTAGTCTTTCTCTAGGAACGTATTAAAACAGGGAGCTAAAGCGCGAGCTATTAATATACAACATAATTTGCAAAGACAATTTAGACTATGTTAATGATAATGAAGTTCATCTCATCAAATTATTTAATGAACTCCCACTCAGATAGACATCCCTCTAGTCATCTAAGTGATACATGATCCGAATCAACTAGCTCGTGAACGATCATCACGTGAGACGAACTAGTCATCAACGGTGAACATCTCCATGTTGATCGCATCTACTATACGACTCATGTTCGACCTTTCAGTCTCTCGTGTTCTGAGGCCATGTCTATACATGCCAGGCTCGTCAAGTCAACCTAAGTGTTTCGCATGTGTAAATCTGGCTTACACCCGTTGTATGCGAATGTTAGAATCTATCACACCCTATCATCACGTGGTGCTTCGAAACAACAAACCTTTGCAACGGTGCACAGTTAGGGGGAACACATTTCTTGAAATTTTAGTGAGGGATCATCTTATTTATGCTACCGTTGTTCTAAGCAAATAAGATGTAAACATGACAAACATCACATGCAAATCATAAAGTGACATGATATGGCCAATATCATCTTGCGCCTTTGATCTCCATCTTCGAGGCGCGGCATGATCACCTTCGTCACCGGCATGACACCATGATCTCCATCATCGTGTATTCATGAAGTTGTCTCACCAACTATTACTTCTACTACTATGGCTAACGGTTAGCAATAAAGTAAAGTAATTACATGGCGTTTACATTGACTCGCAGGTCATACAATAAGTTAAGACAACTCCTATGGCTCCTGCCGGTTGTCATATTCATTGAAATGCAAGTCGTGATTCCTATTACAAGAACATGATCAATCTCATACATCACATCCTTTTGGCCATATCACATCACATAACATACCCTGTAAAAACAAGTTAGACGTCCTCTAATTGTTGTTGCATGTTTTGCGTGGCTGCTATGGGTTTCTAGCAAGAACGTTTCTTACCTACGCAAAAGCCACAACGGTGATATGCCAATTGCTATTTACCCTTCATAAGGAGCCTCTTCATCGAATCCGATCCGACTAAAGTGGGAGAGACAGACACCCGCTAGCCACCTTATGCAACAAGTGCATATCAATCGGTGGAACATGTCTCATGTAAGCGTACGTGTAAGGTCGGTCCGGGCCACTTCATCCCACAATGCCGTCGAATCAAGATAAGACTAGTAACGGTTAGCAAATTGAACAAATCATCGCCCACAACTACTTTGTGTTCTACTCGTGCATAGAATCTACGCATAGACCTAGCTCATGATGCCACTGTTGGGGAACGTAGTAATAATTCAAAAAAACTCCTATGTGTCACCAAGATCAATCTAGGAGATGCTAGAAACAAGAGAGGGAGTGCATCTTAATACCCTTGAAGATCGCTAAGCGGAAGCGTTACAAGAACGCGGTTGATGGAGTCATACTCGCGGCGATTCAAATCGCGGAAGATCCGATCCAAGCGCTGAACGGACGGCGCCTCCGCGTTCAACACACGTACAGACCGGGGACGTCTCCTCCTTCTTAATCCAGCAAGGGGAGAGGAGAAGTTGAGGGAGAGCTCCGGCAGCACGATAGCGTGGCGGTGGAGCTTGCGGTTCTCCGGCAGGGCTTCACCAAGTACTACGGAGGAAGAGGAGGTGTAGGAGGAGGAAGGGCTGCGCCAGGGGAAGGGGTGTGCCTTCCCTCTCTCTCCCTCACTATATATAGGGGGAGGGGGAGGAGGAGGCGCCCTAGGGTTTCCCTAGGGGAGGGGCGGCGGACACAGGGGAAACCCTAGATGGGTTTGGGCGCCCCCACCCCTAGGAAACTTGCCCCCCCCCCCCCAAGCCGGGAGGGGCGGCTGCCCTAGGGGAGGCGCCCCCACCTCTCCAGGTTACGTGAGATGGGGTGGGAGGGGCGCACAGCCCATTAGTGGGCTGGTGTGCCCCCTCCCCATGGCCCATAAGGCCCCCCAACGCTTCTCGGGGCCTCCGAAACTCCTTTCGGTCACGCTGGTCGTCACCCGGTAGTCCCAGAACAATTCCGGACTCCAATACCCTTCGTCCAATATATCGATCTTCACCTCCGGACTATTCCGGAGTTCCTCAACATGTCCGGGATCTGATCCAGGACTCCGAACAACCTTCAGTAACCACATATTATTCCCATTACAACTCTAGCATCACCGAACCTTAAGTGTGTAGACCCTACGGGTTCGGGAACCATGCAGACATGACCGAGACACCTCTCCGGCAAATAACCAATAGCGGGATCTGGATACCCATATTGGCTCCCACATGTTCCACGATGATCTCATCAGATGAACCACGATGTCGGGGATTCAATCAATCCCGTATACAATTCCCTTTGTCCATCGGTATGTTACTTGCCCGAGATTCGATCGTCGGTATCCCTATACCTTGTTCAATCTCGTTACCGGCAAGTCTCTTTACTCGTTCTGTAACACATGATCCCGTGACTAACTCCTTAGTCACATTGAACTCATTATGATGATGCATTACCGAGTGGGCCCAGAGATACCTCTCCGTCACACGGAGTGACAAATCCCAGTCTCGATTCGTGCCAACCCAACAGACACTTTCGGAGATACCTGTAGTGCACCTTTATAGTCACCCAGTTACGTTGTGACGTTTGATACACCCAAAGCACTCCTACGGTATCCGGGAGTTGCACAATCTCATGGTCTAAGGAAATTATACTTGACATTAGAAAAGCTCTAACGAACGAACTACACGATCTTGTGCTATGCTTAGGATTGGGTCTTGTCCATCACATCATTCTCCTAATGATGTGATCCCGTTATCAACGACATCCAATGTCCATGGTCAGGAAACCACAACCATCTATCGATCAACGAGCTAGTCAACAAGAGGCTCACTAGGGACATGTTGTGGTCTATGTATTCACACATGTATTATGGTTTTCGGTTAATACAATTATAGCATGAACGATAGACAATTATCATGAACAAGGAAATATAATAATAACCATTTTATTATTGCCTCCAGGGCATATTTCCAACAGTTTTTTGAGTTGGTATAGATCGAGATTAGGATTTGTCACTCCGAGTATCAGAGAGGTATCTCTGGGCCCTCTCGGTAATACACATCATAAGCTTTCAAGCAAATGACTAAGGAGTTAGTAGCGAGGTGATGTATTACGGAACAAGTAAAGAGACTTGCCGGTAATGATATTGAACTAGGTAGGAAGATACCGACGATCAAATCTCAGGCAAGTAACATACTGATAGACAAAGGGAATTACGTATGTTGTCATTACCGTTCGACCAATAAAGATCTTCGTAGAATATGTAGGAGCCAATATGGGCATCCAGGTTCCGCTATTGGTTAGTGACCGAAGAGGTGTCTCGGTCATGTCTACATAGTTCTCGAAACCGTAGGGTCCGCACGCTTAACGTTCGTTGACGATATAGTGTTATATGAGTTATATGTTTTGGTGACCGAATGTTGTTTAGAGTCTCGGATGAGATCATGGACATGACGAGGAGTCTCGAAATGGTCGAGAGGTAAAGATTGATATATAGGACAATGGTATTTGGACACCGTAAGTGTTTCAGGACGTACCGGGAAGTAATCTGGTCACCGGAAGGGGTTCTGGGCACTCCCCGGCAAGTTATGGGCCTTATGGGCCAAAGGAGGGAACAGACCAATGATACGTCTCCATGCTATTATATTATCTGTTTTGGATGTTTAATGGGCTTTAATATGCTCTTTTATATTATTTTTGGGACTAACCTATTAACCGGAGGCCGAGTGCCAGTTTCTGTTTTTTTGCCTATTTCAGTATTTAGCAGAAAAGGAATATCAAACGGAATCCAAACGGAATGAAACCTTCGCGATGATCTTTCTTGGACCGAAAGCAAGCCAGAAGACTTGGAGTTGAAGTCTGGAACGCCACGAGGCGGCCACGAGGCAGGAAGGCGCACCTAGGGGGTAGGCGCGCCCCCCACCCTCATGGGCCCCTTGTAGCTCCACCGATGTACTTCTTTCGCCTATATATACTCTTATACCCTAAAAAATTAGGGGAGCCACGAAACCACTTTTCCACCAATGCAACCTTCTGTACCTGCGAGATCCCATCTTGGGGCGTTTTCCGGCGATCTGTCGGAGCGGGAATCAATCATGGAGGGCTTCTACATCAACACCATAGCATCTCCGATGAAGCGTGAGTAGTTTACCACAGACCTTTGGGTCCATAGTTACTAGCTAGATGGCTTCTTCTCACTCTTTGATTCTCAATAAAAAGTTCTCCTCGATGTTCTTGGAGATCTATTTGATGTAATACTCTTTTGCGGTGTGTTTGCCGAGATCCGATGAATTGTGTATTTATGAACTTGATTATCTATGAATATTATTTGATTCTTCTCTGAATTCTTATATACATGATTTGATATCTTTGCAAGTCTCTTCGAATTATCGGTTTAGTTTGGCCTACTTGATTGATCTTTCTTGCAATGGGAGAAGTGCTTAGCTTTGGGTTCAATCTTGCGGTGTCCTTTCCCAGTGACAGTAGGGGCAGCAAGGCACGTATTGTATTGTTGCCATCGAGGATAAAAAGATGGGGTTTATATCATATTGCTTGAGTTTATCCCTCTACATCATGTCATCTTGCCTAAAGCGTTACTCTGTTCTTATGAACTTAATACTCTAGATGCATGCTGGATAGCGGTCGATGTGTGGAGTAATAGTAGTAGATGCAGAATCGTTTCGGTCTACTTGATACGGGCGTGATGCCTATATTCATGATCATTGCCATAGATATCTTCATAATTATGCACTTTTCTATCAATTGCTCGGTAGTAATTTGTTCACCCACGGTAATACATGCTATCTTGAGAGAAGCCACTAGTGAAACCTATGGCCCCCGGGTCTCTTTCTTATTATATTGCATCTCTTTTATTTACATCGCATCTCGTTTAATATTTTGCAATCTTTACTTTCCAATCTGTACAACAAAAATACCAAAAATATTTACCTTACTATCTTTATTAGATCTCACTTTTGCGAGTGGCTGTGAAGGGATTGACAACCCCTTTATCGCGTTGGTTGCAAGGTTCTTGATTGTTTGTGCAGGTACTAGGTGACTTGCGCGTTGTCTCCTACTGGATTGATACCTTGGTTCTCAAAAACTGAGGGAAATACTTACGCTACTTTGCTGCATCACCCTTTCCTCTTCAAGGGAAAACCAACGCATGCTCAAGAGGTAGCAACCAGCCCACAAGGGGGGCTGGTGCGCCCCTTCCCTTGGTTGGCCAGCCCTAGGGAAGGAAAAGAGGGAGGGCTAGCCCCTCCTACCTTTCCCTCTCATGGGAGAAAGGAAAGGAGGGGGGCGCCACCCTCCCTTGCCTTTCCCCGCGCTCCAAATAAGGAAAGGGGGCACGACTTGGGAGAGACCCCAAGTAGGATTCCCCCTACTTGGGCGCCCCCTTGGCTATGTTGGGGAACGTAGTAATTCAAAAAAAATCCTACAATCATGCAAGATCTATCTAGGAGATGCATAGCAATGAGAGGGGAGACTGTGTCGACGTACCCTCATAGACCGAAAGCGGAAGCCCTATGTAAGGCGGTTGATGTAGTCAAACGTCTTCACGATCCAACCGATCCAAGTACCGAACGTATGGCACCTCCATGTTCAGCACACGTTCAACACGATGACGTCCCTTGAGCCCTTGATCCAGTAGAGGTTCGAGGGAGAGTTCCATCAGCATAACGGCGTGGCGACGGTGTTGGTGATGTGATCCGTGTAGGGCTTCGCCTAAGCACTACGACAACATGACCGAGGTGGTAAACTTTGGAGGGGGGCACCGCACATGGCTAAGAAAACAACTGTTGTGCCTTTGGGGTGCCCCCTAGCCACATATATAAAGGAGGAGAGGGAAGAGGCCGGCGGCCATGAGGGGGCGCGCCAAGTGGGAGTCCAACTAGGATTCCCAATCCTAGTTGGACTCCCTTTCCTATTCCAAGAGGTGGAAGGAGGGAAGGAGAGGGAAATGAAAGAGGGGCCCGCACCCCCTCTCCCTAGTCCAATTTAGACTGCCCTTGGGGGGCGCACCAGCCCCTTGTGGGCTGGTTAGCCTCCCTCCTATGGCCCATATCTTTCCCCGGGGGTTTCCGGTAAACCTCCGGTACTCCGGTATGTACCCGACACACTCCGGAACCCTTCCGGTGTCCGAATACTACCTTCCAATGTATCAATCTTTACCTCTCAACCATTTAGAGACTCCTCGTCATGTCCGTGATCTCATCCGGGACTCCGAACAAACTTCGGTCACCAAAACACATAACTCATAAATACAAATCATCATCAAACGTTAAGTGTGCGGACCCTACGGGTTCGAGAACTATGTAGACTTGACCGAGACACCTCTCCGGTCAATAACCAATAGTGGAACCTAGATGCTCATATTGGTTCCCACATATTCTACAAAGATCTTTATCGGTCAAACCGTTATGACAACATACGTTATTCCCTTTGTCATCGGTATGTTACTTGCCCGAGATTTGATCGTCGGTATCTCCATACCTAGTTCAATCTCGTTACCGGCAAGTCTCTTTACTCGTTCCGTAATGCATCGTCCTGCAACTAACTCATTAGTCACATTGCATGCAAGGCTTATTATGATGTGCATTACCGAGAGGGCCCAGAGATACCTCTCCGATACTCGGAGTGCCAAATCCTAATCTCGATCTATGCGATCCCAACAAATACCTCCGGAGACACCTGTAGAGCATCTTTATAATCACCCAGTTACGTTGTGACATTTGAGAGCACACAAGGTGTTCCTCCGGTACTCGGGAGTTGCATAATCTCATAGTCAAAGGAATATGTATAAGTCATGAAGAAAGCAATAGCAATAAAACTTAACGATCATTATGCTAAGCTGACGGATGGGTCTTGTCCATTACATCATTCTCCTAATGATGTGATCCCGTTCATCAAATGATAACACATGTCTATGGTTAGGAAACTTAACCATCTTTGATTAACGAGCTAGTCTAGTAGAGGCTTACTAGGGACACTGTGTTTTGTCTATGTATCCACACATGTATCAAGTTTCTGGTTAATACAATTCTAGCATGAATAATAAACATTTATCATGATATAAGGAAATAGAAATAACAACTTTATGATCGCCTCTAGGGCATATTTCCTTCAGCCTCCCACTTGCACTAGAGTCAATAATCTAGTTCACATCGCCATGTGATTTAACACCAATAGTTCACATCACAATGTGACCAACACCCAAAGGGTTTACTAGAGTCAATAATCTAGTTCACATCGCCATGTGATTAACACCCAAAGAGTACTAAGCTGTGGTCATGTTTTGCTTGTGAGAGAAGTTTAGTCAATAGGTCTGCCACATTCAGATCCGTGTGTATTTTGCGAATTTCTATGTCTACAATGCTCTACATGGAGCTACTCTAGCTAATTGCTCCCACTTTTAATATGTATCCAGATTGAGACTCGGAGTCATCCAGATCAGTGTTAAAGCTTGCATCGATGTAACTCTTTATCATGAACTCTTTATCACCTCCATAACCGAGAAATATTTCCTTTGTCCTCTAAGGATAATTTTTGACCGCTGTCCAGTGATCTACTCCTGGATCACTATTGAACCCCTTTGCCAAACTCATGGTAAGGTACACAATAGGTCTGGTATATAGCATGGTATACTTTATAGAACCTATGGGCTGAGGCATAGGGAATGACTTTCATTCTCTCTCTATCTTCTGTCGTGGTCGGGTTTTGAGTCTTCACTACAAAAAAAGACACTTCCGTGATGATACGTGTTTGTCACAGTAGGTCATGTTTGCTGTCATGCATGTACATCCATGACGATGTTATGACAGAATCAAGATAGTCATACCTGTGCTGTCGTAGAAGTGTTCCATGACATTACCAAAATTATCATCACGGAAGTGTCCACTTCCATGACGATAAATCATGCGTCATAGAAGTGCTTTCGTCAAGGATGACCGACACGTGGCATCCACCGTAATGGTCCGCCTAAGCTAGCAGGTCCGGTTTTGGATCCGATAACCCGTTAACAGCCCGGACCAATCAGGATTTTCCACGTGTAAAATTGTCATTGGCCGGAGGAAACACGTGTTGGATCACCGTTGGGACAGATGTCATCCATTCATTGGACAGGAGGCGCCTATGATACGTCGACACGTGGCATGGCCCAACAGAGGCCCATTCGGGTGAAAAGGCCGGCCCGTTTGACTTTGTCAAACGGTAACGGGCCGGCCCACGGAAAGCCTGTTAATGGCATGTTCGTATATAGCCCATTATGGCCCGCTAACTCACGCCCCGTTACGGCCTACCGGAATTAAGCCCAGTAGCTTCATCTGGGCCGTCCAATATGATTCCATCCCGTTGTAACTTCCGGCCCATGTATGGTCCATGATGTCTTTTGGCCCATACGAGGGCATTTGTAACTCTTGGCTCATTAAAGGCCCGTGGTGAATCTGGCCCGCAATGAACATTGTATCGCTTTATACCCATTAACGGCCCCTTATTCCATTGGGCCGTTTCCAACCCGTGTTATCTTTAGGCCTTCTCAGGGCCCATTTATTCTTGGGCTTATTTCTAGCATTCGGTTACTTACGGCCTGTTACTGGCCTTTTCTGCTCGTGGGCCAAATTCAGCCTGTGGTTACAATCGGCCCGTTTGCGTCATCAAATACGGCAGATTGACGACGACCCATTATGGTCGGCCCATGAACGGACGATTCCAAATCTAGCCCGTTTACGGCCCATAATGTGGTCTGTTATTGGCCCATGTTTGGCCGATCGATCATACGGCCCGTAGAAGGCCCGTTGATGCTACGGCCCGTAGAAGGCACATCATTTCTATGGCCCTTAGAAGGCCCATTGTTTCTACGGCCCGTAGGAGGCCCATGGTAACTACAGTAAATATGTAGCCCATGGTTATTGTGGACTAGTTTTAAAAAATAGGCTATTGCGGCCACTAGCAAACCGCGGAAAAAGAACTGCATTGACTACAAGCAAACAAATAAACAAGACAACAAGGAAATAAATAAGCAAGCAACTTACGCTAGGCTATCACAGCTATTACACATATTACATCCACTGGGCATCAAAGTTCGCCACCAGTGCAAATATAGGGAACAAAGCCGGATATCATATACACTGGTTGTCAAACTTGGTGACCAGTGCAAATAAAGGCCGCAGCAAAACAAGTCCAGAACTGAAACCACTTCAGAAGATCTCAAGAAACAATATCCTGGGTACCCATAATGCTCGCAAGACTCTTAGCAAGCTTATTAACTTTCTCTTGTTTGGCGCTTAAATCCTCCAGCACTTGTTGTTGCACAAGAAAGTATGCATCTGAATTCTGTAGGGACTTCCTCAGACCTTCGGCTTCTTGCCGTAGCACAGCTGACTGATGCCTTTCAGCTTGTAGCTGATACTGAAGAAGCTGAAGTGATTCAGGCAGCGAGTTCGAAGAGCTTGTGCTAGCGGTACTGGCCAGTAACTCGAACACTACATCAACGCAGGACTGTGGGGTTTTCTCACTGTCTACAAGATCGTTTTTATCACCTTTCTTGGAGACCAACAGGGTTGTCTCACTATCTTGAACCTTATCTGCATTACTTTCTCTACCATTGCATAGTGGGGTGCTCTTCTTCAATATTCTGTTTGCATACTACAAGAGAAACAAGCAGACACATCACAGGTTTAGCATGTAGTATATGAAACTCATTTTGGTAAACTGGTTCAGTAGTAAGGTGGACAAGATAACAGCATGAAACAAACATATATCTATGTACTATGGTCACTGTATTGTCCATATCATTCTAGTTTATGTTGCCAAATCAAGATAGAGACACAGTTCAACTCATATATTTTTAAGACACATCAGCATAGACAGAATATAAGTGTGAGAAACTACACAGCATTGGCAACACTTGTAATGTGCACCACATGAGAACATAACTGTTTATACAACTGAAACTGAAATCAACATAGAGCAATTAGTTAGAACAACAATCCAATTAAATAAATAGTTTTAAGACATACCTATTGCGCCATTGGAGTTTCAATTGGATCCTTCAAATTCGAAAGTAGTTGTTATGAGTAAATACAGTGATGCAACAGCAAAGGAGTATGGACCATATCTACGGAATCTGACCTGGGAACAGTTGCTCTTCTGCTTTAAACGTGGAGTTTGGGTTCGTTGTGGTGGTCTTCGTGCTTTGGGCACTGCAGTTGCTTTACAAACTTCTCGTGTGGGGTACTATGTGGTAGGCATGGTGCTTTGTCAACTAGAAGTGGGTTACTATCCGCTGGGGTTGGGGTTAGATGGGTTGTAGCTGGTGCTCTGCCCAACGATGTAAGTGTGCAATCTGGAAGAGTCTCGATTATGTGTGGTGGGGCTAGTTTGTGGGCCAGTACAACCATGGTTCTATCTGCATCGACGGGTAGCACTGTCTTTTGTGAAGAACGGGTTTTTGCTCCCTTAGATACTGCCATCACCCCCTCCAATTCAAATGGCTAATAAACAAGAAAAGAAATTGAACCTACAGACATTGTATGATAGACAGATGTGGTAATTCACATATATGTTGTCTAACCAAACAGGACAGTATGACACAATTTCACATATATGATGCCTAACTAAACAGGATAGCATGACACAGTTTCAGATATATGATGGATAACTTAACAGGATATAATGGCATAATTCAACATATGATGAGTATCTAAACATGATGACATGAGAAAACTATATGATGTCTTTCTAAAATAGGTTGGGATGAAATAATTCACATACATGTTGTCTAAGTATGCAGGATGGCATGATACATTTGACATAATTGATTCATATACTAAGCAGCTGGCACTCGCATGTATGATCTCTAAACTAAGCAGATGGAATTCAATATTGTGCATATGATGTCTAAACTAAGCAATGCAAGACACCATATGCATGATATGAGAAATATAAACATTGCAACTTAGAGCATACACCTCAGGTGGGATATAGGACTGGTCATCTGTCTCTGAATCCTCCTCTGTGGAGCTCCTTGTAACCATCGAGATATATGCTTCAACAGGTACCATTGCCTGCTCTGAAGACCTTGTTTTCACTCCTAATTTTTCCATAACCGGCTCAAATGGTTGATACACATGAAGAGTAGTTCAATATACACATATTGTCGAATACGTAATGAAAAAAAAAGATGGCATCAGATAATTCACATATATGATGTCTGGCTACATGGCGGTGCATAATTCACATATATGATAACTGGCTGAAAAACATGGCATTGCATAATTCACATATCTGATATAGAAAGCAAACATGAGGCATTCACACAAAGCATGTCTAATCTAAGCAGATGGCATGGCAATGAAAGACACCATATGCATGATATGAGCAATATAACCCTGCCAAGTTAGAGCATGCACCTCGGGGGGGGAATACGACTGGTCATATGTCTCTGAATCCTCCTATGAGGAGCTATCTGTAACCAGCAAGAAATCTGCATCGACAGGTGGCACTGACTGCTCAGAAGACCTTGTTTTCACTCCAGATTTTCCCATGACCGACTCAAATGGATGATGCACAGGAAGAGTAGATGAATGTATAAACATTGTTGACAAATGGAATACATTATGAAAAAATATGGCACGATACAATTCACATATAGGATGACTGGCTAAACAGGATGGCATTGCATGATTCACGTATATGATGCCTGGCTAAAGAAGATGGCATTGCATAATTCCCATATACTCCCTCCGTTCCTAAATATTTTTCTCTTTAGAGATTTCAAATGGACTACCACATATGAATGTATATAGACATATTTTAGAGTGTAGATTCACTCATTTTGCTCCGTATGTAGTCACTTGTTGAAATCTCTAAAAAGACAAATATTTAGGAACGGTGGGAGTATGATATAGAAAGCAAACAGGTGGCATTCACACAAAGCAAATCTAAACTAAGCCGATGACATATAAGATGTATAATGTAAGCAATGCGAGGTGCCATATGCATGATATGACCAACATCAGCATGCCAGGTTAGAGCAAACACCTCAGGTGGTAAATAGGAGTGGTCGGCTCCCTCTGAATCCCCATCTGAATAGTTATCTTCCTCTGGAATACAATCTGGAATGGCAGGAGGGGGCCCACTTCGCCCACCATGGAGCGGTGTCTGCATGACATTATATTCCCACACAACGGTCTTCTCTTTTTCTCTACATGTTCAGTATGATTGTGTACAATAACTGACATGCATAATAAAAAAATAGTTAGATTTTGTAAGGCCTAAGGGGTGCATGTAGAAATCAAGAATGATGGTAGCAAACAAGTGGATAGATCCAAAACTAATGATAGCAGGTAGATTATAGCTTCAGTTTTAAAAAGATAGAGAATGGATCATCTATTGTTTGTTGCCCACCCAACATGAACCACATAGAATACCCCAGATGAACCAGATAGTAGACAGATACTATTCGTTGCTGCCTCGATATGAGACCCATGGGCATTTTAAAACTCAAGTTTGAACGATAAAGTAGCAGGTAATAATAACCGATGTATAACGTAAGCAAAAACAAAAGACTGCAACCTCTCTTCCGGAACTGTGTTGTCCTCAGGTTCATCTGCTCAATCGATGATGGTAATGCAGTTGGCGTGGCTGCCGGCAACGGGGAAGATGATCTGAGGCAGCGAAAGAAAGTCTGCAGGGGGAATCTTTGCTGCAGTGAACGCTTCTGTCGATGGTGCACCTCAGGTGGGGTGGATGACGACACGGTAGGAGCCGGACATAACACACAGATTTTTCTTTGACGCCTATTTGAAAATGAAGTAAATCTGTAAGGGCTCCTTAGAATTGGAGGATTCTATAAACGCAGGGACATGAAAAACACAGGAATAGGATAGGAATGCACGTGCAAAACAGAGCATTTGGAAACATAGGATTTCTGTCAACCTGGGTGTTTGGTTCATATGAATTGGAAGAACACAGGAATGGAGAAACATGGTCAAATTAAAGTCAAACCACGTGAAAATGAAAAAATAAGAATATTATTATGCCAGTAATGCAATTAGTCCTGTTCTTCATGCATATTAATTTGAAAAGGACGTCCAAGTGGATATTAAAATTCCTACATTTTTTCTTTGAAAGAGACACCAAAGGAAAAAATCCTCCAGTTTTGCTTTGCTCCACTCCTTCTAACCAAATGCACGAATAGTAGTACCATAGTAGTTCCGTAGCAAAGGATCCCTGAGGGATCGACATGAATGTAGAGTAACAAAGTGATGCAACAAGTGTACAACCTCTTTGGCATAGCCTTGTCGACCTCAGCATCATTGGGTTGGACATGGAGGATGGTGATGCTGGTGTGACTGTCGGAGGTGGGGAAGAAGATCTGAGGCCTCTGGAAAATGGCGCTGAGGGTACTGCTCCGCTGTGATGGACGGTTTCGTTGTTGGAGTAGCTCCAATGAGGTGTACGGTGGCGAGGCTGAAGCAGGACAAGACAGACAACGTTAATCTGAAGTGGGACTCTAATATCATCTGCAATAGATGATGTAAAATACATCACCAAAAAGTGCTAGATGTAAAACGCATCAGCCGCGCCACGGCCGCTGATACGTCTCCAATGTATATATAATTTTCGATTGCTCCATGCTATATTATCTACTGGTTTGGACCATATTGGGCTTTATTTTCCATTTTATATTATTTTTGGGACTAACCTATTAACCGGAGGCCCAGCCCAGAATTGTTGTTTTTTGCCTATTTCAGTGTTTCAAAGAAACGGAATATCAAACGGAGTCCAAACGGAATGAAACCTTCGGGAACGTGATTTTCTCAACAAATATGATCCAGGAGACTTGGACCCTCCGTCAAGAAAGAAGAGAGACGGTCACGAGGGTGGACGGTGCGCCCCCCCTAGGGCGCGCCCCTGCCTCGTGGGCCCCTCGAAGCTCCACCGACGTACTCCTTCCTCCTATATATACCTACGTACCCCCAAACGATCGGATACGGAGCCAAAAACCTAATTCCACCGCCACAACTTTCTGTATCCATGAGATCCCATCTTGGGGCCTGTTCCGGAGCTCCGCCGGAAGGGGAATCCACCACAGAGGGCTTCTACATCAACACCATATCCTCTCCGATGAAGTGTGAGTAGTTTACCTCAGACCTTCAGGTCCATAGTTAGTAGCTAGATGGCTTCTTCTCTCTTTTTGGATCTCAATACAATGTTCTCCCCCTCTCTCGTGGAGATCTATTCGATGTAATCTTCTTTTTGCGGTGTGTTTGTTGAGACCGGTGAATTGTGGGTTTATGATCAAGATTATCTATGAGCAATATTTGAATCTTCTCCGAATTATTTTATGTATGATTGGTTATCTTTGCAAGTCTCTTTGAATTATCAGTTTGGTTTGGCCTACTAGATTGGTTTTTCTTGCAATGGGAGAAGTTCTTAGCTTTGGGTCCAATCTTGCGGTGTCCTTTCCCAGTGACAGTAGGGGCAGCAAGGCACGTATTGTATTGTTGCCATCGAGGATAACAAGATGGGGTATTTATCATATTGCATGAATTTCTTCCTCTACATCATGTCATCTTGCTTAAGGCGTTACTCTGTTTTCATTAACTTAATACTCTAGATGCATGCTGGATAGCGGTCGATGAGTGGAGTAATAGTAGTAGATGCAGGCAGGAGTTGGTCTACTTGTCTTGGATGTGATTCCTATATACATGATCATACCTAGATACTCTCATAACTATGCTCAATTCTGTTAATTGCTCAACAGTAATTCGTTCACCCACCATAGAAATACCTATGCTCTTGAGAGAAGCCACTAGTGAAATCTATGGCCCCCAGGTCTATCAATCTCCAATCACTTTATCATTGCTTTGCTTTTTACTTTGCCTTTTATTTTACCTTGCATCTTTATATCAAAAATACCAAAAATATTATCTATCATCTCTATCAGATCTCACTCTCGTAAGTGACCGTGAAGGGATTGACAACCCCTAATCGCGTTGGTTGCGTTGAGCTATTTGTTTTGTGTAGGTACGAGGGACTCGCGCGTGGCCTCCTACTGGATTGATACCTTGGTTCTCAAAAACTGAGGGAAATACTTACGCTACTTTGCTGCATCATCCTCTCCTCTTCGGGGAAATCCAACGCAGTGCTCAAGAGGTAGCAAGAAGAATTTCTGGCGCCGTTGCCGGGGAGTCTATGCAAAAGTCAACATACTAAGTACCCATCACAGTCCCTTATCTCTCGCATTACATTATTTTCCATTTGCCTCTCGTTTTCCTCTCCCCCACTTCACCCTTGCCGTTTTATTCGCCCTCTCTTTTTTGTCCGCCTTCTTTTCGCCCTCCGCTTTCTCTCTCGCTATGTCTGAAATTGGGGAAATTATTGCCGATATGGACAATAATAATCTCATAGAAAATTCCGATGCTCCTGCTGAAGAACCCCCTACCTTGCATACAAAAAGATTTCGTGTTCGTAGTGGTAATATTATTGGAAAAGGAGTTATTCAGATTTCTTTACTTGTGCCAGTGCTTTGCCTTCTATGGGCGGTTCTATTCTCCATAGAACTAGTAGTCTTGCGGACGCTATTGCCATGCTTATCGTTGAACTTGAAAGGCAATTTATGCACATGCATCCTTGCATACAAAGCATTTTCCTAGAATTTTCTAATATTGAGCATTCTTCTGTTAAGCGTGCCGTTACAATCTTTTTGGCTCATGAATTCAGATTTATAATAAAAGATTCCAAAGAAACTTTTGCACATTATAGGGTGGACGTTGGCCGTCCTCCCATAGAATCTATCCTCTTTGATCAAGAAGAAATAATGCGTTTTCAATCTCTTGACTATGCTGCTTCCAATGAAAACCTTAGAAAAAAGGTGCCTACCAATATTTTAATTGATAGAATCTCTGAACTTAATGATGATTTGGCTATTCGAAATAATGAGCTAGGATACTCTCTTGAGTATAGGCTCACAAAGTTCTGTCAAAAGAATGCTTATAATGATGAATTGGTTGTGCAATACGAAGGGCCGAAAGAGGAACCTATACCTCCTAAAATTGATCTTGGGGACTTTTGTCCTATTAAATTTAGCCCTTTTGATTAATTTTGCTTGCCTCAAAGAAAACTTGCTGCCGAACGTAGAGAATATGAAATGAGTTTCACCGATCTATCTTATTACTACGGCACTACCTAGATCTATCCTTGCTTTTATGCCTAGCTAGGGGCGTTCGCTTGTAGGGAGGCAACCCAATTTTATTTTAGTTTTTTATTTATTGTTTCTTTTTAGGAATAAATAATCCATCTACCTTCTGTTTAGATGTGGTTTTATCTTTTAATTAGTGTTTGTGCCAAGTTAAACCTATAGGATCTTCTTGGATGATAGTTATTTGATCTTGCTGTAATTTCCAGAAACTTTCGGTTCACGAAAACAATTATTAAAATTCACCAGAACGTGATAAAATAGTGATTCAAATTGATGCTGATCAATAAACAAATTTCCTAGGTCGTCCTATTTTGGCTGAATTTTTGGAGTTCCAGAAGTTTGCGTTAGTTACAGATTACTACAGACTGTTCTGTTTTTGACAGATTCTGTTTTTCGTGTGTTGTTTTCTTATTTTGATGAATCTATGGCTAGTAAAATAGTTTATAATCCATAGAGAAGTTGGAATACAGTAGGTTTAACACCAATATAAATAAAGAATGAGTTCATTACAGTACCTTGAAGTGGTATTTTGTTTTCTTTCGCTAACGGAGCTCACGAGATTTCTGTTGAGTTTTGTGTTGTGAAGTTTTCAAGTTTTGGGTGAAATCTTTTGATGGATTATGGAACAAGGAGTGGCAAGAGCCTAAGCTTGGGTATGCCCATGGAACCCCCAAGATAATCTAAGGACACCAAAAAGTCAAAGCTTGGGGATGCCCCGGAAGGCATCCCCTCTTTCGTCTACTTCCATCGGTAACTTTACTTGGAGCTATATTTTTATTCACCACATGATATGTGTTTTGCTTGGAGCGTCTTGTATGATTTGAGTCTTTGATTTTTAGTTTACCACAATCATCCTTGCTGTACACACCTTTTTAGAGAGCCATACATGAATTGGAATTTGTTAGAATACTCTATGTGCTTCACTTATATCTTTTGAGCTTTATAGTTTTGCTCTATGTGCTTCACTTATACCTTTTGAGCTTTATAGTCTTGCTCTAGTGCTTCACTTATATCTTTTAGAGCACGGTGGTGGATTTGTTTTACAGAAACTATTGATCTCTCATTCTTCACTTAGATTATTTTGAGAGTCTTAAATAGCATGGTAATTTGCCTAATAATAAAAATATGCTTGGTATTCAAGATTTGTAAAACTTTCTTTTGAGTGCATTGAATACTAAGAAAAGTTTGATGCTTGATAATTTTTTTGAGATATGAAGATGGTGATATTAGAGTCATGCTAGTTGAGTAGTTGTGAATTTGAGAAATACTTGTGTTAAAGTTTGTGATTCCCGTAGTATGCACGTATGGTGAACCGTTATGTGATGAAGTCGGGGCATGATTTATTTATTGATTGTCTTCCTTATGAGTGGCGGTCGGGGACGAGCGATGGTCTTTTCCTACCAATCTATCCCCCTAGGAGCATGCATGTAATACTTTGCTTTGATAACTTCTAAATTTTTGCAATAAGTATATGAGTTCTTTATGACTAATGTTGAGTCCATGGATTATATGCACTTTTTCCCATCCTTCCACCATTGCTAGCCTCTCTAATACCGCGCACCTTTCGCCGGTATCATACACCCACCATATACCTTCCTCAAAACAGCCACCATACCTACCTATCATGGCATTTCCATAGCCATTCCGAGATATATTGCCATGCAACTTTCCACCGTTCCGTTTATTATGACGTGCTCCATCATTGTCATATTGCTAGCATGATCATGTAGTTGACATCGTATTTGTGGCAAAGCCACCGTTCATAATTCTTTCATACATGTCACTCTTGATTCATTGCATATCCCGGTACACCGCCGGAGGCATTCACATAGAGTCATATTTTGTTCTAAGTATCGAGTTGTAATTGTTGAGTTGTAAGAAAAATAAAAGTGTGATGATCATCATTTTTAGAGCATTGTCCCAAGTGAGGAAAGGATGATGGAGACTATGATTCCCCCATAAGTCGGGATGAGACTCTGGACGAAAAATAAAAAGAAAAGAAAAAAAGAGGCCATAAAAAAAGAGAAAAGGCCCAAATAAAAAAATGAGAGAAAAAGAGAGAAGGGACAATGTTACTATCCTTTTACCACACTTGTGCTTCAAAGTAGCACCGTGATCTTCATGATAGAGAGTCTCTCATTTTGTCACTTTCATATACTAGTGGGATTTTTACATTATAGAACTTGGCTTGTATATTCCAAAGATGGGCTTCCTCAAAATGCCCTAGGTCTTCGTGAGCAAGCGAGTTGGATGCACACCCACTTAGTTTCTTTTGTTGAGCTTTCATATACTTATAGCTCTAGTGCATCCGTTGCATGGCAATCCCTACTCACTCACATTGATATCTATTGATGGGCATCTCCATAGCCCGTTGATACGCCTAGTTGATGTGAGACTATCTTCCCCTCTTTTTGTCTTCTCCACAACCACCATTCTATTCCACATATAGTGCTATATCCATGGCTCACGCTCATGTATTGCGTGAAGATTGAAAAAGTTTTGAAAATGTCAAAAGTATGAAACAATTGCTTGGCTTGTAATCGGGGTTGTGCATGATTTAAATACTTTGTGTGGTGAAGATAGAGCATAGCCAGACTATATGATTTTGTAGGGATAACTTTCTTTGGCCATGTTATTTTGAGAAGACATAATTGCTTTGTTAGTATGCTTGAAGTATTATTATTTTTATGTCAATATGAACTTTTGTCTTGAATCTTTCGGATCTGAATATTCATACCACAATTAAGAAGAGTTACATTGAAATTATGCCAAGTAGCACTCTGCAACAAAAATTCTCTTTTTATCATTTACCTACTCGAGGACGAGCAGGAATTAAGCTTGGGGATGCCTGATACGTCTCCAACGTATCTATAATTTTTGATTGCTCCATGCTATATTATCTACTGTTTTGGACCATATTGGGCTTTATTTTCCACTTTTATATTATTTTTGGTACTAACCTATTAACCGGAGGCCCAGCCCAGAATTGTTGTTTTTTGCCTATTTCAGTGTTTCGAAGAAACGGAATATCAAACAGAGTCCAAACGGAATGAAACCTTCGGGAACGTGATTTTCTCAACAAATATGATCCAGGAGACTTGGACCCTCCGTCAAGAAAGAAGAGAGGCGGTCATGAGGGTGGGGGGCACGCCCCCTGCCTCGTGGGCCCCTCGAAGCTCCACCGACGTACTCCTTCCTCCTATATATACCTACGTACCCCCAAACGATCAGATACGGAGCCAAAAACCTAATTCCACCGCCGCAACTTTCTGTATCCACGAGATCCCATCTTGGGGCCTGTTCCGGAGCTCCGCCGGAAGGGGAATCCACCACGGAGGGCTTCTACATCAACACCATAGCCTCTCCGATGAAGTGTGAGTAGTTTACCTCAGACCTTCGGGTCCATAGTTAGTAGCTAGATGGCTTCTTCTCTCTTTTTGGATCTCAATACAATGTTCTCCCCCTCCCTCGTGGAGATCTATTCGATGTAATCTTCTTTTTGCGGTGTGTTTGTTGAGACCGATGAATTGTGGGTTTATGATCAAGATTATCTATGAGCAATATTTGAATCTTCTCCGAATTATTTTATGTATGATTGGTTATCTTTGCAAGTCTCTTCGAATTATCAGTTTGGTTTGGCCTACTAGATTGGTTTTTCTTGCAATGGGAGAAGTGCTTAGCTTTGGGTTCAATCTTGCGGTGTCCTTTCCCAGTGACAGTAGGGGCAGCAAGGCACGTATTGTATTGTTGCCATCGAGGATAACAAGATGGGGTATTTATCATATTGCATGAATTTATTCCTCTACATCATGTCATCTTGCTTAAGGCGTTACTCTGTTTTCATTAACTTAATACTCTAGATGCATGCTGGATAGCGGTCGATGAGTGGAGTAATAGTAGTAGATGCAGCCAGGAGTCAGTCTACTTGTCTCGGACGTGATGCCTATATACATGATCATACCTAGATACTCTCATAACTATGCTCAATTCCGTCTATTGCTCAACAGTAATTCGTTCACCCACCGTAGAAATACCTATGCTCTTGAGAGAAGCCCCTAGTGAAATCTATGGCCCCCGGGTCTATCAATCTCCAATCACTTTATCATTGCTTTGCTTTTTACTTTGACTTTTATTTTACCTTGCATCTTTATATCAAAAATACCAAAAATATTATCTATCATCTCTATCAGATCTCACTCTCGTAAGTGACCATGAAGGGATTGACAACCGCTAATCACGTTGGTTGCATTGAGCTATTTGTTTTGTGTAGGTACGAGGGACTCGCGCGTGGCCTCCTACTGGATTGATACCTTGGTTCTCAAAAACTGAGGGAAATACTTACGCTACTTTGCTGCATCATCCTCTCCTCTTCGGGGAAATCCAACGCAGTGCTCAAGAGGTAGCAGCCGCTCCAACAGATGCTGTAAATACTGTTCACTCTTAACTTAACTGAAGAAAGTGAACTTTACAGTCGAAACTGAATTTTATTGTCAAAACTGATTGAACTAGTAGCAGAGCATTGCAGTAGATGTTTAGGACATTCGAGCACTAGTAACAGAGAAGCAGTGATCTAAATCAGAAGACGCTCTAGCAGTGAACGCACTAGCAGAGAGCAAGTCGTGCAGCAGCACCGCGAGCGAGTGCTAAAGCAACAACTCCTATAGCTACCGGAGGTCGTGCAGCAGCAGCACGAGCGAGAGCAAGAGCAGAGCAGAAGCACGAACGAGAGCAAGAGCGGAGCAGCAGTGCGACCGACAGCAATAGCAGAGAAGAGAAGCAACACGCAGGAAAGCAAGAGTAGTTGTAGGATCGAAAGTATGTCTAGAGGGGGTGATTAGACTACTTGACCAAATAAAAATCTAGCCTTTTCCCAATTTTATTTCTTGGCAGATTTTAGCAACTTTGCACAAGTCAACCAATCAACCTACACATGCAATTCTAAGAGTATAGCAGCAGAATGTAAAACAATTGCATATGAAGGTAAAGGGAGGAGTTTGAGGGAGCAAACACAATGTTGACACAGAGATTTTTTATCCGTGGTTCCGATAGGTGGTGCTATCATACATCCACGTTGATGGAGACTTCATCCCACGAAGGGTAACGGTTGCGCGAGTCCATGGAGGGCTCCACCCACGAAGGGTCCACGAAGAAGCAACCTTGTCTATCCCACCATGGTCGTTGCCCACGAAGGACTTGCCTCACTAGGGTAGATCTTCACGAAGTAGGCGATCTCCTTGCCCTTACAAACTCCTTGGTTCAACTCCACAATCTTGACGGAGGCTCCCAAGTGACACCTAACCAATCTAGGAGACACCACTCTCCAAGAAGTAACAAATGGTGTGTTGATGATGAACTCCTTGCTCTTGTGCTTCAAATGATAGTCTCCCCAACACTCAACTCTCTCTCACAGGATTTGGATTTGGTGGAAGGAAGATTTGAGTGGAAAGCAACTTGGGGAAGGCTAGAGATCAAGATTTATGTGGTTGGAATGGAATATCTTGACCTCAACACAAGTGTAGGTGGTTCTCTCTCAGAAAATATGTGTTGGAAGTGTAGGCATGTTCTGATGGCTCTCTCCATGAATGAAGAGTGGGTGGAGGGGTATATATAGCCTCCACACAAAATCTAACCGTTACACACAAATCACCAAACTCGGTGGGACCGATTCAGAGAACTCGGTCAGGCCGATTTGGTTCATAATGTGACCGTTTGGCATTTCGGTGGGACCGACATGTCAACTCGGTGGGACCGATTTTGTTAGGGTTAGGGCATAACGTAATCTCGGTGAAACCAATTACACAAACTCGGTGAGACCGATTTTGGTAATAGACAAACAAAGAGTTGGTCAGGCAAACTCGGTGGGACCGATTCGCTCATCTCTGTTGGACCGAAACGTTACGAAAAGGAAACAGAGTGTTTGCATTGCAATCTCGGTGGGACCGATCGCTCATCTCGGTTTGACCGAAACGTTACGAAGGGAAACAGAGAGATTACAATCCCATCTGGGTGAGACCGAGATCCCTATCGGTGAGACCGAAAAGACTAGAGTTTCTGGCAGTGGCTATGTCAACTGAACTCGATGGCTCCGGATATGAAATTTCGGTGGGGCCGAGTTGGACTTTTTGGTTTGGGACATATGTGGATGTGGGAAAGTAGTGGAGGGTTTTGGAGCATATCACTAAGCATTTTGAGCAAGAACCTCATTAAGCAACACCTCATCCCTTCTTAATAGTATTGGCTTTTCCTATAGACTCAATGTGATCTTGGATCACTAAAATAGAAAATGTAGAGTCTTGTGATTTGAGCTTGAGCCAATCTTCTGTCCTTAGCATTTTGAAGGGTCCACTTTCTAATCCATGCCATGCCAATCATTGAGCTTTCCTGAAATATTTATCTTGGAATAGCATTAGCTCAATGAGCTATATGTTGTTAGGAATTACCAAAACCACCCAGGGATAGTTGCACTTTATCTCCCCCTTTTTGGTAATTGATGACAACATATAGATCAAAGCTTCGACAAATGATAAATAAGATTGAAAAACATCGTCGCTTTGAGAAGTGTGTGATAAGCAAGAGCTCCCCCTAAATTTGTGCTTTATTTAAAATTTGCTTTTGAATGCAAATGCACAATCGATTATGATCATGGGTTACTCTTCCATGTCACATACATCTTGGTGGAGCGCTCAAAATGATAGAAACTAAAAACATGCACTCATCACCAAGCAAGTGAATGATCATAAGAGGGTATGAAAGATAATATCATCCAACAAGCATTAAGGGTAGCATATGATCAAACACATGATCAAACAAGTATCTCACAAGGACATAAAGTATCTCACACAAGCACACAATAAAAAGTTTCAACCAAAATAGCAAGAGAGATAAAAAAGCAACACTCTCTCTCGAAGCCTATGATCTATACATTTTTCTCCCCCTTTGGCAACAAGTTACCAAAAAGTTCAAAAATGCATAGTGCTAAACGACTCTCAGGCTTGATCTTCGGGAGGTGGTGTTGAGAGAACTCCAAGGACGAAGGCTTCAGATGAAGTAGATGGAGCTGGTGGAGTAGCTGCTGGAGGTGGAACTAGAGCTGTGGCTGCTGGTGCTGATGTTGTATCTCTAGTGTCAGGAATTGGCACTGCAGCAAACCTCTATCCTCTGGGCACTCTAGCAAAATCATTTATGGTATACTTGCCCTTCTTCTCCTCTGCTTCCTCCTGGAGCTGCTCAACTGCAGTTTGGATCTCTGTAACCTTGACATCCAGGTCATAGAACTTCTGCTCAATGATCCTCTCCAAACTCTCCTGGTTCTTGGTCAAGGTGGCCAAGCCCTTCTCAATCCTCAGGGTGGATTGGATCAGATATCCAAGCTGGTCTTGCTTGCTCTTCAAGAATATCTTAGATGCCTCCTCTACAGTTGGCATCTTTGCAGCTTTCTCAGCTTTAGCCTTCTCTCTCTTCTCATGTGCTTGAGCTGAAGATGGTTCATTCTCATTCATCACCACTGTGTTGTCTTCAAATTCAGGGTAGATGGCCAGGTGCTCCTTATCCAAAATATATTTGCATGTGCCCATCTTTGAGTTGATGAGCTCCTGAATGTGTGGGGCATACCCACAGCTTCTCTTCTGATCGGCTGCAGTCCTCTTGATTGTCTCAACAATCAAACTCATGACCTTGAACTTCTGTGGGACATCAAATATGTGCAGCAAGTTTATGGCATGTCCTCTGATCATCTTGCGATCACCGGACTTGGGTAGCAGTGTGTGCCTTAGGATCCAGTTGATAGTTGGCAGACCAGACAACAAGAAGTGAACAGATCCAAACTTATGTGTATCCAAAGCATCATCTGGGATCTCTTTGTACATGTTGGCCATAGTGTTGTGGTCTTTCTTCTTCTCAGCATAAATATCCAAGTCGTCCTCATGTTCCTCAGGAGCATTGATAAGCTTGGCCCATTCCTCAACTGTAGACTGGTACCTAGTACCTTCAGACATCCATACTATCCTTCTATCTGGATAGAAGTGGGCAGTGGAGTAAAACTGCATGATGAGCTCATCATTCCACTTGGTGAGCTTCTAGGCAACAAAAGTGTCAACTCCACATGCCTTGAAGCTATCAAGCACATCTGGATAGTGGTCTTCATTCTCCTTGATGTACTCCCAGTCAACCCATCTCATGTCACACACAATGGGCTTCTTGTCAAGCAGAATTGTCTCATAGAAGTCCTGTTGTTCCTTAGTGTGAAACCTATAGTCCACAACAGTTCTTCTCCTGATAGCATATGGATCAGATTGTCTCCATAGTCTCAATCATGCATCCTTCCTGATTTTCATGTTCTCTGCAACTGGGTGTGCATCATTGTGGTCAGGGATCTCCGATTTCAGCTTCCTCAATACAACAGAGTCATCTTCTTCAGCAGCTTCAAGCACTGGGGCCTTGTTCTTCTCTTCAGCAGGGATGTTTCTAGTGCTTCTCTTGGGTTTAGGCTTTGGAGCTGGAGCAGCAGCCTTGGGAGCAGATTCGGGCTTAGATGGATCAGCCCCTGATCTGATTGCATCCCCCATAAGCTTTTGATCTTTGGGTGCTGGTGCAGCATCCTCTTCCTCTTCAGAATCTTTCCTCGTTGAGGGCTTGCCAAGAACTCTGGCAGTAGTGGTTCTGTCCCTCTTCTTCTTCTTATCCTCACCAGCTGCTTCTTCTTCAGATTCAATGGTGAACTTCATGGTTTCACCTGTGGCAACTTTTCTTGGCTTAGACATGGGATGTCTTCTTGCTGGAGCCTTTGTTTTCAGTCCTGGCTTAGTTGCAGCAGCTGTGCCATACTCTTTCTTCAGCACCTTTTTCTTTGAAGTGGCTTCATCTTCAACAGCCACATAGTCCTCATCTTCTGAATCAGAAGTCCTCTTCTTCCTTGTCCTGGTGGTAGCCTTTGGCAAATTGCTGGGAGTGCTCCTGCTGCCATCATCATAACTGCTAGAGGGATCTGAACCCTCACTCATCTGCACCTGTTACTCAAACCTGTTCTGACTGTCACTTTGATCAGACATCTCTGCAAACACTCTGATAGCAGACCCTGTGAATAGGTTATAGATGAGGTAGAGTAGATGAGCATCACAAAGTACAGGAGTTTTGCAAAACAGATGACTTAAAAACTTAGTTTTAGTTCTTCACAGAAAGCATTTCGGATCTACCGATTTGTAAACTCGGTGATACCGAAGCAGCTTTTGGAACCTAAACTAGTGAACTCAGTCAGACCGAGTCACAGTTTGGTGGTACCGAGATGCTAGGGTTTCACAGAGAATCGAACTCGGTCACACCGATTTGCAATTTTCGGTCAGACCGAAAACGCATGTGCTCTGGCCTAAGCCAAATCGGTGAGACCGATTTCTACAACTCGGTCGGTCCGGGATGAATTCGGCGGAGACCTAACCTAAATTTTCAAACCAAAACTAATCTACGGGATGTTTTTCACTGGACAGGATGATTTCAATCATGGCAAGAATCATGGCAAAGCAATGTGCTAAGAATCAGAGTTATAGATTAGCACAAAGATCAAGTCTGTACCCTAGTTCGGCGACGAACTTGCTACGGCGGCAACGGCGGGGCGGATTGCCGTTGACGGCGGCGGAGACCAGCGGCGGGAGGTCGCTGGCGACGAGAGGACGATCCGGAGACCCGAGGAGACAGAGCAGGTTACGCGCGGGCGAGGAGGTTCGGAAAAATTTCCAAAATTTGGCCCGTCAGTATATATAACCTGACCCTATCGGTGTGATGAGTGGAACGACTCGGTGGCAACGAGATGCAAAACTGCAAGCAGTTACTGCAACTCGGTGTGACCGAAAGGTTCTAATCGGTTGCACCGAGATTTAAAACCCTAGATCAACTTAGTGACTCGGTAGGACCGAAAGGGATGAATCGGTCAGACTGAGATACACAAAGAGGTTTTGGAGGTTTAAGTCTATGACGAATCGGGAACTCCGGGTGCTCCTCACACAGAGTGGTTCGAATCTGACTTGATCAAACTTTGTGATGTAGCATGAATAGAGTTTGAGACGAGAAAAGCATAGATAGCTAGAGGGAGTTCTTAGGCATTCTTGTCCATCCATTTGGCTAAAGAGAAAGAGCCAAACAATCAAAGCAACAAATGGATGTCCTCGAATGAGTAAAATATGCATCCAACATGCTCACACAATAGAATGGCAAATGAAATATGTGACAAAGCATGCACAAACACTCTAGCATATATCAACCAAATGGCGATGACTAGGTCATCTATATATGAGTATATTGACTTAGGAGTCAAATGAGAACATTTGATCATAGGTCATACTCATCGTTTAACCACAAGTGGGGTTACCACTTTTACATAAAGCATTGTTGTGTTCACACCATTAGAGTTGCTTTAGCTCAATTGATTTAGAGTAAAGCTCCCCCTAGATGTGATATCCCCCCTCGGAGGGATGAACTAACCTTGGGTTTTATCGATGATGACTTCATGTAGGTGTTGAAGATGTAGATGCTCAATGTTGATGTAGATCATTCGGAGCAATCCTTTGGAGTGAGTTGCTCTTTCAATACCTAAACGGGTTAGTCCCACAAGGAACAAGCAAGGATATCCATAGACATAGAGTGATGTGTACACAATATGTTGTCTATGAAAGCATTAGGTTACCTTATCCCTTGTCTTACCAACAAGAGGGTTTGTGACTCCTTGAACTAGTCCAAGATATGGAAGTTGTTTGCACTTGTCCTCGCCAACATGATAAGAGTGAAGTATGTTGGCGGAGTCACCCTCAAGAACTCTCTAGTTCTTCTTCTTCGGGATCCACACCATCTTGATGGGAATCCTTGGAGTCGTTGTCGTACTTGATGAAGTAGAACTTGATGTAGTCTTGGGAACCCACTTGACCAAGGCCTTAGGTGCTTCTTCAAATGCATCAATTTCCTCTTGAAGCTTGTCCTTGCCTTTTTGCTTGTGGTCTTGTGGTGGAAGATCATCTTGAGCTTGTGTCCCTTTGAAAGAAGTAGGATCATACTTCTCTTGTTGTGGAACAAACTTCGTCTTGGGGTATTGATCTTCTTCCCACTCAACTCCATTGGCATTGAACTTTCGTTCAAAACCAACACCTTGATTCTTCCGGTGTCTTCCTTGCTTGCGTACAATTTCCTCAAATTGCTTACTTCCGGCAAGGCTCTTGTAAACACCTTTCTCTATAATTCCCTTCAATAAGCTATTTTCTTGCTCAAGTGTAACTTGGCTAAGAGAATCATTAGTGGAATCAAGAGAACTACTAGATGCAACAACATTGGATTTAGCATGATTGTTGTTACTACTAGATGAAGAATCTTTCTTGCTCTTGTTGCTAGATTTAACTTGTGGCACGTAAGTAGACAAGAGTAAACGCTTGGCAATGTAAGAAGAACTTTTCTTGCGAAGATCATCATTGATTGCCTTTAAAAACTCATGTTCTTGCTCAAGGTTGAGCTTTTGAAAGCATAGCTTATCA
Organism: Triticum aestivum; assembly: GCF_018294505.1. Taxonomy (NCBI): domain Eukaryota; kingdom Viridiplantae; phylum Streptophyta; class Magnoliopsida; order Poales; family Poaceae; genus Triticum; species Triticum aestivum. Next base: position 250,681,337 of record NC_057796.1, read on the forward strand.
TGAGTCTTTAAAAGTTCTCGATGATCTTCCAAGGAAGTTTCATGAGCTAACTTAAGAGTGTTTAGTTCTTTAGTTAGACGCTCAATCTCCTTCTTATCATCGTCATTCGTTTCATCTTGATTAGCATGATTAATTGACGTTTCAGCATAGTTTTCATCACTAGAGTTGTCAACAAGTAAACCATCATCACCTAGCAAATTATCTTCATCACTATTGAAATCAACAAACTCGGGGTGTGTTACCTTTGGACCTTTGGCCATGAAGCATCTTCCAATTCCTTCATTTGGTGAGTCAAATATGTCGTAGGAGTTGGTTGACACAAGTGCTAGACCGGCAACACCTTCATCTTGAGTATATTCGGAGTCGGAGTGATAACTTCTTTCGGAGTGATGGTCGGAGTCGGAGCCGGATACCCATTCACCAACATGAGCTTGATGTCTTCTTTTTGTGTAGCTCCTTAATGATTTGTCCTTCCTTTCCGAATCTTTGCTTCTCCGAGAGGGTCTTCGTTCATAACGATCATCTCTACTCCTTCTTTCTCTTGGTGGTGATTCTTCTCTTCTACTTCTTCTTTTGGGACAATCTTCTCTTCTTTTGTAGGGAGCCCTACACTCATTGGAGTAGTGTCCGGGTCTTCCACAATTGTAGCAATTACGCTCACGACTAGAAGATCTTTTGTCATTATAGGACCTTGACTTGGAACTTCTTTCCTTGCTTCTACTCTTGTAGAACTTGTTGAAGTTCTTCACCATTAGACTCAATTCTTCATTGAAGGTTTGCTTCTCACTTGATGATGTGGGAGCATCACACGAGGCTTTGTAAGCACCACTTAAGTTGTTGTGAAGCTCTTCCTTATCCTTGAGTGACATCTCATGAGCAACAATTCTTCCAATGACTTCCATTGGCTTGAGATCTTTGTAGTTGGGCATCATTTGTATCAATGTGCACACGGTATTATATTTTCCATCCAAGGCTCTTAGGATCTTCTTGATGATGAATCTATCGGTCATCTCTTCACTTCCTAAGCCGGCAATCTCATTTGTGATGAGAGCAAGCCTAGAGTACATTTCAGCGACACCTTCACCATCCTTCATTTTGAACTTGTCAAGTTGACTTTGAAGCACATCCAATTTGGATTCCTTGACGGAGTTGGTACCTTCATGCATATCAATCAAAGTATCCCAAATTTCCTTTGCATTCTCAAGACGGCTGATTTTGTTGAATTCTTCGGGGCACAATCAGTTGAAGAGAATATCACAAGCTTGAGCATTGTATTGTAGCATCTTCAACTCTTCCGCGGTAGCTTCACGGTTTGGTTCTTTCCCATCAAAGAATTCACCTTGCAAGCCAATACACACAATAGCCCAAACGGCGGGGTTATGTCCAAGAATATGCATTTTCATCTTATGCTTCCAACTAGCAAAATTTGTACCATCAAAGTAAGGACCTCTACGGTGGTAATTTCCCTTGGTAGACGTCATACTCTCCTAGGTTATGAAACCAAGGCTATGACCACCAAAAGCCATGGAAATCAAAGCAAATGGAGACCAAAGCTCCGATACCACTTGTAGGATCGAAAGTATGTCTAGAGGGGGGTGGTTAGACTACTTGACCAAATAAAAATCTAGCTTTTTCCCAATTTTAGTTCTTGGCAGATTTTAGCAACTTTGCACAAGTCAAGCAATCAACCTACACATGCAATTCTAAGAGTATAGCAGTGGAATGTAAAACAATTGCATATGAAGGTAAAGGGAGGAGTTTGAGGGAGCAAACGCAATGTTGACACGGAGATTTTTTATCCGTGGTTCCGATAGGTGGTGCTATCGTACATCCACGTTGATGGAGACTTCAACCCACGAAGGGCAACGGTTACGCGAGTCCATGGAGGGCTCCACCCACGAAGGGTCCACGAAGAAGCAACCTTGTCTATCCCACCATGGTCGTCGCCCACGAAGGACTTGCCTCACTAGGGTAGATCTTCAGGAAGTAGGCGGTCTCCTTGCCCTTACAAACTCCTTGGTTCAACTCCACAATCTTGACGGAGGCTCCCAAGTGACACCTAGCCAATCTAGGAGACACCACTCTCCAAGAAGTAACAAATGGTGTGTTGATGATGAACTCCTTGCTCTTATGCTTCAAATGATAGTCTCCCCAACACTCAACTCTCTCTCACAGGATTTGGATTTGGTGGAAAGAAGATTTGAGTGGAAAGCAACTTGGGGAAGGCTAGAAATCAAGATTTATGTGGTTGGAATGGAATATCTTGACCTCAACACAAGTGTGGGTGGTTCTTGCTCAAAAAATATGTGTTGGAAGTGTAGGCATGTTCTGATGGCTCTCTCCACGAATGAAGAGTGGGTGGAGGGGTATATATAGCCTCCACACAAAATCTAACCGTTACACACAAATCACCAAACTCGATGGGACCGATTCAGAGAACTCGGTCAGACCGATTTGGTTCATAATGTGACCGTTAGGCATTTTGGTGGGACCAATTTCGTTAGGGTTAGGGCATAACGTAATCTTGGTGAGACCGATTACACAAACTCGGTGAGACCGATTTTGGTAATAGACAAACACAGAGTTGGTCAGGCAAACTCGGTGGGACTGATTTGCTCATCTCGGTTGGATCAAAATGTTACGAAAAGGAAACAGAGTGTTTGCATTGCAATCTCGGTGGGACCGATCGCTCATCTCGGTTTGACCGAAACGTTACGAAGGGAAACAGAGAGATTACAATCCCATAACGGTGAGACCGAGATCCCTATCAGTGAGACCGAAAAGACTAGGGTTTCTGGCAGTGGCTATGTCAACTGAACTCGGTGGCTCCGGATATGAAATTTCGATGGGGCCGAGTTGGACTTTTTGGTTTGGGATATATGTGGATGTGAGAAAGTAGTGGAGGGTTTTGGAGCATATCACTAAGCATTTTGAGCAACACCTCATCCCTTCTTAATAGTATTGGCTTTTCCTATAGACTCAATGTGATCTTGGATCACTAAAATAGAAAATGTAGAGTCTTGTGCTTTGAGCTTGAGCCAATCTTCTGTCCTTAGCATTTTGAAGGGTCCACTTTCTAATCCATGCCATGCCAATCATTAAGCTTTCCTGAAATATTTATCTTGGAATAGCATTAGCTCAATGAGCTATATGTTGTTAGGAATTACCAAAACCACCCAGGGATAGTTGCAGTTTCAGCAGTGCAGCAGCGCGACCGACGGCAAGAAAAGAGCCGCATCATGAGCGAGAGCCAGAGCAGCTGCAGCTAGTGCCGGTGTGGAAGTCGCCGCCGAGGAAGCAATGACATGGGGGAGAGACGTCGTGGATGAACTGGCCGGCGGCGGCGCCGTCGATGGAGACCCGCCATGGCTGCTCGGTATCGAGCACCGGCAGCCCCGTGAGATCGAATAAAGGATAAAATGCAGCGGTAAGTGCAGAACCTCCTTGGTGGCGCCGAGTGGGCCTCGGCTTCATCAGAGGAATTGGTGAGGGTGCTGCGGTTCCGGTGGGGCAGGTCAAGACGGTGCTGTTGGGATGGAGGTGGCGCGATAGACGAGGCGAACATCGGGGCAGCTCCTTGGAGGTGGAGGACGGGGCGGCTGATCCGGTGGGACGACGAGATCGACGACGGATCCTCATCTGGTGTGGTGGATGAGGGATGGTGAGCTGTTGCGGTGGACGACGTCGTCGGGGAAGAGTCTCCGGCTGGGCGGCGGTCGGGAGGCCGAAGGAGGAGCATGTGGGTGTTGGGGATATTAGTACTGGGCGTAAACCGGCCAGGAGAGGCCGGGTTATCCCCATAATGAGTTATTATATTTGAAGCCCGTGAAGACAAAGATGATGGCGCTTTATGAAGGCCTAGGGCCCAAAGGCGGATTAAGGCCTGTAGTCATAAACTGACATTGATGTATAAGCTTGTGTTGTAAGGCAGAAATAGTAGAGACCGGGCCGGACACATTTATGAGCTGGCCTCGGAATCCTGTAAACCGGCGGGCGTCAACCCATGTATATAAGGGGACGACCTGGCGGCGGTTTAGGGACAACAAACAACAACTCGAGACCCAGGCAAAGCGTATTCGCTCCCTGGTCATCAAAACCCTAGCAATCCCACAACAACTGGATCGTAGGCTTTTACCTTCACCGCAAGGGGCCGAACCAGTATAAACTCTCTGCATCCCTTGTCCGCTTTAACCCCTTTAAGCTAACCCGTTGTGATGGCTCCACGACTAAGTCCTTTCTCTAGGACATCTGCCGTGACAAAACCACGACAGTTGGCGCCCACCGTGGGGCTATCGCACGATGGTTTCGAGTTCTTAAAGGGCAGCTTTGAAGGTCTCAAGGGATATGCAATGGGCCGGATGACCAAGAGTCATCGCATCAAGCTCTACATCGATGACGCAGGCTGGGACCCCGAGGCTGGCTCAATTGAGTACGGGTACCGGGTCCCCTTCGGCGGCATTCATGTGTTCATTGGCAAGATTGGCGAACCGGGCCCTGAGCTGGACATCTGCACCGACATCATTGAGATGGCTCAGCGTGCGAGATCTGCCGGGTTAAGCCTGTCATGAAGCATGCCTTCGTGGGAGTCATCCACGGAGTGGAATCTGAGGATAGATCGGAATCTGGTGGTGAAACCGTCGTTTATTCCGGCGACGAGTCATCAACTGGAGAGACCGAATCATTGTACCAGTTGCAAGATGGTCGGATTGGGGGCTGTTCCGATGGCGACAGTATTCCGGACCCCTTTGATCCGCCAAACCGGGTTGCGATCTTCATGGCCGGTACACAGCCAGCGCTCCACTATTCGACCGCAGTGGCGATGATTTTCGGATTAGTAGCAGCGACAGCGGCCGGGGCAGGAGGCCCTGTGCGACCGCCGACTCAGGTTTTATCTGATTTATTTGACGCTTTAGCAACAGTGATGGCGGAAGTTAACCCGGTGAATCAAGATGAGCATAATGCGGAAATCGCAAAGGTGAAAGATCAGATAACTCAAGCCAAGGCCGACCTGGCAGCTGGGGATACCAGGATGGCTGCGGAACGGGCCGCATTGGATGCACAGGCTTACCAGCTTATTTTGGATCAGAGCGCGTCAAACGATGTCATGAGAAGAAGATACCGGTCTCACCTGTCGCCGGTTTATGAGGCTAGGAACCTCTGTAATACCCCAGGAGCAGGGACCAGTAATCCGCCAGCGGTAAACCGGGCGGAGGCACCTGGAACGGGGGCGCCGGTTCATCCGCGTCCAACAGATCCGCCTCGTCAGAACAACGTTCCATCACAGCACATCACTACTCTAACCCAATGGATAACATTGTCGCTGCCGCTTCACGACTGGCGGCTCTCCCGATTGAAGGTGAGTCCCCAGTAGCGGTCGAGACGCGACGGTCTAGGGAGCTCCTTCAGACAGCTTTGACTCAACAGCAGGCTTATTCATATAGTCGTAAAAGGATCCACTCTACTCCCCGCCCAAGCCGGAGTTACAGCAGGCATATCGATGAACCGGCCGTGTCAAGCAGTGCGCGAAACCGTAATCCGCCCCGTGGCCATAACCAGGTAGGTGGCGGTGGTGATGCTCAGGATGTGGTGGATTGTGCTAGGGCACGTCGAGAGGCCGAGTTAGCGGGGCAACATGAAGCCCGCCAACTTACTCTGGTTCGTCCAACCACATCGGTGGAACCAGGGGTTACTTCCAGCTCTTTGGGGGTACATTGTCTCATCCCAGCACTGCGCAATGTGCGGCTGCCCAAGGATTTCAAGGGCCCATGTAAGGTGCCGAATTATACTGCTGATTTATCCCCCGAGTCATGGGTCGAAAGCTATGGTTGCCATGATAAGTTCCTGTAGCATGTTGTTTGATAGCTCTAAACTTTGCAACCTGATGTTATTACTGCCATGTCCTATGAATGCTGCCAAGTCTGTGAAACTGTTATTATTTGCAATGTTGCCATGTCCTTTTGAGCATGTTCTAGTGATTTCTGTAGATAGCTCAGTGTTCATGTTTTGTAATGCTTTACCTGTACATAACGTCCATGCCTTTTGTTTTCATGTTGGCGTGATGTAGCATGTTGTTTTGATGTTTGTAAGATGCCTAGTTGCTGTTTTGGACAGCTTGACCTTCAAACTTGTTTCATGTGCATGTGTTGAACCGTTGCTCCGTTTTGAGTGTGCTCTACATGAAACTTTCTTAGTTTTGCATGTAGTTTCATGTTACCTTGTTGCATCCATGTTTTGAGTGTGTTTGCTTGATGTTTGAATGCATTTTGCTTCAATGCCATGCTTAACTTGTTTTGTTCATATCTTCTAGGCCGTAGCTCCGAATTAAATGAACTTTATATGTAACTTGACTAGAATTTCGTGTAGATCATCTTGGTGCATCTTAACCTTCTGTTTAACAACATGAACATAAGGTTTATTCAGATCTGGACCAATTTTGAAATTTGCATATGGGGACTTACCGGAATTGTTATATGTTGTTTCCAGCCTCATTTAAACTTGTTTTGATGTGTTGTTCTTTTATGCATCATCTCTTGCCATGAGTAGCTTCATGTAGCCTTGTCATGCATCATACTTGGTTGAGCATCATGCCTTGTTCATGTGTGGTGTGTTTACCATGTTGTGTGCTTCTTCTCGATAGTTCCTGTTTCGTTGCGATCGTGAGGATTCATTCGTCTATGCTTGGTTCGTCTTCGTGGCTTCATCTTCTTCATGGACTCGTTCTTCTTCCTAGCGGGATTTCAGGCAAGATGACCGTCACCTTGGATCTCATTACTATCATTGCTATGCTAGTTGCTTCGTTCTATCGCTATGCCGCGTTTCCTACCACTTGCTTATCAAGCCTCCCAAATTGCCATGAACCTCTAACCTTTGTCACCCTTCCTAGCAAACCGTTGTTTGGCTATGTTACCGCTTTTGCTCAGCCCCTCTTATAGCGTTGCTAGTTGCAGGTGAAGATGAAGATTGCTCCATGTTGGATTATGTTTATGTTGGGATATCACAATATCTCTTATATTATTAATGCATCTATATACTTGGTGTTGGGGATATAACTATTTGTGTAAGCCGCCCGTAAGGGGGCCGGGTTACGCAAAGAAGGAATCATCAGAAGAAGCCCAAGATCAAGACCTGAAGATGGCGGTTCAATAAAGGGTCTAAATCCCACAGGCGACTTAAGGCCCGTAGTGGTAAACCGCCATGATGGCATGACTTGTATCATAAGGTAGAATTAACTAGTCACCGAGCCGGACACTGTCTATGAGCCGGTCGGGACTCTGTAGGCCGCAGGGCGTCAACCCGTGTATATAAGGGGACGACCCGCTGGCGGCTTAGGGCAAGAAACAACTCATCGAGAGCCAGGCATAGCGTATCTCGCTCCCTGGTCATCAAAACCTCAGCAATACCAACCCAACTAGACGTAGGCCTTACCTTCACCGTAAGGGGCCGAACTAGTATAACTCTCTCGTGTCCTTTGTCCCGATTAATCTCTTTAAGCTTCCTAGTTGCGATGGCTCCACGACTAAGTCCTTGCAAGAGGACATATGCCGTGACAATTCCACGACAATTGGCGCCCACCGTGGGGCCAGCGCACGGTGGATTTGAGTTCTTGAAGGGCAGCTTCGAAGGGCTCAAGGGATACGCAGTCGGCCGGATGACCAAGAGTCGTCGCGGCAAGATCTACATCGACGACCAAGGCTGGGGCCCCGACGCCGGCTCAATGGAGTACGGGTACCGGGTCCCCTTTGGCGGAATCCATGTTTTCATCGGCCGGATTGGTGAGCCGGGCCCTGAGCCGGACAACTGCACCGACCTCGTCGAGACGGCTCAGCACGCGAGACCCGCCCGGGCTCAACCCGTCGTGAAGCGTGCCTTCGTGGGCTGTATCCACGGAGGGGAACTTTCTGAAGGATCTGAAGGTGGTGGTGAGACGGCCGTCCTCTCCGATGGTGATTCATCCACCGGTTCAACAGATTCACTGTATCCAGTGCAAGATGGCGGGCTTGGGGGCTGTTCCGACGGCAGCAGTATTCCGGACCCCTATGAGCCGCCAAGCTGGGCAGGAGTCTTCAGGGCTGGTACTCAACCCGGCCAAAATTCTACGGCCGCAGCAGCGATAACGTCCGGGTCAGGAGCAGCCAGGGCAGGAGGCCCCGTGCGCCCGCCGGCTCAGGTGCTGATGGACCTTATGGATAAGTTAACGGCCCTGTTAACCGCCACGGTCATTCCTGCGAATCAAGATGAGCATAATGCAGAAGTGGCACAGGTGCGTGAGGAAATAGCTCGGGCCAAGGAGGCCTTAGCAGCTGAGGATACCAGATTGGTCACAGAACGGGCGGCCTTGGATGCACGGGCACAACAGCTCCAGTCAGAGGCTTACCAGCTCACGATGAGCCTGAACGCATCTAACGAGGTAATGAGGAGGAGACACCAAAAGAGTCAATCTCGTTTGCCTCTGATTTATGATCCTCGGAACCTCTTCACCACACCCGGAGCTGGCCCAAGTAACCCGCCAGATGCAAATCAGCTCATGACAACCGGAGCAGGAGGACCGGTTCAGCCTCGGGTGATGGCACCTTCTCATGGGAATATGGCACCGCCCCGTTATGTACCGATACCACCGGGTCACTTTTCAAACCCCATGAGAACTTGATCGTTGCATCAGCACGTTTGGCGGCTCTCCCAGTGGACAGTGATGATCCAACAACGGTGGAGACGAGGAGGATCAGAGAACTTGTCCAGACGGCTTTGGCTCAACAGGAGACTTATTCCTACAGCCAGGACAGGGTTCATTCAACTCCTCCGCCCTGGTTGGCTCCGTCTCGTCCAAACCGGAGCCCGAGTTACAGCAGGCACATGGAGTCAGAAGCTTTGTCAAGCAACGCTCAGCGCCGTAACCAGCCCGGTGGTTATAACCCGGTGCAGGACCGGATACGTCAGGAGGAGGAGCGAGCGTCTCAACTAGCGGATCAGTTAGCGGCTCAGCAGACGGCTCACCAAGCCTTTCTGGATTATCCGACGACTTCTATTGAGGCAGGAGTAGCCACCAGAACCGGCGGCTTTCCGTGTTTGGTGCCGGCTTTACGTAATGTGCGACTCCCTAAGGATTTCAAGGGACCCCGAAAGGTGCCAAATCATACAGCCGACTTACAGCCCGGGTCCTGGATTGAGAGCTATGAGATGGCTATGGAGCTGTTGGAGGTCAGTGACGCGGCAATGGCTAAGTACTTCACCATGATGTGGGACGGAACGGCTAGGTCTTGGCTAAAGGGCCTGCCGCCCAATTCCATTAGCTCATGGGCGGAGCTGAAGGCCCAGTTCATTCAGAACTTTAAGGATACTTGCAAACAATCTATGTCGATTGTGGATTTGACAAATTGTAAGCAAGAGGAGGGTGAATCCACCACTCATTGGGTACGCCGGGTCAAGGAGATAATACATTCGTCTGATAAGATGGATGCCGGCTCAGCAGTCCTCATGTTGGAGAAGAATTGTCGATTTGAGCCTCTGAGACAGAAACTGGGGCGCCTTAAGCGTGATTGCAATGACATGGGTACGCTGATGGCGGCTTTAGTCAAATAGGCTGATTCTGATAGTACCAAGGATCCCGCATCTGATGAGGAAAAGACAGGGAAGGGAAAGAAGAACGGCAATGGAAAGGGTCAGCAGCATAACCCGACGAATCAAGGAGGCAATAAGCGTAAGGCTGAAGGCAACCCGGAGTTTGTGGCCAATGCTAATGCACAGGGTAACAATCAGAGACGTAAGGGAAAACCGCCCCCCCCCCCCAGATCTGGCGGGTCAGGTCCGTCTCTTGAGCAGTTACTCAATGAGCCCTGCCCGAGACACAGCACCCGGGAGCGACCAGCGACTCACTTATGGAAGGATTGTGCGATCATGAAGGCTTTCAAGAATTCCAACATGTTCGACGGGTCAGGTGGCGGCTCAGGAGCCGGCGGTTTCCATGGCCCGTGTGGCGGTTCAAGTTCCGGCTTTTAGGGAAATCAAGGTGGATATAATCAGCAGCAGTCTGTTCAAGGAGGTCAGCAGCAGCAGCAGCAGTCGGGTTATCAGAGTCATTCGAAGCAGCTGAACAGTGGACAGTATCACGTGTTCACCACTAGCTTATGCAAACGTGACCAGAAGATTCATAAAAGGGCCGTGAATTCTGTTGAGCCGGTAGTTCCCCGTTATTTAAGGTGGTCAGAGCAGCCAATTGTGTGGAGTAGAGAGGATCACCCTCCCCGGGTTGATAATCCAGGTCAGCTAGCCTTGGTGGTAGCACCTCAGGTCGGTGGATATAAATTCACTAAAGTGCTCATGGATGGAGGTAGCAGCATCAACATCCTCTATTACGAGACCTTTCGGCGCATGGGCTTGACTGACAAAAATTTAAAGACGTCCAACACTGTTTTCCATGGAGTGGTGCCTGGTAAGTCGGCATACCCGGTCGGTAAGATTGAACTGGAGGTGGCCTTTGGAGATGAGTATGATTCTAGGGCTGAGAAGTTAACTTTTGAGGTGGTCAAAATTAAGAGTCTGTATCATGCATTGTTTGGGCGGCGGCTTATGCCAAGTTCATGGCTCGGCCGTGTTATGTTTATCTACAGCTTAAGATGCCAGGTCACAGAGGCACCATCACTCTGCATGGGAGTCGAAAGATAGCCCTGGAATGTGAAGAGGGCGATGCGGCTTACGCTGAGTCTGTTTGCGCCGCAGAGGAGCTGAAGTTTTATCAAGATAATGTTGACCCGGCGGATATGACCTCCCTCAAGAAGCCAACCACTGAACATGACCCGGCGATGAAGTTTAAGTCGGCTGCTGAAACCAAGCTTATTGATTTTACTCCAGGCGATTCGTCTAAGCAGTTCAGCATCAGTGCCAATTTGGATCCTAAATAGGAAAGTGCGCTCATCGAGTTCATCCGTGAGAACCGGGACATCTTTGCATGGAAACCTTCTGACATGCCGGGTGTATCGAGAGAACTCGCTGAGCACACTCTCAATATTGATCCAAAGTATAAGCCGGTCCGAAGTTTCTTCGGCGGTTTAACGAAGAGAGACGGAAGGCTATTGGAGAGGAGGTCGCCCGGCTCTTAGCAGCTGGGTTCATTGTTGAAGTTTTTCACCCGGAGTGGTTGGCTAACCCGGTGCTCGTGCTCAAGAAGAACGGCACCTGGCGGATGTGTGTGGATTACACGGACTTAAATATGGCTTGTCCGGCTGATCCCTTTGCTCTCCCCCGTATTGATCAAATCATTGATGTTACGGCGGGTTGTGAGTGTTTGAGCTTTTTGGATGCTTATTCCGGGTATCACTAGATCAAGATGGCAGTTAAGGACCAGGAGAAGACGGCTTTCATCACTCCGTTTGGAGCCTTCTGCTATGTTTCTATGCCGTTTGGGCTCAAGAGTGCCCAGGCGACTTACCAGCGGTGTGTACAGAACTGTCTCCACGATCAGATTGGGCGCAATGTTCATGCTTATGTGGATGACATAGTGGTGAAGTCCAGAGAGAAGGAAACCTTGATATCTGATCTGAAAGAAACCTTTGATAATCTCCGGGTTTATAAGATGATGCTTAACCCGGCCAAGTGTGTATTTGGTGTACCTGCAGGCAAGCTTTTGGGATTTCTGGTCTCAAACAGGGGCATTGAAGCTAATCCGGAGAAGATCAAGGCAATCACCTCTTTGGCTAAACCGGCGTGCATCAATGATGTTCAGCGACTGGCGGGTCGTGTTGCTGCTTTAAGCCGGTTCATAAGCCGGTTTGGTGAGAAGGCCCTACCGCTGTATCAGATGATGAAGAAAACAGACACTTTTGTCTGGAGTGACGCTGCTAATACTGCCTTTGAGGATTTAAAGAGGCAGTTATCTGAGCCGCCGGTCCTTGCGGCTCCCATTGATAGAGAGCCATTGCTGTTATATGTGGCTGCTAACTCACGAGCCGTCGGTGTTGCGATCGTGGTGGAGCGCAAGGAGGCTGGCAAGGAGCATCCGGTTCAACGGCCGGTTTACTACATCAGTGAGGTGCTCATCGAGTCTAAACAAAGGTATCCACATTGGCAGAAGCTTGTTTACGGGGTGTTCATGGCAAGTCGGAAGCTGAAGCAATACTTCCAAGGTCACCCTATCATTGTGGTAAGTTCTGCCCCCTTGGGAGACATCATCCAGAACAGAGAGGCCACAGGACGAGTTGCCAAGTGGGCCATTGAGCTTGGGCCTCACGGTTTGGAGTACATGCCACGTACTGCTATTAAGTCTCAAGCCTTGGTGGATTTTATCAATGATTGGATAGAGTTGCAGGCACCTGAGGAGAAGCCAGATAACACATATTGGACTATTCACTTTGATGGGTCCAGGCAGTTAGAAGGCTCGGGGGCTGGAGTCGTGTTAACTTCCCCTCGAGGTGACAAATTTTGTTATGTGCTCTGGCTTATGTTTCCTTGTACTAACAATGCAGCTGAGTATGAGGCCTTACTCCATGGTCTCCGGATGGCCAAAGAGATGAATTTGAGCCGGGTAAGGTGCTTGGGCGACTCAGATCTTGTGGCTCAACAGGTGTCAGGCAAGTGGGACTCCAAGGATCCCCTTATGGCGGCTTACCGTCGGGAAGTTGATGTTGTGGCTGGGCACTTCAAAGGTTATCAAGTGGAGCACATTGATCAAAGGAAGAATGAGGCGGCTGATGCCTTAAGCCGGCTGGGATCTCAGCGTAAGCCGGTGCCGCCTAACACCTTTCTCGATGTTTTGCATAATCCTTCTGTCAAGTTACCCACAGAAGAAGATCTAGCAGTGCCAGACCCGGAGGCGCAGCTGGTAGCGGCTCTCCACGTCATCCCGGATTGGACAGTGCCTTATTTGGCTTACATGACCCGTGGAGAGTTGCCTGAGGATGAGACCTTGGCGAGACAAATCATCCGACGGTCCAAATCCATGACAATCGTTAATGGCGAGTTACATCACTGCAGTGTCACTGGAGCGTTTCAACGTTGTGTGTCACCTGCGGAGGGTCAGGAGATACTTCGTGAGATCCATGAAGGGGATTGCGGTCATCATGCCGGCTCAAAATCTCTTGTGGCCAAAGCCTTCTGTCATGGGTTTTATTGGCTGACGGCTCATGCTGATGCAGAGGATCTGGTCAGTAAATGTGACGGATGTCAGAAATTCTCACGACGAGCTCATGTGCCGGCTCAAGAATTGAGGATGATTCCAATTACTTGGCCGTTTGCAGTCTGGGGGCTTGACATGGTCGGGCCTTTCAAAAGGTCTAAGGATAAAAAGACACACCTCCTGGTGGCAGTGGACAAGTTTACAAAGTGGGTTGAGGCAGAACCGGTCAGTAAGTGTGATGCAGCCACGGCGGTTCAGTTCATGAAAAAGGTGATCTTTCGTTTTGGTTTTCCACACAGCATCATAACTGATAATGGCACTAATCTCTCCAAAGGTGCCATGGAAGAGTTCTGTCAACGAGAACATATCCGGCTTGATGTTTCGGCTGTTGTTCATCCTCAATCCAATGGTCAAGCAGAAAGAGCTAATCAGGAGATCTTGAAGGGTATCAAACTCCGGCTCTTGGTCCCTTTACAGCGGACGCCGGGTTATTGGGTGGAGGAGCTACCTTCTGTACTTTGGAGCATCAACACTACACCTAACAGATCTACGGGTTACACACCTTTCTTCATGATGTATGGGGCAGAGGCGGTCCTACCAAGTGACATCCGTCATGACTCACCCCGCGTGGCGGCTTACGTTGAGGCTGACAACAAAAAAGCCCGTCAAGATGCACTTGACTTGTTGGATGAAGAGCGAGACTTGGCAATAGCCCACTCGACGATTTACCAGCAAGACCTGCGCCGCTACCACAGCCGCCGGGTTAAGTCCAGAACCTTTCAGGAAGGCGACTTAGTGCTCCGGCTCATCCAGGATCAGTCTGATATGCACAAGCTATCCCCTCCTTGGGAAGGACCCTTTGTGGTCAGCAAGAATCTGAACAACGGGTCATACTACCTTACCGATGTTCGAGAGCACAAAGACTCACGTAAGTCGGAGGAGGAGACCCGCCGGCCGTGGAATATCGCTCATCTTCGGCCTTACTATACTTGAGCCACCGGCTCTCAAGATGTATATATTTAGACGATGTAAATATTATATAAAGCAATAAAGCAGGACCTCTGTCCTTTTCACCTTCAAAAGTTTACATGTCTTCCTTATCATGTGGTGGAAACAACCAACAGGGAGCGGATCATATCTGAATCCAGCTTTCCCTTTGGTCCGGCTTATGATCATATCTGAATCTAGCCATGATCACTTGGGGGCATCCTGTTCAAACATAGGTCGTATTCGAACCAAAGAGAACATAGCTGTCGATACCCTCTTGATCGGCATACTGCCAAACCCACTTGGGGGCTTCCTGATCATATCTGAATCATAGCTTAACCTCTTTGGGTCTGACGTGGATCGTATTCGAATCAGCGTCATTAAACAACTCTTATGGTCACTTGGGGGCTTCCTATTCAAACATAGGTCGTATTCGAACCAAAGAGAACATAGCTGTCGATACCCACTTGATCGGCATCGCCAAAGCCACTGGGGGCTATATGATCGTATCCGAATCTTAGCTTAACCCCTTTGGAACGGTTCACTGATCGTATTCGAATCACAAGCTTTTAAATTTTGTTTATTATTCATCATACTTTGTAAACATAAGTATTTGACTATCTTGAATACTATGGGGTGGTTCTTGTTCCACCGGTTTAATATTGGTCACCTCAGGTTGTTAAGTGCCAGGCGAACATCATATGTGCCAAACTTCAGGAGTTAAACTTACCCTCATAGTCTGGGTCACATAAGCCGGCGAGATTACCAAAAAGATCGCAGGTATGCTATTAAAGATTATGTTTAACAGATATAATCATATACCTTCAGGAGTTAATTATATGATGTTTTGCTTTGCACTCCGGATTATCAATACCTTATGTGACCCCTGATGCGATAAGTCGCCAAGGGAATCCTGTTTATTTTCTGTGCGGAACAATGCAAGCAGGTTTCTGTTCAACATAAAGGACATAGAAGATCAACATAAACTGCAAGTGTATAGCGATGGCGGCTTAAGGAAGTGTCGAGCGCCATAAACATGCGCGAAGGCATGGCAAAAATCAAGAGTTTTTCTACGCTATTACAAGACTCCCCGAGTCTGGATCATAAGGCATTGTTTTTTTTACAAGATATAAGCATATGACGCCTGCTGATTCACTCCTTCGGTTGACCTGAAGATTCCGGGTTATCCTTTTCCGCCTCTCCGTCGGTTGCCCTGTCCTGGAAGGTGGACGATGCCCAGTCAATGCTACTCAAAGCTTCAAACTCAGCTTCGTCATCTATTAAACCAGCTGGGTCGACTTCAGGGGCAAAGGTATGCTTACGGATTGGAGGGATCAGGCTGACTTCATCATAGAGAGGTGTTGGGAGTCTTCGATTCTCACTGTCATAACCCGGTTGATACTTGGTAAGGTCAGTGTCGTTCCCAATGAGAGTGGCCACAGGGCGTATGTCCTTCACGCAGGCGGTGAAATCCTTCTCATCAAACAAGGAGCCGTCTTCCTTCAAACTTGGATATCCAAGAGCAATGTCGGCCAGGTCTAACTCTGGAAGCCACGCCTTCGCCCGGCTCAATGCGGCTATGGCTCCGGCTCTTGCAGATGCCCGTCTCAGCTCTTGGATTCGCTGAGGTAGCACAGCAAGCCGCTGTAGCACGTCTTGAAGAAGATGGGGAACATCATTTGATAAAGCCACAACGGCCAGAGCACGTTGTGACCCAGTATAGAGCTGTTCCACCAGAGTATACACTGCCTTCAGCTTAATCACCATGTTCTGCTTGAGGTTTGTGCTCCTGGGGCCTGCGTTATTAAACATAAGGTGAGCCGGAGGTAACAACTGAAATAGTCACTGAAAGAAGGTTTGCAGTATTTAAAGGTTTGTGTAAGTGACTTACCAAAGATTGCTGACACCATTTGAGAAATATGGCGCTTTAAGCCGGACAGCTCGGCCGTTGCTTCTGCAAGCGATGCCTCGGCAGTCTCGGCCCGGGTCACCAGTGAGGCCTTTTCATCAGCCCAGATTTTCTTTTCCGCCTCAAAATTCTTCTTCAGTTTCTCTTGTTCAGAGACGCTGAATTCAAACTTGGAGTTGGCCTTTTGGATTTCAAGTTCTTGAGCTTCCAGGCGGTTCTTCAGGTCAGCAATCTCCGACTCAAATTGACTTATGGTGGCCTGTATTGATGCCGGGTTATAGTCAGAATCATTGTAAAATAACATTAAGTCCCAAGCACTTTGCAAGCAATGGGTACTTGACACTTGGGGGCTAATGTATACTGAAGAGCTCTAAATTATTACACCGGTTCATGCAAATTAAGTCCCAAGCATTTTGCAAGCAAAAATACTTGGCACTTGGGGGCTAATATGTATCGCAAGTTCAAAATATCATGCTACAACCGGGTTACATATCTTCTTTCTAAACCGGACAAGCAGTGCCAAGCAATTTTCTAAGTCTACAGCATATTTACTTATAAGCAATAGACTTGGGGGCTGGTACAGTAAGTATGGATAAGGAAAAGTAACATAAGTCATACCTCAAATTTTTTATGTATCTGCTTCACCATGTAAATTTCCAGGTCACGGCTGCTATGTACTTGATTGATATAGCCAGAGATGATCTCCCCAATACTCAAATGAGTATAGTCAGCAATGTCTAACTTGGCCTTTCGGCGCTCCAAAAGCTCCTCCTTGGCAGAACACTTGGCAAGGACAGTGGGCTGCCCTGGCTCAACAAACTGAGTCTTGAGAATTTCCACCTCCTGATCAATTGTCTTGGCCGGGCTAGGTGCTTCCGGGTTATCAGAACCGTCAGGAGTCTCTTCAGCGGGCGGGTCAGAAGTTGGTGCTGGAATGTCATAAGCCGGCTCAGGCGGCGGCTGATGTGTGGAAGTGTCAGGGGCAGCCGTGCCAAGCTCAGGTTCAGTCACAATGGGATCTTTGGCCGGCTTGTTCTTCTTCGCCCTCTTACTGGGCTTCACTTGCACGCTGTGGACAAGGCAGAAGGATAAGTGCAAAAACATGAGTAAAATAAGGCAAAAGGTAAAGTAAGTTTATATTACCCGGGGGCAGTTTTGAAGGCCGGCATGTTGGATTGCATTGACTCGCCGGAGGAAGGTGAAGTATCCTGATAATTGGAGTCAGACGAATTGAGAGGTTGACGAATTAAACCCGCTAAAGGTAAAACGGAACGTAAATCGGAGATAACCTCATTCCGGCGCTTCCTGGTTATGTCAGGTAAGCCGGAGGAGAGTTCTGTATCCTTGCTGGTCCGGGTCTGCCTCCGGCTTTCTAAAATCTGTCGCTTAAAAAGAAATTGAGGGTCTTGGTAAGCTAAAGGATGTGAAAATCTTACTTTCCGGGTCACTCTTTGGATTTTCAGCCATGGCAAAGGCTCTGAGTCGGAGGAGATTATAGTTACCTCTTCCTCCACGGCTTGGCTGTTTCCCGTATCCTCCTGAAAGGAATTAACGTCAATAAGATGATGATAAGAGAGCCAGGGGAGTTAGGAGTTACCTCTTCTTCATCGTCATCGGTGTCGTCCAGTTTCAACATGTCCGAGGCGCTTGGTTTCTTCTTCCTCGAAGTTCCTGTTTTGGCGGTTCTCCTTTCAGCCCTCTTGGCCGCTCTGGCCTGTTTGGCAGCTTCATGGTCATATTGGACCTTCGAGAAGTTATCATTTGCCTGTGAAGCAATGGTAAAGGATTATGAGTAAAAGCAAGGTATAACACAATAAAGGTAATTGTTGAGGATAATGACTCACTGCAGGGGCCGGGTTCTTCTTGCAGAAAGGAAGTAAGCCAAAGGCATTACTAACCACCGTGCCTTCCTTCAACAAAGACTGGGTCATGGCCTCCACCATATCATCTGGTAAGTCGTCAAAGCTATGACGCAGTGGGTCATCCTTCTCGCCTGAGTAAGTACACATTAAGCCGGGGTGACGGCTTAACGGAATCACCCGCCAGGAGATCCAGACTCGAACCAAATCGACGCCGTCTAAGCCGTTCCCCAAGAGAGCTTTGATTTTCTTGATGGTGGGAGCAAGTGGAAGACGTTCAACAGTAGTCAATTTGTCCGGCAGCGGGTGGTTGGATTCAAGGCGCAAGGCGCGGAAGCCGGGCAGTGGGTTCTCATCAGCCGGAGAGGTGTCCTGGCAATAGAACCACGTATGGTTCCAATCCTTTGGATGACTCGGCAGTTCAGCATAAGGGAAAAGGCAGTCTCGTCGCCGCTGAATCGAGATGCCGCCAAGCTCTAGACTGGGCCCGTTGGCGCGTTCGTTCTGCCGGTTTAAGTAGAACAATTCTCTGAACAAAAGTAAATTGGGCTCTTCTCCAAGGTATACTTCGCAGAAGACTTGGAAGTTGCAAATATTTGACATGGAATTGGGTCCGATATCTTGAGGCCTGAGATCAAAGAATTGCAACACATCCCTGAAGAATTTTGAGCCGGGCGGAGCAAAACCCCGGCTCATATGATCAGTAAACACGATCACCTCCCCCTCCTTGGGTTGAGGTTTCTCTTCTGACGGGTTAGGAGCACGATACGACATGACCTCCTTCTTAGGCAGATGGCCGGACTTCACAAACTCAGACAGAGTGCCTTCTGTAACGATGGACTTGACCCAGTTACAGGTCACGGGAGGTTTGGGAGCCTTGGGTGCCATTGTGCAGATTGAAGCCTATGACAAAGTAAAAAAAATCCGGTTCAACTCATAACCTGGAAGAAAATAGTATTAATTTATTCAAGATGGCGGCTTAAGAAGGGGCCTAATGACATATGACTGGATGTGTTTTCTACATTTAAGTCGCGGCGATTCTCAGAAGCAGTTAAGTTATTTAAAGTCACCAGAAGCAAGCGAGACTGACAACCGGAGTTGTCTTAAACCGGTCACATGGACTACTATGGCTAAACAGCTTCAACAGATGTAATTTTTTGGCTAAGTGTGGAACAAACAGGTTTCACAAGTTGCAGTTATTATTTTGGATCAAACGGTCGCTCTGAAAAGAAAAATTTCTAGACCTAAAAACAGTGCAGAGAAGCTCATACATTCGAAGAGGGCCTTCAAACAAGGGAAATGAGATCTGTTTCTATTCAAGATAGGTACGAACAGCCACCGCAGTAGTTCTAACCGGCTAAAGATTAAAAAGGGGCATCGAAAATAAAAACTATCAAGGGTTTGCAGCGGGCGGCGATGAACACCGACGAACTCAAAGAAGTTCCAATGCAGATCTAAGAAAGGGAAAGAAAGTAACTCACGGATGTGGACGAGCTGCGGAGGTTCGCCGTTGATCTCTGGTCAGATTCAGGTTGATGCGCGGCCAGAGTCGGTGAAGACGAGGGGCTCGACGGCGGCGGCGGCGGAGCTCGAGCAGAAGAGAAGGAGTGCGAGGAGGAAGACGACCGAAGAAGGAGAATGGGAAAGACCTAGGTCGCACCTATTTATAAGGAAAGGCCGATTGAGACGGCGCAAAAAACGAGGAGACCAAACATCATTATCCAGCGGCCCTGATGCCTCGGTTTTCGAAATGGTCAGTAAAGGCAAAGATCTGTTGGAGGATATGACGGAATAAAATATAAAATTAATTGAAGATGACGTCACGACGGGTTAATGCAGATCCAGAAGATGACGTCATGGCGGGTTAAAACTTCTGCACAGACAGAAGACTGAAGGCTTGTGTCTTAAGGAATTTTGAGATTGACATGAACCGGTTCAAATCAATCTGGGGCCTAATGTTGGGGATATAACTATTTGTGTAAGCCGCCCGTAAGGGGGGCGGGTTACGCAAAGAAGGAATCATCAGAAGAAGCCCAAGATCAAGACCTGAAGATGGCGGTTCAATAAAGGGTCTAAAGCCCACAGGCGACTTAAGGCCCGTAGTGGTAAACCGCCATGATGGCATGACTTGTATCATAAGGTAGAATTAACTAGTCACCGAGACGGACACTGTCTATGAGCCGGCCGGGACTCTGTAGGCCGCAGGGCGTCAACCCGTGTATATAAGGGGATGACCCGCTGGCGGCTTAGGGCAAGAAACAACTCATCGAGAGCCGGGCATAGCGTATCTCGCTCCCTGGTCATCGAAACCTCAGTAATACCAACCCAACTAGACGTAGGCCTTACCTTCACCGTAAGGGGCCGAGCTAGTATAACTCTCTCGTGTCCTTTGTCCCGATTAACCTCTTTAAGCTTCCTAGTTGCGATGGCTCCACGACTAAGTCCTTGCAAGAGGACATCTGCCGTGACAATTCCACGACACTTGGTAAAGGGTGGAAGGCTCGGCCTTATGCCTGGTGTTTTGTTCCACTCTTGCCGCCCTAGTTTCCGTCATATCGGTATTATGTTCCCAGATTTTGCATCCCTAACGCAGTTGGGTGTTATGGGAACCCCTTGACAGTTCGCCTTGAATAAAACTCCTCTAGCAAGGCCCAACCTTGGTTTTACATTTGCCTAACAACCTATTACCCTTCCCTTGGGTCGGCCAACCCGAGGGTCATCTTTATTTTAACCCCCCCCCCCCCCCCGGGGGGGCAATGCTTCTCTAAGTGTTGGTCCGAACTAGAGCCACTTGCAGCGCCCCCTCGGGGAAACTTGAGGTATGGTTTTAGTTGTACGTAGTGCTCATCCGGTGTTGCCCTGAGAACGAGATATGTGCAGCTCCTATCGGGATGTCGGCGCATAGTGCTCATCCGGTGTTGCCCTGAGAACGAGATATGTGCAGCTCCTATCGGGATGTCGGCGCATCGGGCGGTTTTGCTGGTCTTGTTTTACCATTGTCGAAATGTCTTGTAACCGGGATTCCGAGACTGATCGGATCTTCCCGGGAGAAGGAATATCCTTCGTTGATCGTGAGAGCTTATCATGGGCTAAGTTGGGACACCCCTGCAGGGTTTTGAACTTTCGAAAGCCGTGCCCGCGGTTATGTGGCAGATGGGAATTTGTTGATATCCGGTTGTAGTAAACTTGAAGTAAACTCTTCTAAAATACACCAACCGCGTGCGTAACCGTGATTGTCTCTTTTCGGGGTTGTTCGAGAGGAGAACACGGTTTTTGGGTTATGTTTGACGTAAGTAGGAGTTCAGGATCACTTCTTGATCATTACTAGTTGACGTCCGCTTGTTCAGCTCCTCTTCTCGCTCTTGTATTCGTAAAGTTAGCCACCATACATGCTTAGTCGCTGCTGCAACCTCACCACTTTACCCCTTCCTTACCCTTTAAGCTTTGCTAGTCTTGATACCCATGGTAATGGGATTGTTGAGTCCTCGTGGCTCACATATTACTACAACAACAGTTGCAGGTACAGGTTTTGCGACGATCATGACGCGAGAGCGATGTTTACTTCTTTTGGAGTTCTTCTGCTTCTTCGATCAGGGGATAGGTTCCAGGTCGGCAGCCTAGGCTAGCAGGGTGGATGTCGTTTGAGTTCCTGTTTGTGTTTCATCCGTAGTCGGATGTTGATCTTGTGTGTGCTGTTGATGTATTCTTGCGGCATTTGTATGCCTTGTATGTACCCCCATCTATTATGTAATGTTGATGTAATGATATCCACCTTGCAAAAGCGTCTTCAAGATGCGCTTCTATCCTTGGTGGGACCTTCGAGTTCCTTTAGGATAGGGTCGCATCTTGGGCGTGACAGTGACGCCGCCAATGAAGCGTTTGGGGACTTAAAGCGGCAGCTGGCTAATCCGTCGGTCCTTGCTGCTCCTGTTGATAAAGAGTCATTGTTGTTATATGTGGCTGCTAACGCCCGGGCCGTTAGCGTGACTATTGTGGTGGAGCGCAAGGAGGCCGGAAAGGAGTATTCGGTTCAACGGCCGGTTTATTATATCAGTGAGGTACTTATTGAGTCCAAGCAGAGGTACCCACATTGGCAGAAGCTGGTGCATGGAGTTTTCATGGCGAGCCGGAAGCTTAAGCAATATTTCCAGGGTCATCCCATCACGGTGATCAGTTCTGCTCCTTTGGGAGATATAATCCAGAACAGGGAAGCAACTGGTCGGGTTGCCAAGTGGGCTATTGAGCTTGGGCCTCACGGGTTAAAATATGTGCCCCGGACGGCGGTCAAATCTCAGGCACTTGTGGACTTCATCAATGACTGGACAGAGTTACAGGCGCCAGAAGAGAAGCCGGATCATACTTATTGGACTATTTATTTTGATGGGTCCAAGCAATTGGAGGGCTCGGGGGCTGGAGTCGTATTAACTTCCCCACGAGGTGATAAGTTTGGTTATGTTCTCCGTTTAATGTTCCCTTGCACTAACAATGCAGCTGAATATGAGACTTTACTCCATGGTCTTCGGATGGCTAAAGAGATGAACCTAAGCCGAGTTAAATGCTTCGGTGACTCGGACCTGGTGGCTCAACAAGTATCTGGTACTTGGGATTCCAAGGACCCACTCATGGCAGCATATCGTCGAGAGGTGGATATTGTTGCAGGTCATTTCAAAGGTTATCAGGTCGATCATGTGGACCGGCGGAAGAATGAAGCGGCGGACGCTTTAAGCCGTTTGGGTTCCCAACGTAAACCGGTTCCACCCAATGTGTTCCTGGATGTGCTGCATAATCCGTCCGTCAAGCTCCCTACAGAAGAGGATTTGGCTGTTCCTGATCCGGAGGCTCAATTGGTGGCAGCTCTTCATGTTATCCTGGATTGGAAGATCCCATATTTGGCGTATATGAACCGAGGAGAGTTACCAGAGGATGAAACCTTGGCCAGGCAGATAATCCGGCGATCAAAGTCCATGACTATTGTCAATGGTGAGTTACATCATTGCAGTGTAACAGGGGCGTTTCAGCGTTGCGTGTCTCCTCAAGAAGGCCGCGAAATTTTGCGTGAGATCCATGAAGAGGATTGTGGTCATCACGCCAGTTCAAAGTCACTGGTAGCTAAAGCTTTTCGTCTTGGCTTCTATTGGCTTACGGCCCATGCTGATGCGGAAGACTTGGTGAAAAAGTGCGACGGCTGTCAGAAATTTTCACGCCGAGCTCATGTTCCGGCCCAGGAATTGAGGATGATTCCAATCACTTGGCCGTTTGTGACTTGGGGGCTGGATATGGTTGGGCCCTTTAAGAGATCCAAGGACAAGAAGACCCACCTTTTGGTGGCGGTTGATAAGTTCACCAAGTGGGTGGAGGCAGAGCCAGTCAGTAAGTGTGATGCAGCTACGGCGGTTCAATTCCTCAAGAAGGTGATTTTCCGGTTTGGTTTTCCACACATCATTATAACTGATAATGGTACCAATCTGTCCAAAGGTGCTATGAAGGAGTTCTGTCAACGTGAGCACATCCGGCTTGACGTATCATCAGTAACTCACCCCCAGTCTAATGGTCAAGCGGAGCGAGCCAATCAAGAAATCTTGAGAGGCATCAAACTCCGGCTTATAGTTCCTTTGCAGCGGACGCCGGGTTGTTGGGTGGAAGAGTTACCTTCTGTACTTGGAGCATCAATACCACACCCAACAGATCCACGGAGTACACGCCTTTTTTCATGGTACACGCCTTATGTTTTCGTAGTTTCTTTCTTCTTATTTGAGTCATAGGAAAAATCGTATTGTTAAAGGGGGTCTAGGTGAATCATAGTTTACTTTTCCAAAGTGATGCTCAAACCTATACATACTCAAGCCGCTCCAAGTGAAGCCTTTGGAAATCTCAAGAACAGCTGACGCATTTGCTCGCGACAGTGACGAAGTTCATCTCGTCGCTGACGAATTTGGTCACGCTGAGGAGTTAGGATTTCACCAGTGCGATCTGCCTAAGGGTGAGGAAATTGAGTGCCCCGACGAATTTGAGAGTTCAAATTCCGATGTCGCTGCGTCGCGGGCCAGCTGTCGAGTGGATCCTTATCTCGAAAATGGTCGAATCAGAGAAGGGCATTTATGACAATTCATGTCGAGTTGCCCCTGGCTATAAATAGCCGCCCTCTAGAACCACTTGTTGTTGGCTGCTTCGAGAGAACTTGACACTTGTCATTTGAGAGCAACCCATCCTCCGACGACTTTGAGAGAATCCTAAGGAAAACCCCAGAGCCAAAGTAATTGAGCATCACTGGAGAGATTGATCTGTGTGATCCGATGCCTTTTACCTTGAAGACTGTCATTCTTCCAGACGGTTAGGCGTCATGTTCTGAGCACACCAAGAGTCACTGTGGTGTGCCGGTAAACAAGTTTCTGAAGGTTTTGTTAGTCTATCTTGAATACTTACCACGAGTGATTGGGCGAGGTCTAAGTGACCTTAGCTCAAGAGGAATACGGCGAGGACTGCGTGTCCTCCGAGTTCGCCTCGGCCGCCTCAACTAGACGTACAGTTGATACAGCAACTAGAACTGGTCTACCAAATCGTTGTGTTTTCACCGAGCCAACCTGGTTTCAAATTCCTCACCCTTTATTACTTTATTCCGTTGTTGAAGAATTTGTGATCTACTCTTTGAAGAACTTGAACTGAAGACTTTCATCATGTTGTATACTATTTCTTCGGCTCATCTTCCTCATGCTTGTATGACTATATGATTGCATGTTCTTCGTCTGTATGTATCTTGTATGCATGCTTTTCATTCCTGTGGTGACTTAGTTCGCTCGCGTTTCTATTTCTTCACTATGATCTTCGTCAAATTCATCAGAGTTTGATGAATTTCTAAAAATCTCTCATTCATCCCCCCTCTGGGAGTAAACTTGCGCTTTCTGTCTTCGCTGAACCGGACAAGTCACCAGCTGTGGAAGCTGGTGACGCGCTGGCGGTAGCCTTCCTACGACCCAAGCAACGGCGGCGGCCTCCCGTGTTCTACTTTTCCTCGATATTGGCGACGGCAGCGTGCGCGAACGCACTGGCCACCGACTCGTCGATCTCCGTGTCTTTCTCCACCGACTAAGCATTGTTCCGCCAATGTTGATGGCTGATGGCACAGCGTCTGGCCTCGTCCATGGCAGCCACGATGACCGTTCCGTCGTTCTCCCCGCGTTCCTGCCTGGGGCAACTCGCCACTCCTTCGCGAGCTGGCTTGGAGCGGCGAGTTGTTGAACCACGCTCCGGCTTGGAGTGACAACTTGCTCCATCGGGCTAGGCGAGGGAGGTGGAGCAGCGAGTTGTGTGGCTCGTATCCGGCGGGCTCGGCTAGCCACCAAGTCGGCTTTTATGCCGATGAACTGCTCTTCCTGCTCGTCAGATGCCATCGAAAGGATGAAGAAAATGGTGAAAGGAGGAGATGGGGAGGGTGGAGTGGTGCGATTATTGCCCGGCGTAGCCGACTGACGGGAGGAGCCAGCTCAGCGTTGTGATTAATGTCAACCAGCTCGTGAAGGGATGTGTGGCCGGAGTAGGTTTCTCGCACACGCGTGGGTTTAATGGAGACGTTTGAATGCGGCGAGGAGGCGTGTTTGCTCTGGACCGGCTTCAAAGTGTAGCGGCTGCTCTACAGCGACATGAATGCGGGCAGCTAGCATTGAGCGAGAACACGCGCTGGTGAGGAAAAATGTTTTAGG
This sequence comes from Triticum aestivum, assembly GCF_018294505.1. Classification (NCBI taxonomy): domain Eukaryota; kingdom Viridiplantae; phylum Streptophyta; class Magnoliopsida; order Poales; family Poaceae; genus Triticum; species Triticum aestivum. The sequence goes on from NC_057796.1 coordinate 250,706,894, forward strand.
TGGGCCAGAGTGGTCATAAGCAGGCGTGGTTGTTGTCCGAACACCCGAAAGCCCCCCAACGTTTATCTCCAGTTTTGCAAGATAAATTGCGTCCAGACCGATACAGCCCGCGTTGGATGGCACAACACGTCAGGACCGCGCGGTCCAAACGCTTGCGGGCGGTTTAAAGGTCGGCGTTAGAGATGCCCTTAGCCGTGGATCTTGTATCTTCTTTTGTTTTATAGTGTAACTAATTTGTATTGTTGTAATTGTATTAGCCTTTTGTTGGATGGAAGATGTCTTTTTGTTTCGAAACAATGTATTGGCTACAATGGAAACCAATTTAAGTTTAGGTGGAAGTTAATTTTCTAGTTGACTTCATGTTAGCAAATATGTGTTGCTCAAACGCAGAGCATGTGAAGAATTAAATCTGTGAAGTAAACAAATCGTCTTGGAGGCTCTCCTAAACGGAACCACGTAGCTGGAAGCAAACTGAATCGTTGGATGCAAACTTGTGTTTGAGGGCAACGTTGGAAGCAAACTTAATCGTAACGAATATCGCCGGAACGTTTGCCCGCACGTGGTTCCGGTTCCTGTACCAACAATACATATACACAGACTTCCGTTATCGCGTCGTCATATTCCATCGCCTATGACCGTATGCGACTGTTTCATGCTGAGTATCCTTGCATGTTGTTACGTCCGTACTAAACGCGCCCACAACCAGCAGACTGTTCTATTGATCCACTGAAGTGGAGTTCATTCTCGACGTACCTTGTGGCATATTTCAAAACTAAAACTTTGTACTGGCATGTATCAAAGAAGACACAAAACTTTGAAAGACGCAGTCTCCGACCAATCCCTCCGTTCCCAAATATAAGTCTTTATATAGATATTTTAACAAGTGACTACATACGGAGCAAAATGAGTGAATCTACACTCTAAAATATGTCTAAAAAAGACTTGTATTTAGGAACGGAGGGAGTACCATCAGGGCAAAACGCAGGTGCTACATACCATAATACCATTTGTTAAAAAGTTTACGCTTGCATAGAGTTATACTATAGTATTACCATGAGTTGGTCCATCAATCATGCACCATCATGTCAGCTGGAAATAACTTTGCACACAATGGGAAAAGACACCTACAAATTGTAAAGCTCACAAACAAAACAGGCAAAGCAAAGTTGGGAGTCGTCACCTCAACGGTTGATATTTCGCCACTTGCTTAACCAGAAATACAATCATCATTTCGTGCAGAGTGATCGTGTTCCTTCTCTGTAAGCGGGCCTATCCTCTCCTTTTTCCCCTCAACCATCTACTGAAGCTACTTTTCTGGGTGATCATGGCCACCGTCTTCTTTTTCTCCTCGAGCATCCTGGGTTTCTCTCTGCTGAACTCTATTGTTGGTGTGTTGGCGGAGGAGATCTGAGATACTTGCTGTTTGATGGCAGCCTCTGCATGCACCACCTCTGGAGCGGCAGTATCCTCACATGTGAAGGTCACATGGATTCTGTTGAGACTAGAGAGATGCTCAATGCCAAAATCAAAATCTCCATAAAGGGACAGCGTCTCTAGAGTGTTGAAGTGGAGCCGCAGCCCCTGCAGCTGTGGCATGGCTCCTGGATCAAACTGCACCTCATTCCCACCAGCCTTGCATGTGAACCAGAACACCTTAAGACACAGAAAGGCTCCGCTCCGAATTCTCGCTCTTCTTCTCTGTTTTCGTAAGGATGTGTCCGTGTCCATCATGGCAGCAGCAGGTCCTGAAGATGCTAATTTGAGAAGGACAAGCTGGGGCATGGACGCGATCACAATGAGACCTTCCTCTCCCAACTGAGCCACTTCAATATTCAAGTGGGTGATACAGCAGGGAATAATAAATACAGTACTTTCCAAGACTGGAACAGGTATAGACACCTCAAATCTTCGCAGCTGGTATGGTCTCGAGTCCAGTAGGCCAATCCAGTCACCATGAAGACAATGCAGAGATAGGGACCGAAGTTTAGACTGTCCAACCGCCCTCAATAAATCGGTGAATGCACGTGCACTGTCCAGAGATGGGCTTAGTCCGTCAAAGCTCAAGCCAAGGATGCTCAGCCTCTCCGACCGAGCCAGCAGCTCCACCACCTCATGGAGTGACTCGATGTTGTCGACCCTGATCGTTGATACTTCTTGTAGTCCTTGCATTACAAGGATATTGCCCAGCATCTCCACGGCATCTTCAATCAGTAGGCATACCAACCTTTCCAATCCAACTATAGATGCAGGCAGATTTCTCAGGTTAGTGTGCCTGACATCTAGCGTCTCCAAGTGCTCCAGCTTTCCTATTTCGTCTGGTAATGCACAGATAGCAGACCCTCTAAGCCCCAGGTACCTTAGCAGAACCAACCCTCCAATGCCTTTCAGATGGTGGCTTCTCAAATTGTCATTATCTTCCAGATCGAGTACCCGTAAATTTTTGAAGGTTGACAGAAGAGGGATCCCCTCAGTATCCCCCGCAACAGCCTTCCCTTTCATAACCTTAGAACCTGTGCGGAGAGTTGTCCATCCAACAGGCCCAAAGACTTGGAGGGTCCGCATGCTAGAAAGGTGCAGGGTTCTTAAGTCCAATGTGTTCACTTCATCTTGCTTACTGCAGTAATCGACTGAGAAATGGCGAATTGGGTACCAAGGACATACTCCAGACCTCAAGTCTGCACCCGTCGTAGCAAACTTGTATTTCCTAGACAAAGATTTGATGAACTCAAGGATCACACCATGCACCGTACACGCCACAGCCTGGCCATCTTCGTAGCCAAACACTGGCTGAATCAGCCCCCTACTGATGAGCTCGTTGAAATAGATTTGAGATTTCTCCTGTCCTCCACAAGCTTTCTTCACATCTTCCTAAGATAAATCCCTCAGCGATCCACAGCCATATCAAACGCTCTTTCTTGATGGTATAATATTCTGGGAAAACACAAAGGTATAGAAGACAAGACTTCAAGGGAGCAGGCAGTTCATCATAGCTCATTTGCAATATCATTCTCATCCCATCTGATGTGGAATATTGGTCTGATGTCGAAAGGATACATCGCTCACCGATCTCTGACTCAGCTAGTCCTGCAGATTTCCTGCCGGCTGCAACAATTACTGCCAATGGCATGCCACCGCACATTTTCAACAACTCATTTGCAGCGGGCCTTTTTACCTCCTCATGAAATAATGTCTTTGAGTCTTCCTCGCTAAGAGGCTCCATCTGGTGGATGGCATCAACGGGGCGCATAGAACAACATTTGGCAACATTGCTGATGCAAGTTGTGATCAATACTCTACTTCCAAGATCATCCTCAGGCAAAGCACAATTAAGAATATCCCATACCCGGATGCTCCAAATGTCATCAATTAAGATGAAATAGCTGACATATATTAAAGGAACAAAGTTAGCGTTATCAGCTAAAAGAAGATCAATTTAAACAGATGACATTATAGCAAGTTGGTTCTGTTTTTATTTATCTACTCAATAATTCCAAGTCAGTTAGATCCTACCAATGGCTCTATTGGTTACCGATACATTAAAAGTGTCTCTGATATGCTGATACTGCTAAACAGAAAAGCTGCAAAAAAAAATGATTGTTCGGTCTGCATGGATATAAGGGTTGACAAAATACAACAAAAACAGAGATAAAAACTGCTAAAAGATTGATCTTTTATCATAATTATCTTGTGAAGCATCAAATAACATTAACCGTCATTAATTCGATGTGATTTCAGATTAAAATTAATAGAAAGAACAAAATGAATACATCTAGTCAACAGCCTCAGTCTACATTCGGTGATGCTCTTTTGCATTGTCTTGCTACATGAAAGCCCAATAACATGTCTATCTACAGTATGACAATGTAAACAAGAAATACCTCTTTGTGACGAGGTATTCCCTGAGCTCGGTTACGACTTGGTTAATTTCAGGAGCTCCCGGGCCATTGCGAGGAATAGTACCCTGTGGCTTTACTTGATGAAGTATATCCAGTAGAGTGGCAGTTAGATACGCGTTTTTGCCAACAGTAACAAAAGATCGGCACTCGAACTTGCTTTGAAGCTTTGCATATACCTCCTTGGCAAGAGTAGTCTTACCAAGGCCTTCCATTCCGACGACAGACACCAGCTTTAGCCTTGCCTGCGAGGAAGTCAGATGCATGAGAAGCTTACTACTTGGTCCTTTGAGACCAATGAGGTTGTGGGTTTTCTCCTCAGAAAGCAGTGGACAGCAAATGGGGGCTGTACTGGGTGTATCACGTGTTTGTTGTATTTTGGCCTTGTATTCCTGTATTAGTTTTTCCCATGATTCATCCATGTCCTTTATTGGCTTTTGATGGACCAAAGTTTCCACCTTGCTGACCAGCTCACATGTTTGATCCATCCACACTGACTGCTCAGGATTCACCGGTGGGCCAAACTTATAGGGGAGATCTTTCTTAAGGCTCTCCAAATCTTTATGCAAATCATGGATAAGCTTGAACTGATCTTCGGTAGGACCGAGAAGGTCGCACCACGTGAACTCCTCACACACATTATGGATCCGGTGCTTGAACAGATCAATTAACTCTCTCTTTGATGAATTTGCGGAACCCGGCTTCGCATCAACCCACTCTTCAATGTCAAAGACCAGATCTCTAGCAAACTGCGTCCACAATAGGGCACATGGATCCATCACCCGGCCCCCGCCAAGATTGTCGAAACCTTTCTTTAGTTTCAACACATCTTGATATAGTTCTTTCATTACTTTGGCACGCCTCTTCTTCAGTTTGGTGGTGAAGTTGAGCTTAGCGAGCAGGGAGTCGATCGATCCTGTCACCATAGGTTCATCCACCAAACTGAAGAATCCTCTCTCTCTTACTGAGTTCAATCGGCTTTCTGTCACCGAGTTCAATCCACTCTCTGTAACTGAGTTCAATCCGCTCTCTGTCACTGAGTTCAATCCGCTCTCTGTCACTGAGTTCAATCGGCTTTCTGTCATCGGGAGTTCAATCCACTCTCTGTAACTGAGTTCAATCCGCTCTCTGTCACTGAGTTCATCTTTGTGTGTGTCTCTCGGCCGTCCCAGGAGTAGCCGCCGCTGACCAAAACCAGCCTCGTACAGATGGTGTTGCTTGCGAGCCTTGATTAGGGGAGAAGAACGAACAGAACCTTATTGTTTGCAGTGAGGTGGACGCGCACCAATATCAAGCCGTCACTGCTGCCGCTGCTTGCCGCTCCTCCCCGGACCCTGATTCCGCCAGTCGCTCCCGTCGCAAGCAGCCAATGATTCGCGCTGTAAGCCTCTGCGGCGGACTCGCGCTGCCCAGGTGTAGCCGCCGCCTATCAAAACAAGCCTGGTATATTCCCTTGATTTGGGGAGAAGAACGAACAGAACCTTCGCTGCTTGCCGTGACTTGGAAGCGCACCAAGATCAAGCCGTCGCTGCTACCGCTCCTCCCTGGCCCCTGATTCCGCCAGCCGCTCGCGTCGCAAGCAGCCAATGATTTGCGCTGTAATCCTCTGCGCAGGAGAAGCGCCTCCAGGATTCGATCCACCGCTGCTGCGCCGCGCGGGAATCAATCGGCCGCCGCCGCCGCCGCCGCTAAAGAAAATGGAGACAGGAGAAAGGACGGGGGGGTCCTAGGGCTTTTCTCTCTCTAGGGATCCGGTGAGTTGACTCACGCGAGGGTGAGAACGCATGATGTGAACCCTAAGAGCCGGCCCGGCACGGACAGGTTAAATGGGCCTGGCACGGCACGCTGGTACATGAGCCGGCCGGTATGCGTGTTACTGGCCTAAACGTGCTGGCCCCAGCGGCAGGGCGCCCCTAACAGCAACCAATGAGAGCATCTCCAGCCGTTCGGTCCCATAAAAGCGTGAGATAGCACCATCTGCGGACGAATCGACGATTATTTTGACATGAGGCCGATCGGGTTTTCAGCCACCGCCCCAGACGCCTTTTTTTAAACATAAAATCGGCCAAACACGACACAATTTCATCCAAACTAGGCATTTGTACAAAAACTTAAAAACACAAACTAAAAACGACAACTACACCCAGCCACCGTCGCCTCCCGCCTTCTACATGCCGAGGAGCCTGCAGAACCGGGTGTAGTCGCCGCCGCCGCCGCCGTCGCCGTCATCATCGCCCCCGTGCTGGGTGCCGCCGCCGTCCCTGCTGCATCCCTGTCGCTGTCGAGGATGACGACGCCGCCCTCCTCGCGTCCGCGGCGCCGAGCGGCGATCTTCTCGAAGGCTCGGCGCTGGCGCTCCATCTGCTCGCGGGCGTAGTCTGCCTTCGCCAAATTAAGGGCAGTCTCGGCGGCGGCGGCCATGGCCTCGTGCTCCTTCTTCACGGGGAGCAAGCCCGGCTCGGTCTTCGGTCGGACGAGGCAGTAGGAAGAAGGAGAGGGGTGGCCGCCCTTGATGATGACGAGGGCGCCGTCGCGGGTGCGGCGCCCAAGTGGTGTCTCCTGCGGCAGCTGATAACCCACAAGTATAGGGGATCGCAACAGTTTTCGAGGGTAGAGTATTCAACCCAAATTTATTGATTCGACACAAGGGGAGCCAAAGAATATTCTCAAGTATTAGCAGCTGAGTTGTCAATTCAACCACACCTGGAAACTTAGTATCTGCAGCAAAGTGTTTAGTAGCACAGTAATATGATAGTGATGGTAGCGATAACGAAAGAGTAATGAAAGCAAAAGTAATATTTTTGGTATTTTGTAGTGATTGTAACAGTAGCAACGGGAAAGTAAATAAGCGTAAACCAGTATATGGAAAGCTCGTAGGCATCGGATCGGTGATGGATAATTATGCCGGATGTGGTTCATCATGTAACAGTCATAACATAGGGTGACACAGAACTAGCTCCAATTCATCAATGTAATGTAGGCATGTATTCCGAATATAGTCATACGTGCTTATGGAAAAGAACTTGCATGACATCTTTTGTCCTACCCTCCCGTGGCAGCGGGGTCCTAATGGAAACTAAGGGATATTAAGGCCTCCTTTTAATAGATAACCGGAACAAAGTATTAACACTTAGTGAATACATGAACTCCTCAAACTATGGTTATCACCGGGAGTGGTCCCGATTATTGTCACTTCGGGGTTGCCGGATCATAACACATAGTAGGTGACTACAGACTTGCAAGATAGGATCAAGAACTCACATATATTCATGAAAACATAATAGGTTCAGATCTGAAATCATGGCACTCGGGCCCTAGTGACAAGCATTAAGCATAACAAAGTCATAGCAACATCAATCTCAGAACATAGTGGATACTAGGGATCAAACCCTAACAAAACTAACTCGATTACATGATAGATCTCATCCAACCCATCACCGTCCAGCAAGCCTACGATGGAATTACTCACGCACGGCGGTGAGCATCACGAAATTGGTGATGGAGGATGGTTGATGATGACGACGGCGACGAATCCCCCTCTCCGGAGCCCCGAACGGACTCCAGATCAGCCCTCCCGAGAGGTTTTAGGGCTTGGCGGCGGCTCCGTATCGTAAAACGCGATGATTTCTTCTCCTCTATTTTTTTCTCCTCGAAAGCAAATATATAGAGTTGGAGTTGGCGGCGGAAGGTCTCCAGGGGGCCCACGAGGTAGGGGGCGCGCCCTAGGGGGGGCGCCCCCCACCCTCATGAACAGGGTGTGGGCCCCCTGGTCTTCATCTTTGGCGAGGATTTTTTATTATTTTTATAAGATATTTCGTGGAGTTTCAGGTCATTCCGAGAACTTTTGTTTTCTGCACATAAAACAACATCATGGCAATTCTGCTGAAAACAACGTCAGTCCGGGTTAGTTCCATTCAAATCATGCAAGTTAGAGTCCAAAACAAGGGCAAACGTGTTTGGAAAAGTAGATACGACGGAGACGTATCAACTCCCCCAAACTTAAACCCTTGCTTGTCCTCAAGCAATTCAGTTGACAAACTGAAAGAGAAAAAGAAAAACTTTTACAAACTCTGTTTGCTCTTGTTGTTGTAAATATGTCAAGCCAGCATTCAAGTTTTCAGCAAAGATCATAACTAACCACATTTTCAATAATTCTCAGGTCTCATGTTTACTCATATCAATAGCATAATCAACTAGCGAGCCATAATAATAAATCTCGGATGACAACAATTTCTCAAAACAATCATAATATAATATAACAAGATGGTATCTCGCTAGCCCTTTCTGAGACCGCAAAACATAAATGCAGAGCACCTTTAAAGATCAAGGACTGACTAGACATTGTAATTCATGGTAAAAGAGATCCAGTCATAGTCATACCCAATATAGATTAACAGTAATGAATGCAAATGATAGCTGTGCTCTCCAGCTAGTGCTTTTTAATAAGAGGGTGATGACTCAACATAAAAGTAAATAGATAGGCCCTTCGCAGAGGGAAGCAGGGATTTGTAGAGGTGCCAGAGCTCGGTTTTGAAATAGAGATAAATAATATTTTGAGCGGTATACTTTCATTGTCAACATAACAAATAAGAGATGGCGATATCTTCCATGCCACACACATTATAGGCGGTTCCCAAACAGAATGGTAAAGTTTATACTCCCCCTCCACCAACAAGCATCAATCCATGGCTTGCTCGAAACAACGAGTGCCTCCAACAAACATCAGGTCCTAGGGGGAGTTTTGTTTGCAATTAATTTTGATTTAGTTTGCATAAAGCATGGGACTGGGCATCCCGGTGACCAGCCATTTTCTCGTGAGTGAGGAGCGGAGTCCACTCCTCTTGAGAATAACCCGCCTAACATGGAAGATAAGGGCAGCCCTAGTTGATACATGAGCTATTCGAGCATACAAAACAGAATGTTTATTTGAAGGTTTAGAGTTTGGCGCATACAAATTTACTTGGAACGGCAGGTAGATACCGCATATAGGAAGGTATAGTGGACTCATATGGAATAACTTTGGGGTTTAAGGGATTGGATGCACAAGCAGTATTCCTGCTTAGTACAAGTGAAGGCTAGCAAAAGACCGGGAAGCGACCAACTAGAGAGCGACAACAGCCATGTACATGCATTAAAATTAATAAACATTGGATGCAAGCATGAGTAGGATATAATCCACCATGAACATAAATATCGTGAAGGCTATGTTGATTTATTTCAACTACATGCGTGAACATGTGCCAAGTCAAGTCACTTAAATCATTCAAAGGAGGATACCACCCCATCATACCACATCATAACCATTTCAATAGCATGTTGGCACGCAAGGTAAACCATTACAACTCATGGCTAATCAAGCATGGCATAAGTAACTATGATCTCTAATTGTCATTGCAAACATGTTTATTCATAATAAGCTGAATCAAGAACGATGAACTCATCATATTTACAAAAACAAAAGAGGTCGAGTTCATACCAGCTTTTCTTATCTCAATCAGTCCATCATATACCATCATAATTGCCTTTCACTTGCACGACCGAACGATGTGAATCTATAATACCTAAATAGTTGATCCCCACTAACCTATTTCTCTTGACATGCAAGCTATCCACGTCATCCTATATGCCCCCACTTATTTTCATGCACTCTCATGCACCACCGCATCCTCCTTTGCTCGAACCGTCCTGCACGTTAATTTTCTGGCTGCCTCTCCTGCCAGTTGGTTTCTTGCGGCTGGGCTGTACGAGGCCACTTCTCACCAAAAGGCAGTTTGAATGAGTTGTACTGGGCCACTTCTCATTAAGTGTTTTTATTTATCTTTTCGTTCCTCGAAGCATCATCGTCTCCACAAGACCCTCTCCTCTCACGTGTTTTTCTCCACGACGCTTAATCTCATCCATTATTGCCCTTCCTTTCGCCTCCTACAATTCTGTTTGTATATGCGAGAAACCACTGATGATTTCCTTCCGCCCCTTCGTCTTATCGCTGGACTGAACTTAGTGTCATCGCTTATTACCCCGATGGTTCCCTTCACCTTCCCTCCATCAATAATCTCTTCAAGTCTTTAAATTAAACAGTTCATCTTCACATCCTCACCCCACCTGCACTCATATCCTGCTCATCTACATCTCTCCACAGCGTGCATACATACACCCGAGATAGGGAATGGTCTATGGATTTTCATGTTCGCTTGACGATACAATTATGGAATCCATGGCGGAGGAGATCCTGCTCCCATCTTACGGGAGATCCTACTGATGCTTCCAACACCGCTCGTGGGCCACGACCACTGTGTCTCTACGCAATTGCCCGACATCATCCTCGACCCCTCTCTCCTCAACGTTTACACCCACCGGCCCATGTCGCCCATGTCGTCTCCGGCGTCGGCCTCGCAGCAGAGGCCTTGCTCATCCCTGACACCCAGATGTTCGGCAGGACCACAGGAGCCCCGAGACATGACGGTGTGCAATGTCTCCATAGGGAATTATAATCCCATGTGTTGCGCCACCGCCCTGGCCGACGACGGGTACAACCCGACCAACACATGGAATGATTTCCTCTGCATCAAGAGGTCACTCCTATCCGTAGACACTGCAGTCTCTCTCTCGCTCTCTCTCTCTCATCCCATGTGCCCAGGTACAATTCTGCATCTCATGTAAAATTCTGCATCTCTCTCATGTTAGTTTATTACGATTTTCATTGGAATTTTTATAAATTCTTTCATTATTCTGCAGAATTAGAACATCCATCGGATTTCAGTTCATGGCATGTTCGATCTAATACGTTAGTGATACATTGTTGTTCTCCTACTGCAGGGTTCTATTATCTCTCTCATGCATGTACAATTCTGCATCTCTCTCATGTTAGTTTTACGTTGGTATTTTTATAAATTCCTTATTGTTTTGCAGAATGGAAGAACATCTGTCAGATTTCAGTCCATGGCATTATATTCCCAACTGTGTACGTTATGGATTCAATCAATACCTGAGTAATACATTGTTGTTGTTCTCCTACAGCAGGGTTCTATGTAAAAAAATCAAAGGAAATAAGAAATACTGTTATAAACATACTTCTCCACTATCACGATACTATTTGATTGTTCTATCCTAGCCTAAAAAGTATGCCTTCGCTGAGAGAACCATGTAGGACCCATTCTGTTTGGCCTTTGGATTATATATACATATTTCACACTTGGGAACAATGTAATTTCTATTTAGGTGTGTTAGTGAGACTCGCAAATTAACATGAAATCTCTTTGTTTCTTTTCTCTATGCACTTACAATAGGCAGTCAAATTATATTATTATGAATTATCGTGGGAAAATCGCTTCACATTTCATGTTAGCTATACATTCTAATTATAACTATTAATAGCTAGAGGAACACACAACAAGTCCCGCGACAACGCGCGGGGTGTCATCTAGTAATAATAAGAGTGCACGTGTATTGGACTAAGCTGGAATCTGCGAGCATTCAATAAACAGGAGAAGACAAAGCAATACAGGCTCTTGGTTAAATTGACATATAAGAGCCACTTCAACAATTTAATCATGGTCTTCTCCTATCGACCCCCAAAGAAAAGAAAAGAAATAAAAACTATTTACACGAGAAAGCTCCCAACAAGCAAAAGAAGAACGGGAAATATTTTTTGGGGTTTTTCTTTTTAATTATTACTAATACAGCAAGAAAGTAAACTACTACTAATTTTTTGATTTTTCTTAAGATTTAACAAACACACAAGAAGAAAGCAGGAAAAAGAAAATAAACTAGCATGGGTATTACAGTGAAAGAGTATGAGCACCGACATCTAGCAATGAGTGTGTGTGAACATAAATGTAATGTCGGTGAGAAATACGTACTCCCCCAAGCTTAGGCTTTTGGCCTAAGTTGGTTTATTGCCAGGGATAGCCTGGCGGATACCCGTAGGTGTAGCTGGGGTCGTACTGCGATGCAGCGGCTATCGCCTCCTGAGCTGCAGCGTGGCGTCGGGCTGCCTCCGCCCTCCTCTCGTACTCATCTGCCTCCTCTCTGGTAATAGTATATCTTCTGTTTGCCTGGTAATCAAAGAAGGCAGGAGCAGGGAGAGTAATACGGACAACATGCCGTTTGTTAAAGATTAGTCGATACTGGAGAGGTGATTCAGTCCTCTCGACAAACTGGTGGGAAACCATAGAATCAAAATCTAAATAAGTAGGGGGCAACTCCATATCACCCTCACGAATATCTATCTCAAGAAAATTAGCTAAGCGGGTTGCATAAATTCCTCCAAAAAATCTCCGTTATATCTATTATGATGCAACCTACGTGCTACAATGGCTCCCATATGATAAGATTGGCCTCCTAACACAGCACTCCTGAGAATCCTAAGGTCAGGGACACACATGTGATGTTGGGGAATGTAGTAATTTCAAAAATTTCCTACGCACACGCAAGATCATGGTGATGCATAGCAACGAGAGGGGAGAGTGTTGTCCACGTACCCTCATAGACCGAAAGCGGAAGCGTAGCACAACGCGGTTGATGTAGTCGTACGTCTTCACGATCCGACCGATCAAGTACCGAACGTACGGCACCTCCGAGTTCAGCACACGTTCAGCCCGATGACATCCCTCGAACTCCGATCCAGCCGAGTGTTGAGAGAGAGTTTCGTCAGCACGACGGCGTGGTGACGATGATGATGTTTGATACGTCTCCAACGTATCTATAATTTTTGATTGCTCCATGCTATATTATCTACTGTTTTGGACTATATTGGGCTTTATTTTCCACTTTTATATTATTTTTGGGACTAACCTATTAACCGGAGGCCCAGCCCAGAATTGTTGTTTTTTGCCTATTTCAGTGTTTCGAAGAAACGGAATATCAAACGGAGTCCAAACAGAATAATCCTTTCTGGAACGTGATTTTCTTCCCGAATATGACCCAGGAGACTTGGACCCTACGCCAAGGAAGCTTCGAGGTGGGCACGAGGTAGGGGGCGCGCCCTACACCCCCAGGCGCACCCCCCACCCTCGTGGGCCCACCGAAGCTCCACCGACGTACTTCTTCCTCCTATATATACCCACGTACCCCCAAACGATCAGAACAGGAGCCAAAAACCTAATTCCACCGCCGCAACTTTCTGTATCCACGAGATCCCATCTTGGGGCCTGTTCCGGAGCTCCGCCGGAGAGGGCCGTCATCACGGAGGGCTTCTACATCATCATAGCCTCTCCGATGAAGTGTGAGTAGTTTACCTCAGACCTTCGGGTCCATAGTTATTAGCTAGATGGCTTCTTCTCTCTTTTTGGATCTCAATACAATGTTCTCCCCCTCTCTTGTGGAGATCTATTCGATGTAATCTTCTTCTTTTTGCGGTGTGTTTGTTGAGACCGATGAATTGTGGGTTTATGATCAAGTCTATCTATGAATAATATTTGAATCTTCTCTGAATTCTTTTATGTGTGATTGGTTATCTTTGCAAGTCTCTTCGAATTATCCGTTTGGTTTGGCCAACTAGATTGGTAGTTCTTGCCATGGGAGAAGTGCTTAGCTTTGGGTTCGATCTTGCGGTGTCCTTTCCCAGTGACAGAAGGGGCAGCAAGGCACGTATTGTATCGTTGCCATCGAGGATAACAAGATGGGGTTTATTTCATATTGCATGAATTTATCTCTCTACATCATGTCATCTTGCTTAAAGCGTTACTCTGTTTTTAACTTAATACTCTAGATGCATGCTGGATAGCGGTCGATGAGTGGAGTAATAGTAGTAGATGCAGAATCGTTTCGATCTACTTGTCACGGACGTGATGCCTATATACATGATCATGCCTAGATATTCTCATAACTATGCTCAATTCTGTCAATTGCTCAACAGTAATTTGTTCACCCACCGTAGAATACTTATGCTCTCGAGAGAAGCCACTAGTGAACCCTATGGCCCCCGGGTCTATTCTCATCATATCAATCTCCATCACTTTAATCTTGCTTTGCTTTTTACTTTGCCTTTTACTTTTTACTTTGCATCTCTATACCAAAAATACCAAAAATATTATCTATCAGATCTCACTCTCGTAAGTGACCGTGAAGGGATTGACAACCCCTAATCGCGTTGGTTGCGTTGAGCTCTTTGTGTTGTGTAGGTACGAGGGACTTGCGCGTGGCCTCCTACTGGATTGATACCTTGGTTCTCAAAAACTGAGGGAAATACTTACGCTACTCTGCTGCATCATCCTCTCCTCTTCGGGGAAAACCAACGCAAGCTCAAGAGGTAGCAAGTAGAATTTCTGGCGCCGTTGCCGGGGAGTCTACGCAAAAAGTCAACATACCAAGTACCCATCACAATCCCTATCTCCCGCATTACATTAGTTTCCATTTGCCTCTCGTTTTCCTCTCCCCCACTTCACCCTTGCCGTTTTATTCGCCCTCTCTTTCCCAATCTCCTTCTCCTTCTCTTTCTCCTTTTCCATTTGCCTTTTTCTCGCTTGCCTTTTGTTTGCTCGTGTGTTGGATTGCTTGATTGTCGTGATGGCTCAAGATACTACCAAATTGTGTGACTTCACCAATACCAACAATAATGATTTCCTTAGCACTCCGATTGCTCCTCTTGCCAATACTGAATCTTGTGAAATCAATACTGCTTTGTTGAATCTTGTTATGAAAGATCAATTCGCCGGCCTTCCTAGTGAAGATGCCGCTACTCATCTGAATAGCTTCGTTGATTTATGTGATATGCAAAAGAGAAAAGATGTCGATAATGATGTCGTTAAATTGAAGCTATTCCCTTTTTTCGCTTAGAGATCGTGCTAAAGCTTGGTTTTCGTCCTTGCCTAAAAATAGTATTGATTCTTGGAACAAGTGCAAAGATGCTTTTATCTCTAAGTATTTTCCTCCCACTAAAATTATCTCTCTTAGAAACGATATTATGAATTTTAAGCAACTTGATCATGAACATGTTGCACAAGCTTGGGAGAGAATGAAATTAATGATACGTAATTGCCCTACTCATGGTTTAAACTTGTGGATGATTATACAAATTTTTTATGCCGGATTGAATTTTGCTTCTAGAAATCTTTTAGATTCGGCCGCGGGAGGCACTTTTATGGAAATCACTTTAGGAGATGCTACTAAACTCCTAGATAATATTATGGTTAATTATTCTCAATGGCACACTGAAAGATCTTCTAATAAAAAAGTGCATGCGATAGAAGAAATCAATGTTTTGAGTGGAAAGATGGATGAACTTATGAAATTATTTGCTACTAAGAGTGTTTCTTCTGATCCTAATGATATGCCTTTGTCTACTTTGATTGAGAATAATAATGAATCTATGGATGTGAATTTTGTTGGTAGGAATAATTTTGGTAACAACGCGTATAGAGGGAATTTTAATCCTAGGCCTTATCCTAGTAATCCTTCTAATAATTATGGAAATTCCTACAACAACTCTTATGGAAATTATAATAGGATTCCCTATGAATTTGAGAGTAGTATTAAAGAGTTTATGAATTCACAAAAGAATTTTAATGCTTTGCTTGAAGAGAAATTACTTAAAGTTGATGATTTGGCTAGGAACGTTGATAGAATTTCTCTTGAGGTTGATTCTTTAAAGCTTAGATCTATTCCTCCTAAGCATGATATCAATGAGTCTCTCAAATCCATGAGAATTTCCATTGATGAGTGCAAGGAAAGAACCGCTAGGATGCGTGCTTCCAAAGATGCCTTTATTAAAGCGTGTTCTTCCAATTCCTATGAAAATCAAGATGAAGATCTAAAAGTTATTGATGTGTCCCCTATCAAATCTTTGTTTTTCAATATGAATCTTGATGAAACTGAATATGATCTTCCTTTACCTAGAAGGTGTTCTAAAAATTCGGAGTATTTAGATCTTTATGATGAAATTAATGAAAGTGGGATCGAAAGAAATAAAAATCTAGATGTTGCTAAACCCACTATATTGGATTTCAAGGAATTTAATTATTAAAGTTGCTATTTGATTGATTGTATTTCCTTGTTGCAATCCGTGCTAAATTCTCCACATGCTTATAGTCAAAAGAAAGCCTTTACCGAACATATTATTGATGCCTTGATGCAATCTTATGAAGAAAAGCTTGAGTTGAAAGTTTCTATCCCTAGAAAACTCTATGATGAGTGGGAACCAACTATTAAAATTAAAATTAAAGATCATGATTTTTATTCTTTGTGTGATTTGGGTGCTAGTGTCTCCACTATCCCCAAAACCTTGTGTGATTTGCTAGATTTCCGCGATTTTGATGATTGCTCTCTAAACTTACATCTCGCCGATTCTACTATTAAGAAACCTATGGGAAGGATTAATGATGTTCTTATTGTTTCAAATAGGAATTATGTGCCCGTATATTTCATTGTTCTTGATATAGATTGCAATCCTTCTTGCCCTATTATTCTTGGTAGACCTTTCCTTAGAACGGTTGGTGCGATTATTGATATGAAGGAAGGGAATATTAGATTCCAATTTCCATTAAAAAAGGGCATGGAACACTTTCCAAGAAAGAAAATAAAATTGCCATATGAAACTATCATGAGAGCCACTTATGGATTGCCTTCCAAAGATGGCAATACCTAGATCTATCCCCGCTTTTATGCCTAGCTAGGGGCGTTAAACGATAGCGCTTGTTGGGAGGCAATCCAATTTTTATTTTAGTTTTTTGTGTTTTTCTTATGTTAGGGAATAAATAACCCATCTACCTTCTGTTTGGATGTGGTTTTGTGTTTTAATTAGTGTTTGTGCCAAGCTAGACCTATTGGATCTTCTTGGATGATAGTTATTTGATCTTGCTGTAATTTCCAGAAACTTTGCGTTCAGTGCCCGAATTATTAA
The DNA here is from genome assembly GCF_018294505.1 of Triticum aestivum. NCBI lineage: Eukaryota > Viridiplantae > Streptophyta > Magnoliopsida > Poales > Poaceae > Triticum > Triticum aestivum. Next base: position 250,723,625 of record NC_057796.1, read on the forward strand.
AAATCACCAGAACGTGATAAATACTGATTCCAATTTCTTCTGATCAATAAACAAATTGTCTAGGTCGTATAATTTTGGTAGAATTTTTTGGGTTCCAGAAGTTTGCATTAGTTACAGATTACTACAGACTGTTCTGTTTTTGACAGATTCTGTTTTTGTGTGTTGTTTGCTTATTTTGATGAATCTATGGTTAGTAAAATAGTTTATAATCCATAGAGAAGTTGGAATACAGTAGGTTTAACACCAATATAAATAAATAATAAGTTCATTACAGTACTTTGAAGTGGTCTTTTGTTCTCTTTCTCTAACGGAGCTCACGAGATTTCTATTGAGTTTTGTGTTGTGAAGTTTTCAAGTTTTGGGTGAATTCTTTTGATGGATTATGGAACAAGGAGTGGCAAGAGCCTAAGCTTGGGGATTCCCATGGCACCCCCAAGATAATCCAAGGACACCAAAAAGTCAAAGCTTGGGGATGCCCCGGAAGGCATCCCCTCTTTCGTCCACTTCCATCGGTAATTTACTTGGAGCTATATTTTTATTCACCAACATGATATGTGTTTTGCTTGGAGCATCTTGTATTATTTGTGTCTTTGTTTGTTAGTGTGCCACAATCATCCTTGCTGTACACACCTTTTGAGAGAGCCATACATGAATTGGAATTTGATAGAATACTCTATGTGCTTCACTTATATCTTTTGAGCTATGTAGTTTTGCTCTATGTGCTTCACTTATATCTTTTGAGCGTTATAATTTTGCTCTATGTGCTTCACTTAGATCTTTCAGAGCACGGTGGTGGGTTTTTTTTAAAGAAACTATTGATCTCTCATGCTTCACTTAAATTATTTTGAGAGTCTTAATAGCATGGTAATTTGCTTAATAATAATATGCTTGGTGTTCAAGATTTGTGAAATTTTCTTTTGAGTGCGTTGAATACTAAGAGAAGATTGAAGCATGATAATTGTTTTGAGATATGGGGGTGATAATATTAGAGTCATGCTAGTTTAGTAGTTGTGAATTTAAAGAATACTTGTGTTAAAGTTTGTGATTCCCGTAGCATGCACGTATGGTGAACCGTTATGTGATGAAGTCGGAGCATAATTTATTTATTGATTGTCTTCCTTATGAGCGGCGGTCGGGGACGAGCTATGGTCTTTTCCTACCAATCTATCCCCCTAGGAGCATGCGCGTAATACTTTCCTTTGATAACTTTTAGATTTTTGCAATAAGTATATGAGTTCTTTATGACTAATGTTGAGTCCATGGATTATACGCACTTTTTCCCATCCTTCCACCATTGCTAGCCTCTCTAATACCGCACACCTTTCGCCGGTATCATACACCCACCATATACCTTCCTCAAAACAGCCACCATACCTACCTATCATGGCATTTCCATAGCCATTCCGAGATATATTGCCATGCAACTTTCCACCGTTCCATTTATTATGACACGCTCCATCATTGTCATATTGCTAGCATGATCATGTAGTTGACATCGTATTTGTGGCAAAGCCACCGTTCATAATTCTTTCATACATGTCACTCTTGATTCATTGCATATCCCGGTACACCGCCGGAGGCATTCATATAGAGTCATATTTGTTCTAAGTATCGAGTTGTAATTGTTGAGTTGTAAGAAAAATAAATGTGTGATGATCATCAATTTTTAGAGCATCGTCCCAAGTGAGGAAAGAATGATGGAGACTATGATTCCCCCATAAGTCGGGATGAGACTCCGGACGAAAAAAAAGAGGCCATAAAAAAAGAAAAGGCCCAAATAAAAAAATGAGAGAAAAAGAGAGAAGGGACAATGTTACTATCCTTTTACCACACTTGTGCTTCAAAGTAGCACCATGATCTTCATGATAGAGAGTCTCTCGTTATGTCACTTTCATATACTAGTGAGAATTTTTCATTATAGAACTTGGCTTGTATATTCCAATGATGGGCTTCCTCAAAATTGCCGTAGGTCTTCGTGAGCAAGCAAGTTGGATGCACACCCACTTAGTTTCTTTTGATGAGCTTTCATATACTTATAGCTCTAGTGCATCCGTTGCATGTCAATCCCTACTCACTCACATTGATATCTATTGATGGGCATCTCCATAGCCCATTGATACGCCTAGTTGATGTGAGACTATCTTCCCCTCTTTTTGTCTTCTCCACAACCACCATTCTATTCCACCTATAAGTGCTATATCCATGGCTCACGCTCATGTATTGCGTGAAGATCGAAAAAGTTTTGAAAAATTTAGAGTATGAAACAATTGCTTGGCTTGTCATCGGGGTTGTGCATGATTTAAATACTTTGTGTGGTGAAGATGGAGCATAGCCAGACTATATGATTTTGTAGGGATAACTTTCTTTGGCCATGTTATTTTGAGAAGACATAATTGCTTTATTAGTATGCTTGAAGTATTATTATTCTTTATGTCAATATGAACTTTTGTCTTGAATCTTTTGAATCTGAATATTCATACCACAATTAACAAATTTTGCATTGAAATTATGCCAAGTAGCACTCCGCATCAAAAATTCTCTTTTTATCATTTACCTACTCGAGGACGAGCAGGAATTAAGCTTGGGGATGCCTGATACGTCTCCAACGTATCTATAATTTTTGGTTGCTCCATGCTATATTATCTACTGTTTTGGACTATATTGGGCTTTATTTTCCACTTTTATATTATTTTTGGGACTAACCTATTAAACGGAGGCCCAGCCCAGAATTGCTGTTTTTTGCCTATTTCAGTGTTTCGAAGAAACGGAATATCAAACGGAGTCCAAACAGAATAATCCTTTCTGGAACGTGATTTTCTTCCCGAATATGACCCAGGCGACTTGGACCCTACGCCAAGGAAGCTTCGAGGTGGGCACGAGGTAGGGGGGCGCGCCCTACACCCCCAGGCGCGCCCCCACCCTCGTGGGCCCACCGAAGCTCCACTGACGTACTTCTTCCTCCTATATATACCCACGTACCCCCAAACGATCAGAACAGGAGCCAAAAACCTAATTCCACCGCCGCAACTTTCTGTATCCACGAGATCCCATCTTGGGGCCTGTTCCGAAGCTCCGCCGGAGAGGGCCGTCATCACGGAGGGCTTCTACATCATCATAGCCTCTCCGATGAAGTGTGAGTAGTTTACCTCAGACCTTCGGGTCCATAGTTATTAGCTAGATGGCTTCTTCTCTCTTTTTGGATCTCAATACAATGTTCTCCCCCTCTCTTGTGGAGATCTATTCGATGTAATCTTCTTCTTTTTGCGGTGTGTTTGTTGAGACCGATGAATTGTGGGTTTATGATCAAGTCTATCTATGAATAATATTTGAATCTTCTCTGAATTCTTTTATGTGTGATTGGTTATCTTTGCAAGTCTCTTCGAATTATCCGTTTGGTTTGGCCAACTAGATTGGTAGTTCTTGCCATGGGAGAAGTGCTTAGCTTTGGGTTCGATCTTGCGGTGTCCTTTCCCAGTGACAGAAGGGGCAGCAAGGCACGTATTGTATCGTTGCCATCGAGGATAACAAGATGGGGTTTATTTCATATTGCATGAATTTATCTCTCTACATCATGTCATCTTGCTTAAAGCGTTACTCTGTTTTTAACTTAATACTCTAGATGCATGCTGGATAGCGGTCGATGAGTGGAGTAATAGTAGTAGATGCAGAATCGTTTCGATCTACTTGTCATGGACGTGATGCCTATATACATGATCATGCCTAGATATTCTCGTAACTATGCTCAATTCTGTCAATTGCTCAACAGTAATTTGTTCACCCACCGTAGAATACTTATGCTCTCGAGAGAAGCCACTAGTGAACCCTATGGCCCCCGGGTCTATTCTCATCATATCAATCTCCATCACTTTAATCTTGCTTTGCTTTTTTACTTTGCCTTTTACTTTTTACTTTGCATCTCTATACCAAACCAAAAATATTATCTATCAGATCTCACTCTCGTAAGTGACCGTGAAGGGATTGACAACCCCTAATCGCATTGGTTGCGTTGAGCTCTTTGTGTTGTGTAGGTACGAGGGACTTGCGCGTGGCCTCCTACTGGATTGATACCTTGGTTCTCAAAAACTGAGGGAAATACTTACGCTACTCTGCTGCATCATCCTCTCCTCTTCGGGGAAAACCAACGCAAGCTCAATAGGTAGCAAGAAGAATTTCTGGCGCCGTTGCCGGGGAGTCTACGTAAAAAGTCAACAAACCAAGTACCCATCACAATCCCTATCTCCCGCATTACATTAGTTTCCATTTGCCTCTCGTTTTCCTCTCCCCCACTTCACCCTTGCCGTTTTATGCGCCCTCTCTTTCCCAATCTCCTTCTCCTTCTCTTTCTCCTTTTCCGTTTGCCTTTTTCTCGCTTGCCTTTCTCCAAGTGGAAGAGGGGAGGGCCGGCCCTCTCTATGGCGCGCCCTGGGAGGAGTCCTACTCCCACCGGGAGTAGGATTCCCCCCTTCCAAGTAGTAGGAGTAGGAGTAGGGGAAAGGGGAGAGAGAAGAGAAGGAAGGAGGGGTCGCAGCCCCTCCCCCTAGTCCAATTCGGACTAGGCCTTGGCGGGGGGGGGGGGCAGCCTCTCCTCTCTCTTTCCCCTAAAGCCCAATAAGGCCCATATACTTCCCGGCAAATTCCCTTACTCTCCGGTACTCCGAAAAATACCCGAACCACTCGGAATCTTTCCGATGTCCGAATATAGTCGTCCAATATATCGATCTTTACGTCTCGACCATTTCGAGACTCCTCGTCATGTCCCCGATCTCATCCGGGACTCCGAACTACCTTCGGTACATCAAAACACATAAACTCATAATATAACCGTCATCGAACTTTAAGCGTGCGGACCCTACGGGTTCGAGAACAATGTAGACATGACCGAGACACGTCTCCGGTCAATAACCAATAGCGGAACCTGGATACTCATATTGGCTCCCACATATTCTACGAAGATCTTTATCGGTCAAACCGCATAACAACATACGTTGTTCCCTTTGTCATCGGTATGTTACTTGCCCGAGATTCGATCGTCGATATCTCAATACCTAGTTCAATCTCGTTACCGGCAAGTCTCTTTACTCGTTCCGTAATACATCATCCCGCAAACTAACTCATTAGTTGCAATGCTTGCAAGGCTTATAGTGATGTGCATTACCGAGAGGGCCCAGAGATACCTCTCCGACAATCGGAGTGACAAATCCTAATCTCGAAATACGCCAACCCAACAAGTACCTTCGGATACACCTGTAGAGCACCTTTATAATCACCCAGTTACGTTGTGACGTTTGGTAGCACACAAAGTGTTCCTCCGGTAAACGGGAGTTGCATAATCTCATAGTCATAGGGACATGTATAAGTCATGAAGAAAGCAATAGCAACATACTAAACGATCAAGTGCTAAGCTAACGGAATGGGTCAAGTCAATCACATCATTCTCCTAATGATGTGACCCCGTTAATCAAATGACAACTCATGTCTATGGCTAGGGAACATAACCATCTTTGATCAACGAGCTAGTCAAGTAGAGGCATACTAGTGACACTCTGTTTGTCTATGTACTCACACATGTATTATGTTTCCGGTTAATACAATTCTAGCATGAAATAATAAACATTTATCATGAAATAAGGAAATAAATAATAACTTTATTATTGCCTCTAGGGCATATTTCCTTCAGTCTCCCACTTGCACTAGAGTTAATAATCTAGTTCACATCGCCATGTGATTTAACACCAATAATTCACATTACCATGTGATTAGCACCCATAGTTCACATCGTCATGTGACCAACACCCAAAGGGTTTACTAGAGTCAATAATCTAGTTCACATCGCTATGTGATTAACACCCAAAGAGAACTAAGGTGTGATCATGTTTTGCTTGTGAGATAATTTTAGTCAACGGGTCTGTCACATTCAGATCCGTAAGTATTTTGCAAATTCTATGTCTACAATGCTCTGCACGGAGCTACTCTAGCTAATAGCTCCCACTTTCAATATGTACCTAGATTGAGACTTAGAGTCATCTGGATCAGTGTCAAAAACTTGCATCGACGTAACCCTTTACGATGAACCTTTTGTCACCTCCATAATCGAGAAACATATCCTTATTCCACTAAGGATAATTTTGACCGTTGTCTAGTGATCTACTCCTAGATCACTATTGTACTCCCTTGCCAAACTCAGTGGTAGGGTATACAATAGATCTGGTACACAGCATGGCATACTTTGTAGAACCTATGGCTAAGGCATAGGGAATGACTTCCATTCTCTTTCTATCTTCTGCCGTGGTCGGGCTTTGAGTCTTACTCAATTTCACACCTTGTAACACAGGCAAGAACTCTTTCTTTGACTGTTCCATTTTGAACTACTTCAAAATCTTGTCAAGGTATGCACTCATTGAAAAAACTTATCAAGCGTCTTGATCTATCTCTATAGATCTTGATGCTCAATATGTAAGCAGCTTCACTGAGGTCTTTCTTTGAAAAACTTCTTTCAAACACTCCTTTATGCTTTGCAGAATAATTCTACATTATTTCCGATCAACAATATGTCATTCACATATACTTATCAGAAATGTTGTAGTGCTCCCACTCACTTTCTTGTAAATACAGGCTTCACCGCAAGTCTGTATAAAACTATATGCTTTGATCAACTCATCAAAGCGTATATTCCAACTCCGAGATGCTTGCACCAGTCCATAGATGGATCGCTGGAGCTTGCACATTTTGTTAACACCTTTAGGATCGACAAAACCTTCTGGTTGCATCATATACAACTCTTCTTTAATAAATCCATTAAGGAATGCCGTTTTGTTTATCCATTTGCCAGATTTCATAAAATGCAGCAAGTGCTAACATGATTCGGACAGACTTAAGCATAGATACGAGTGAGAAACTCTCATCGTAGTCAACACCTTGAACTTGTCGAAAACCTTTTGTGACAATTCTAGCTTTGTAGATAGTAACACTACTATCAGCGTCCGTCTTCCTCTTGAAGATCCATTTAATCTCAATGGCTCGCCGATCATTTGGGCAAGTCAATCAAAGTCCATACTTTGTTCTTGTACATGGATCCTATCTCAGATTTCATGGCCTCAAACCATTTCACGGAATCTGGGCTCATCATCGCTTCCTCATAGTTCGTAGGTTCGTCATGGTCAAGTAGCATGACCTCCAGAATAGGATTACCGTACCACTCTGGTGCGGATCTCACTCTGGTTGACCTACGAGGTTCGGTAGTAACTTGATCTGAAGTTACATGATCATCATCATTAGCTTCCTCACTAATTGGTGTAGGAGTCACAGGAACAGATTTCTGTGATGAACTACTTTCCAATAAGGGAGCAGGTACAGTTACCTCATCAAGTTCTACTTTCCTCCCACTCACTTCTTTCGAGAGAAACTCCTTCTCTAGAAAGGACCCATTCTTAGCAACGAATATCTTGCCTTCGGATCTGTGATAGAAGGTGTACCCAACAGTAACTTTTGGGTATCCTATGAAGACGCATTTCTCCGATTTGGGTTCAAGCTTATCATGCTGAAACTTTTTCACATAAGCATCGCAACCCCAAACTTGAAGAAACGACAACTTTGGTTTCTTGCCAAACCATGGTTCATAAGGTGTCATCTCAATGGATTTAGATGGTGCCCTTTTTAACGTGAATGCAGCTGTCTCCAATGCATAACCCCAAAAAGATAGTGGTAGATTGGTAAGAAACATCATAGATCGCACCATATCTAATAAAGTACGGTTATGACGTCCGGACACACCATTACGCTGTGGTGTTCCAGGTGGCGTGAGTTGCGAAACTATTCCACATTGTTTCAAATGAAGACCAAACTCGTAACTCAAATATTCTCCTCCACGATCAGATCATAGAAACTTTATTTTCTTGTTATGATGATTTTCTACTTCACTCTGAAATTATATGAACTTTTCAAATGTTTCAGACTTTATGTTTCATCAAGTAGATATACCCATATCTGCTCAAATCATCTGTGAAGGTCTGAAAATAACGATACCTGCCGCGAGCCTCAATATTCATCGGACCACATACATCAGTATGTATGATTTCCAACAAATCTGTTGCTCGGTCCATTGTTCCGGAGAACGGCGTTTTAGTCATCTTGCCCAAGAGGCATGGTTCGCAAGCATCAAGTGATTCCAAAAGCCCATCAGCATGGAGTTTCTTCATGCGCTTTACACCAATATGACCTAAACGACAGTGCCACAAATAAGTTGCACTATCATTATTAACTTTGCATCTTTTGGCTTCAATATTATGAATATGTGTATCACTACGATCGAGATCCAACGAACCATTTTCATTGGGTGTGTAACCATATAAGGTTTTATTTATGTAAACAGAACAACAATTATTCTCTTACTTAAATGAATAACCGTATTGCAATAAACATGATCAAATCATATTCATGCTCAACGCAAACACCAAATAACACTTATTTAGGTTCAACACTAATCCCGAAAGTATAGGGAGTGTGCGATGATGATCATATCAATCTTGGAACTACTTCCAACACACATCGTCACTTCACCCTTAACTAGTTTCTGTTCATTCTGCAACTCCCGTTTCGAGTTACTACTCTTAGCAACTGAACCAGTATCAAATACCGAGGGGTTGCTACGAACACTAGTAAAATACACATCAATAATTTGTATATCAAATATACCTTTATCACTTTGCCATCCTTCTTATCCGCCAAATACTTGGGGTAGTTCCGCTTCCAGTGACCAGTTCCTTTGCAGCAGAAGCACTTAGTCTCAGGCTTAAGTCCAGACTTGGGCTTCTTCACTTGAGCAGCAACTTGCTTGCCATTCTTCTTGAAGTTCCCCTTCTTCCCTTTGCCCCTTTTCTTGAAACTAGTGGTCTTGTCAACCATCAACACTTGATGTTTTTCTTGATTTCTACCTTCGCCGATTTTAGCATTGCGAAGAGCTTGGGAATTGTTTTCGTCATCCCTTGCATACTATAGTTCATCACGAAGTTCTACTAACTTGGTGATGGTGACTAGAGAATTCTGTCAATCACTATTTTATCCGGAAGATTAACTTCCACTTGATTCAAGCGATTGTAGTACCCAGACAATCTGAGCACATGCTCACTGCTTGAGCTATTTTCCTCCATCTTTTAGCTATAGAACTTGTTGGAGACTTCATATCTCTCAACTCAGGTATTTGCTTGAAATATTAACTTCAACTCCTGGAACATCTCATATGGTCCATGACGTTCAAAACGTCTTTGAAGTCCCGATTCTAAGTCGTTAAGCATGGTGCACTAAACTATCAAGTAGTCATCATATTGAGCTAGCCAAACGTTCATAACGTCTGCATCTACTCCTGCAATAGGTCTATCACCTAGCGGTGCATCAAGGACATAACTCTTCCGTGCAGCAATGAGGATAATCCTCAGATCACGGATCCAATCCGCATCATTGCTACTAACATCTTTCAACTCAGTTTTCTCTAGGAACATATCAAAATAAACAGGGAGCTAAACGCGAGCTATTGATCTACAACATAGATATGCTAATACTACCAGGACTAAGTTCATGATAAATTTAAAGTTCAATTAATCATATTACTTAAGAACTCCCACTTAGATAGACATCCCTCTAATCATCTAAGTGATCACGTGATCCAAATCAACTAAACCATAACCGATCATCACGTGAAATGGAGTAGCTTTCAATGGTGAACATCATTATGTTGATCATATCTACTATATGATTCACGCTCGACCTTTCGGTCTCAGTGTTCCGAGGCCATATCTGCATATGCTAGGCTCGTCAAGTTTAACCTGAGTATTCTGCGTGTGCAAAACTGGCTTGCACCCGTTGTAGATGGACGTAGAGCTTATCACACCCGATCATCACGTGGTGTCTGGGCACGACGAACTTTGGCAACGGTGCATACTCAGGGAGAACATTTTTATCTTGAAATTTAGTGAGAGATCATCTTATAATGCTACCGTCAATCAAAGCAAGATAAGATGCATAAAAGATAAACATCACATGCAATCAATATAAGTGATATGATATGGCCATCATCATCTTGTGCTTGTGATCTCCATCTCCGAAGCACCGTCATGATCACCATCGTCACCGGCGCGACACCTTGATCTCCATCGTAGCATCGTTGTCGTCTCGCCAATCTTATGCTTCTACGACTATCGCTACTGCTTAGTGATAAAGTAAAGCATTACTGGGCGATTGCATTGCATACAATAAAGCGACAACCATATGGCTCCTGCCAGTTGCCGATAACTCGGTTACAAAACATGATCATCTCATACAATAAAATTTAGCATCATGTCTTGACCATATCACATCACAACATGCCCTGCAAAAACAAGTTAAACGTCCTCTACTTTGTTGTTGCAAGTTTTACGTGGCTGCTACGGGCTGAGCAAGAACCGTTCTTACCTACGCATCAAAACCACAACGATAGTTTGTCAAGTTGGTGCTGTTTTAACCTTCGCAAGGACCGGGCGTAGCCACACTCGGTTCAACTAAAGTCGGAGAAACTGACACCCACCAGCCACCTGTGTGCAAAGCACGTCGGTAGAACCAGTCTCGCGTAAGCGTACGCGTAATGTCGGTCCGGGCCGCTTCATCCAACAATACCGCCGAACCAAAGTATGACATGCTGGTAAGCAGTATGACTTGTATCGCCCACAACTCACTTGTGTTCTACTCGTGCATATAACATCTACGCATAAAACCTGGCTCTGATACCACTGTTGGGGAATGTAGTAATTTCAAAAATTTCCTACGCACACGCAAGATCATGGTGATGCATAGCAACAAGAGGGGAGAGTGTTGTCCACGTACCCTCGTAGACCGAAAGAGGAAGCGTTAGCACAACGCGGTTGAAGTAGTCGTACGTCTTCACGATCCGACCGATCAAGTACCGAACGTACGGCACCTCCGAGTTCAGCACACGTTCAGCCCAATGACATCACTCGACCTCCGACCCAGCCGAGTGTTGAGGGAGAGTTTCGTCAGCACGACGGCGTGGTGACGATGATGATGTTCTACCGACGCAGGGCTTCGCCTAAGCACCGCTACAGTATTATCGAGGTGGACTATGGTGGAGGGGGGCACCGCACACGGCTAAAAGATCAAACGATCAATTGTTCTGTCTCCAAGGGGTGCCCCCTCCCCGTATATAAAGGAGTGGAGGAGGGGGAGGGCCGGCCCTCTCTATGGCGCGCCCTGGGAGGAGTCCTACTCCCACCGGGAGTAGGATTCCCCCTTCCAAGTAGTAGGAGTAGGAGTCAAGGAAAGGGGAGAGAGAAGAGAAGGAAGGAGGGGGCGCAGCCCCTCCCCCTAGTCCAATTCGGACTAGGCCTTGGGGGGGGGGGCGCAGCCTCTCCTCTCTCTTTCCCCTAAAGCCCAATAAGGCCCATATACTTCCCGGCGAATTCCCTTACTCTCCGGTACTCCGAAAAATACCTGAACCACTCGGAATCTTTCCGATGTACGAATATAGTCGTCCAATATATCGATCTTTACATCTCGACCATTTCGAGACTCCTCGTCATGTCCCCGATCTCATCCGGGACTCGAACTACCTTCGGTACATCAAAACACATAAACTCATAATATAACCGTCATCGAACTTTAAGCGTGCGGACCCTACGGCTTCGAGAACAATGTAGACATGACCGAGACACGTCTCCGGTCAATAACCAATAGCGGAACCTGGATGCTCATATTGGCTCCCACATATTCTACGAAGATCTTTATCGGTCAAACCGCATAACAACATACGTTGTTCCCTTTGTCATCGGTATGTTACTTGCCCGAGATTCGATCGTCGGTATCTCAATACCTAGTTCAATCTCTTTACCGGCAAGTCTCTTTACTCGTTCCGTAATACATCATCCCGCAAACTAACTCATTAGTTGCAATGCTTGCAAGGCTTATAGTGATGTGCATTACCGAGAGGGCCCAGAGATACCTCTCCGACAATCGGAGTGACAAATCCTAATCTCGAAATACGCCAACCCAACAAGTACCTTCGGAGACACCTGTAGAGCACCTTTATAATCACCCAGTTACGTTGTGACGTTTGGTAGCACACAAAGTGTTCCTCCGGTAAACGGGAGTTGCATAATCTCATAGTCATAGGAACATGTATAAGTCATGAAGAAAGCAATAGCAACATACTAAACGATCAAGTGCTAAGCTAACGGAATGGGTCAAGTCAATCACATCATTCTCCTAATGATGTGACCCCGTTAATCAAATGACAACTCATGTCTATGGCTAGGAAACATAACCATCTTTGATCAACGAGCTAGTCAAGTAGAGGCATACTAGTGACACTCTGTTTGTCTATGTACTCACACATGTATTATGTTTCCGGTTAATACAATTCTAGCATGAATAATAAACATTTATCATGAAATAAGGAAATAAATAATAACTTTATTATTGCCTCTAGGGCATATTTCCTTCATGTGACATGCTTCATCCTTAGCATTTATGCATCTACCTATGAAGAGAGCAAAATAATGTATAGCAGGAAAGTGAATGCTCCCTATGGTAGCTTGCGTTATATCTCTTGATTCTCCCACAGTTATACTAGCAAGAAAGTTTCTAAATTCAGATTTACGGGGATCAACAGTACTACCCCATTGTGGGAGTTTGCAGGCAAAAGTAAAATCCTCTAAGTCCATGGTATAAGATTTGTCATAAAGATCAAACATGACTGAAGGAGAATTACGCGAAGATGAAAACTCAAACCTCCTCACAAATGAGCTTGTGAGATCATGATACTGGGGGCATTTGTCTGCCTCAAAGTCCACAAGACCGGTGTTACGCAAATATGCGTTAAATTCTTCTTTGATTCCCGCACGATCCATAAAATTTTCCCAAGGCCATTCACAGGGCCTCACGGGAGCGTCCCTTGGGGGCTCCTCATTGGCATCACGCATTGCAAGCCTGGGTCCTTGCTTCCTTGAAGAACCACCTTGGAACATCTTCCTAAGCATATTGTTTTTCTCTGAAAAATTTCTGAAATTTTTAGTAACTTCAAACAAAAGTGAACCAACTTCAATAAAACTGATAGCAACTACTCCTACAAGTGCCTAGAGCCTATATCAAGCATTAGAACTACTTGGAACCATATAAATTTGACATGCAAGCTCAAGAACATGGTCACCTATGCAGCACAAATTTGCAAAGAATAAAGCACTAGAACAAAAACTAATTGGACCAATGGAGGAGTCACATACCAAGGAACAATCTCCCCAAGCAGTTTTGCGAGAGGTGCTTTGAGCAAGGAGATCGAAAATTACAGCAAAGTGGCCTAGAACTCGTGCTTGAGCTGGTTATTCGGGTTTGTCGGAGGAAGAAGAAGAGGATGGGTGCAGGAATAAGTGGAGGAGGGCCACCGTGGGCCCACGAGGCAGGGGGCGCGCCCAGGGCGGTAGGCGCGCCCTCCACCCTCGTGACCAGGTGGCAGCTCCCCCCGCGGTGATTTTTGCACCATAAATCCTCAAATATTCCCGAAAAAATCATATTAAATTGGCATGGCATTCTGAGGACTTTTATTTTCGGGATATTTTTATATTGCACGGATAAATCAGGAAACAGACAGAAAAATACTATTTTTACTTTATTTCCACTAAATAACAGAAAGTATAAAGAGGGTACAGAAGGTTGTGCTTCTAGTTTCATCCATCTCATGCTCATCAAAAGGAATCCACTAACAAGGTTGATCAAGTCTTGTTAACAAACTCATTCCGATTAACATGGAACCAGAGAAATTTCGAATAACACTAAGTTACCTCAACGGGGATATGCACATCCCCTATAATAAGTATATCATATTTCTTCTTGACAGTAGGAAGAGGAAATTCAAAACCTCCAAATATAATCGATGGAATTTTTCCAATAGAGTTGATACTATGAAATTGAGGTTGTTTCCTCGGAAAGTGTACCGTATGCTAATTACCATTAACATGAAAAGTGACATTGCCTTTATTGCAATCAATAACAGCCCCTGCAGTATTCAGAAAAGGTCTTCCAAGAATAATAGACATACTATCGTCCTCAGGAATATCAAGAATAACAAAGTCCGTTAAAATAGTAACGTTTGCGACTACAACAGGCACATCCTCACAAATACCGACAGGTATAGCAGTTGATTTATCATCCATTTGCAAAGATATTTCAGTAGGTGTCAACTTATTCAAATCAAGTCTACGATATAAAGAAAGGGGCATAACACTAACACCGGCTCCAAGATCACATAAAGCAGTTTTAATATAATTTCTTTTAATGGAGCAAGGTATAGTAGGTACTCCTGGATCTCCAAGTTTCTTTGGTATTCCACCCTTAAAAGTATAATTAGCAAGCATGGTGGAAATTTCAGCTTCCGGTATCTTTGTTTTATTTGTAATGATATCCTTCATATATTTAGCATAAGGATTTGTTTTGAGCACATCAGTCAATCGCATACGCAAAAAGATAGGTCTAATCATTTCAGCAAAGCGCTCAAAATCCTCATCATCCTTTTTCTTGGATGGTTTGGGAGGAAAAGGCATGGGTTTCTGAACCCATGGTTCTCTTTCTTTACCATGTTTCCTAGCAAAAAAGTCTCTCTTATCATAACGTTGATTCTTTGATTGTGGGTTATCAAGATCAACAACAGGTTCAACTTCTACATCATTATCATTATTAGGTTGAGCATCATCATGAACATCATCATTAACATTTTCACTAGGTTCATGTTCATTACCAGATTGTGTTTCAGCATCAGACATAGATATATCATTTGGATTCTCAGGTGGTTCAGCAATAGGTTCACTAGAAGTTTGCAAAGTCCTATCATTTTTCTTTTTCTTCCTTTTAGAAGAACTAGGAGCATCAATATTATTTCTCTGAGAATCTTGCTCAATTCTCTTAGGTGGCCTTCAGGATACAAAGGTTCCTGAGTCATTCTACCAGTTCTAGTAGCCACTCTAATAGCATAATAATTTTTCTTACTATTCATTTCATCAAGCAATTCTTTTTGAGCCGTAAGTACTTGTTCTACTTGAGTGGTAACCATAGAAGCATGTTTGCTAACAAGTTTAAGTTCACCTCTAATATTAGCCATATAATCACCCAAGTGTTTAATCATATAAGCATTTTGTTTTAATTGTCTACCAAAATAAGCATTGAAGTCTTCTTGCTTAAACATAAAGTTATCAAACTCATCCAAGCGCTGACTAGCAATTTTAGTAGGAGGGATTTCAGCTTTATCATATCTATAGAGAGAATTTACCTTTACTACCTGTGTCGGGTTATCGGGATCAGGAGGTTCTTCAATACATAAAGGACTAAAATCATATGTTTCTTCAACAGGCGGTATATTAAGACCATGTATTTCTTCAATAGGAGGTAAATTCTTAACATCTTCAACTTTAATACCTTTTTCTTTCATAGATTTCTTTGCCTCTTGCATATCTTCGGGACTGAGAAATAGAACACCTCTTTTCTTCGGAGTTGGTTTAGGAATAGGCTCAGTAATTGGAGCAGGAGCTGGCTCAGGGGCGGGCTCAGGAGGTGCCCAATTATTTTTATTTGTCAACATATTATTTAATAAAATTTTAGCTTCATCCGGTGTTCTTTCCCTGAAAAGAGAACCAGCACAACTATCCAGGTAATCTCTGGAAGCATCGGTTAGTCCATTATAAAAGATATCAAGTATTTCATTTTTCTTAAGAGGATGATCAGGCAAAGCATTAAGTAACTTGAGAATCCTCCCCCAAGCTTGTGGGAGACTCTCTTCTTTAATTTGCACAAAGTTGTATATTTCCTTTAAAGCAGCTTGTTTCTTATGAGCAGGGAAATATTTAGCAGAGAAGTAGTAAATCATATCCTGGGGACTACGCACACAACCAGGATCAAGAGAATTAAACCATATCTTAGCATCACCCTTTAATGAGAACGGAAATATTTTAAGGATATAAAAGTAGCGAGATCTCTCATCATTAGTGAACAGGGTGGCTATATCATTTAATTTAGTAAGATGTGCCACAACAGTTTCAGATTCGTAGCCATGGAAAGGATCAGATTCAACCAAAGTAATTATATCAGGATCAACAGAGAATTCATAATCCTTATCGGGAACACAAATAGGTGAAGTAGCAAAAGCAGGATCAGGCCTCATTTTTATCTCTAAGTGATTCTTTGTTCCATTAAGCTATTAACCTTCTAAGCTCATCGTTATCGTTGCAAGCTAAAATAGCAACAGAAGCCTCTTTATTAAAAATATAACCTTCAGGAATAACAGGCCTATCCTCATCATCATTTTCATCAATATTATCAGATTCAATAATTTCTTTCTCTCTAGCCCTAGCAATTTGCTCATCAAGAAATTCACTAAGGGGCACAGTAGTATCAAGCATAGAAGTAGTTTCATCATAAGTATCATGCATAGCAGAAGTGGCATCATCAATAACATGCGACATATCAGAACGAATAGCAGAAGCAGGTTTAGGTGTCACAAGCTTACTCATAACAGAAGGTGAATCAAGTGCAGAGCTAGATAGCAGTTCCTTACCTCCCCTCGTAGTTGAGGGATAAATTTTTGTTTTCTCATAATTCAAGTTCTTCATAGTGTCCAGCAGATATAAATCCCAAGTGACTCAAAGAATAGAGCTATGCTCCCCGGCAATGGCGCCAGAAATTAGTCTTGATAACCCACAAGTGTAGGGGATCGCAACAGCTTTCGAGGGTAGAGTATTCAACCCGAATTTATTGATTCGACACAAGGGGAGCCAAAGAATATTCTCAAGTATTAGAAGTTGAGTTCTCAATTCAACCACACCTGGGTAACTTAATATCCGCAGCAAAGTATTTAGTAGCAAAGTAATATGATAGTAGTGGTAACGATAACAAAAGAGTAATGAAAGCAAAAGTAATTTTTTTGGTGTTTTGTAGTGATTGTAACAATAGCAACGGGAAAGTAAATAACCGTAAACCAGTATATGGAAAGCTCGTAGGCATTGGATCGGTGATGGATAATTATGCCGGATGCGGTTCATCATGTAACAGTCATAACATAGGGTGACACAGAACTACACTACAAAAAAAAGACACATCCGTGACATTTTGGGCCGAACGAATTTTTTTTTCTGTCATACATATGAGACTTCTATGGCAATAATTGTGACAAAACCCGGTATCATCATAGATGTGGTGGGCTCCTACTTCTATGACAAAAAATCATGACAGATTATGGGCTTTTCATCCTGGGCGGGCCGAAGACGCAGCTGCATGACATTCTTTGGGCCGTCCATGACGGAAAAAACCGTGGTAGAAGCGAGGGGGAGGAAAATTTCGGGGAGTTCCCGGTTACGGTGGGAGGTCGGGGGCCGAGCGATGCGCGTTTCTCTCGTACACGTACGCGCGTGTGTGCGAGGCGTTGGCTCTAACTGAACCCGAGCGAGGCGTTGGGCTCCAACTGAACCCGAGCGATTGCACTGCAGGCTACGCGTTACTGAACCCGAGCGATCGATCGATGGCTGTTAACTGAACCCGATCGAGCGATTCCTTGGCTACTGCTACTAACTAAAGCTGATCGATGGGATGAACAGTGAGCGTTGCGGGGGGGTTTGGATGAACAGTGAGCGGTGGCGTTGCCTCTGGATGAACAGGACCCCGTGGTGTGGTGGAGGGCTGGATGAACAGTAGACGGTGGAGGGGTGCCCGTGGAGGGGTGGATGAACAGGACCCCGTGGTGTGGTGGAGGGCAGGATGAACAGTAGACGGTGGAGGGGTGCCCGTGGAGGGGTGGATGAACAGGACTCCGTGGTGTGGAGGGCAGGATGAACAGTAGACGGTGGAGGGGTGCCCGTGGAGGGGTGGTTGAACAGGACCCCGTGGTGTGGAGGGCTGGATGAACAGTAGACGGTGGAGGGGTGGTTGAACAGTAGCCGGTGGAGTAGCGCGCGGTGGAGGCTGGATGAACAGGAGCCCGTGGAGGCTGGAGGAGGTCGACGGTGGATGAACAGTAGCTCGTGGAGGCTGGAGGGGGTCGACGGCGGAGATGAACAGTATCCCGTGGAGTCCCGTTTTGCGGTACGCCACACCCCTCCCGATGAACAGGACCCCCGTTTCAACCGCAGCGCTCCAACACAAGTCCGTTTCCTCCGTTTTGCGGTACGCCACACCCCTCCCGATCAACAGGACCCCCGTTTCGACCGTAGGAGGTCCGTTTCCTCCGTTTTGCGGTACGCCACACCCCTCCCGATCAACAGGACCCCCGTTTCGACTGTAGGAGGTCCATTTCCTCCGTTTTGCGGTAGCCAGACCTCTCCCGATGAACAGGATCCCGTTTCGAACGTGGCCGGTCGAACACAAGGCCGTTTCCTCCGTTCTGCGGTACGTCAGGCCTCGTTTCCATCGCCTGTTCCGTCCAAGCCCTCCCGATGAACACGACCACGCATTCCGTTCCGACCCAGCCGCGTTGCCTCCCGATGAACACGACGCATTCCGTTGCCTCCCCATGAACACGACGACGACGCTATTTCTCCATTCCGACCCAGCCATGTACACGAGCCCTCGCCGTACGTATGCGCGAGTAGGCGTTCGAGACCCCGCCCGTATGTACACATGCGTGGCCGTATTTTCTTTCTTGCACCCTGGCCGCTGTACGTACGTGTACATGCTACGTGCGCGCCTCTACTACGACACGTGCGCGCCTCTACATCGACCAGTATATATGTACGTACACGTTCGCGACCAGAATGACAACGCTACGTACGCTTCGACCAGGTGGGTCCCGACTGTCAGGCACTTCCTTGCCTGCGAAGATGTAGCTGGTGGGTCCCAGCAGTCAGGGGGCGAATCATTTTTTTTGCCCGGACGCACTTCCTTGCGTGCGAACATGTAGCTGGTGGGTCCCAGCAGTCCGGGGGCTGGTGGGTCCCAGCAGTCAGGGGGGCGAATTGTTTTGGTTTTTTTTGCCCGGACGCACTTCATTGCGTGCGAAGATGTAACTGGTGGGTCCCAGCAGTCAGGGGGCGAATCGTTTTTTTTTGCCCGGACGCACTTCCTTGCGTGCGAAGGTGTAGCTGGTGGGTCCCAGCAGTCAGGGGGAAACGTTTTTTTCACGAAATACGGTGGCCCGTCCGGTGGGTCCCTGCTGTCAGGCGGAGGAATCATTATTTTCTGCGTAATAAGGAGGCACTTCCTTGCTGCCGCCGTGGACCCAGCTGTCAGCCTCTCTACATACAGTCCACGTCCAATGGAAGTCGTTCCTTGACCACGTTGACCACGCCGCGCCGAGAGCACCAGGGCGGTGGACGACGGCGAGGCCTAGGAAGGGGACGACGCGGAGCCGGTGAAGACGCGGCAGTGGATGCCCACGCGGAGAGGAGTATGAGGGTTCACTCGTTCGGCTGCGGTGTGAGGCTGCCGTCGCCGCAGGGCCTGGCCAGCGGTGGGAATAGTAGGGGGCGGTGAGGCCTCCGCGGCAGCACAGCCGGCCACGGGAGGCAGGAGCAGGCGGCACGACCGGCGCTGCTTTGGGCGGCTGGAGCAAGAAGACCAGAGGTTGAAGAAGCACTACGGCCGTTGGATGGACATCGTACGGTCACTGCAGCTAGAATCGTTTATATTGACTAAGTTGACAAAGCCCTTGGTACGTCAACTTAGTAGGCCCACAGGTCAGCTTCCGAAACGGTGCGCCCCAGATGTCAGGGGGAGGAATCATTTTTTGGGCGGGTGAAGCTAGAATATCCGAGATTGAAGAAGAAGCACGGCATCCGTTGGATGGACATCCAACGGCCACTGCTGCTAGAACCGTGTGTTGACTATAAGTTGACAAAGCCTTGCATACGCGTCAACTCTGTTTTTTAGGGGACGCGTCAACTTAGTAAGGCCAGAAGTGTGTGGCAGAGAACTTATAGCCCATTTGAGATTTGTAAGAATGTGTAGCCCATTTTTGAATTCTAATGGAATTTACTACAGCCCATTTACAGTTTGTTAAAAGTACAGCCCATTTCAACCAACCGTTCAAAACAGAATTCAATAAAATTTCCCACATTTTGATGGGATCCGAAATATTTTTATCCCGAAATTTCTAGTCAGATTAAATAAATTTATATTACGTAAAAATCCAACGAAACATTGCGCTCGCAACAATTAATGAAATTAAAATTTTCAATATCCAAAAATAATATTTTATAAAGTAATCACGTGTTTGGTGCATTTTTTTATAGTTACTGCCCAGTTTTTATAATTACATCCCATTTATTATTTCTTAAAGCCCATTTTCTTGTTAAGCCTAATGCATCCCTCCTAGGAAAGATTTGCAGCCCAGCGGGGCGGAGAATAACAACTTGACCTTGCCTGGGTATTCCTAAAAAAAGTATAGCTGGGCTAGCCATTTTCAACTTGAAAAAAAATTAATATCTAGGCTGGATATCTGGCCTGGGCTAGACGGGCCACAGCCCGCCCAGTTAATACCTGCAGCGATGTTTTCGTTGTTGTTCAGAGGAGAAAAATTAATATCTGGGTTAAACATCGAAAAACTCTGCAGTGCTCACACCTCAAAAACACAAATACTGCTCGAGCTGCTTGGTCCCAGCTGTCGGCCGCTTCTTGTGAAATTCTCTCGTTTATTGACTACTACATAGGTTGACAATGGTGTGGGACCGTGATGTCAGGAAACCAGGGGGAAGCAAAATAAATTACTCCAGCGAGCGCTTCCACCTCTGCCTCGTTGTCTCCCGTGGAAACCCCTTTCCTCCCTTTTTTTTGCTCGGGCAAGGACCAATGCATGCAGCACGTCCATGCGGTTATTAGGCAAGAAATAAAAGCGCTTTGCATGCTATGAATTACGATGGCCTGCATGGGTAGCTAATAAGGCATCCTCTTAACTGCTGTGATTAAATGTTGTGTTTAGAAGAGAGAAATATTCTTCTTTTCCACCAATCTGCTTGCACCTAGGTCGTGATGCACCTTCTAATACGACTTATTCACCTAGACGGAGGGAGTATAGTTTTATACATATATATATATAATAAGGAGGCACTTGCGTACGTGAGGCTATGGACCTGGTGGGTCCCCATTGTCATCCTCTCCAAGTAAAGTCATCTCCTCGCCCGCGCGCGCTTTCCGCCCGAAACAGTCAGCGCCGCCCGCCCCGCTTCCCGGTGCAGGCGATTGCTCCGCCTTCAAACGACACAAGTGTCGTCCGTCCGTCCATCTGCCGCCCACATTAATGATACGCGGTTGCCGAGGCGGCTACTCCGGCGCCACACGTCCGTCCCTCCGCCCGCCCACCATTGCTATATAAACTGTTGCGCCGGCCATAGCCGCAGTCATCCGCATCCGTTCCCTTTCTCCTGTCCACACCACTACTGCCCACCATGGCTTCCTCGCGCTCCAGCGCTCTTCGGGACGGGCGGACGACGGACCACAAGGAGATGGCAGCCATTGCTGCCGACCGGCTGGCCGGCAGGCAGCCGGAGGACGACGACGTCCCAATGGAGAACATGGTAGTCGACGATCCGGCGCCAACCCCCTCCTCCGCGCCATCCTCGCCGGTGCATTGCACCATGACCATCGGCGAGGCCCGTGCCCAATATATGGACAGTGTGAGGCAGATGCGTCAGGAGCAGTTCCGGGAGGCGCAGGCCGACGCCGCCTACAACCACCATCTCCTCCAAGAGCACATGCAGGCGGAGGAGCAGATCGCCGCGGAGCGGGCGGAGCAGGAGGCGCTGCTCGACTCGTACCGCTCCGCCCGCAAGGGCCGCCTCGAGCGCTGGCGGTACCGCATGCGGGTGGCGGAGGCTGCGGCCGCCTACAAAGAGGCTAGCAAAGAGGGCGATGAAGCGGGCGAGGCGCTGTTTGGCGAGACCGAGGACGAGGCAGAGGACAATGCCGGCTCCGACGAGTCCCCGCTCCGCTGGCGTCGACGAGGCCCTGCTCCGCCGAGGCCCCGCGGCGCCAACAACGAGGCAGAGGACACCGCCGGCTCCGCCGAGGCCCCGCCCCGCCAACAACGAGGCAGAGGACATCGCCGGCTCAGCCGAGGCCCCACCCTGCCGGCAACGCGGGGGAGGATTTCCACCGCTCCGCTGAGGCGCCGCCCGCCGGCAACGAGACAGAGGACATCGCCGGCTCCGCCGAGGCCCCGCCCCGCTGCCAACGAGGCCGCGCCACACAGAAAACGAGGAAGAGTAGAACACGGTAGGTCGCCGCCGCTCGGGTCCAAGTAAGGCCACCGCTGCTACCCTCCTGTTGAAGCCAAGCTAGGCGGGTTGACCATTGACGGCCGGTTAGCTTCTTGGCGGTGACGTGGAGTCGGGGAGTTCTGCTGGAGAATAACGCTGCTTCTACTTAACTGCTGGTGCAGTTGGCTGACTGACACGTGGGCCCAACAGGCCACATGTCAGTTACGCAACTGCACCTGCAGTTAAGTCACTGAAGCTTCTGTTCGGCTCAGCGGGACACAGGTGGGTAGCTTCGGTTAATTAATTATACCTCCTTCGTCACCAAGCTTCCTCCTTCGTGGATCTCATTGGCACTCTTGATGTGGAAGAAAAGGCGAGAGCAAAGGACACACATGCTTGAGGAATTGAGGGAGGATCTAGTGCCAATATGGTACAGAAGAACTTCCAGCCCCACAAGTTCAAGAACAAGGGCAAGTTTGATGGTAAAGCAAAGTTTGATGGGAAGAACAAGGCTGTGCAACACACGAACTTCAAGAAGAAGAATGACAAGAAGAAAGGTGTTTGTCATGTGGTGATCCTGATCATTGGGCTCCTAGTTGCCCTAATCGCTATGACAAGCTAGGCCGGTTAATTAATTATACATCCAGCGCACCCCTTTATAGTTGAAATGTAATGAAATCCGGCATGTTTATATGAAATCCGACCGTGTATGAATGAATTTATTTCGATTAGTTCGAATTCCTGTATCACTGGCATTGGATGAACATGCAAAACAATACGTACTAGCATTATTCCCAGGGTGATCACCTCGTTTGCAGCAGTTTCACATGTACTCCCTCCGGTCCTTTCTAGTCTGCATACAAGTTTTGTCTGCAGTCAAAGTATCTCTACTTTGACCAATCTTATACAAAAAAGTATGCACTTACACAATGTGCGAAGTAAAAAGGAACAGAAGGAGTACAAAGAGTTTGAGCAGCTTTTTAGCGTTTCTGTACATTGCAATCAAACACACAGGCCTGGCAATCCATAGAGAACATTCAAAACAATCGATGATTATGCATCTCAGCGACTCACATGTCAGAGGCAATATTTACTTCACAACTAAAGAATAAAGAAAAAATTGATCGACGCTGCTGACAGCAAAGGGCGTCCCATTCGAAAATATCAAACGCATGTCTTGCTAAAATCAATGAGCAAAATTTGACAAGGTTGTCCCATTCCAAAATATCAAATGCCTGCGATTGTGGAATGGACAGGGTTTGCCATCAGTTCGGACATTGACATGGCACCTCGTGCTAAATAAACCAGCTGTTCTTTTTGTGCAGTTCCACCAAAATCAACCAAATTCGCGCGTAGCTTGTATGATTTCGCCCTTATATGTTGCAACGCCTTGAACTTATCGGCACCTCCTTTCTTGTGGTGGAAATGAATGATTCGATGTATTCATGAACATTTTGTGCAGTTCCCATTGAAATCAAGCTGAGCACCCCTGTTTGCACAAATACAAAAAAGTGATTAGTATAGAGCAAACTGTACTATGAATTGACAGTTTCAACAGGCACATACATGGTCCATGTAGAGCACACTTTTAGAAAAATGGAACTCACCAGAAAGAATCCTAGAACAACAGCAAAAAATGGAGATTTTGTCAGTCCTTCTGAGCTGAAGTTAGTTTGGTCTTGTGGGGAGTAATGTAACCATCCTTCAACTGCTCCTTCTGATGATAAGATAGACAGGGCTTCTTCATCCTGGCATAATCGGAACTAGTCACTTCACGTACTCCATATTCTTCTTCAGAGGAAGATGATCCTGTTGTGCAACGACAAGAGGACTACTAAATGCTAGCATCACTGTTTGCTCGAAAAAAGGAAAGGAAATATTTAAAACAGCACAGATGAAGCACTTCTCAAGGACAATACCACTTTTTCATGACAGTATCTAAACAGTAGCACAACACCAATAGAGATGACAAAGCTCAATCATATGGATGAAATCAGTGGGCGAGTACCAACCTTTGTCAGGAGGCTTATTGTGTAGAGCATACAGATGAAGCATCTACGGTGGTGGCCAAGCTTACTATATACTCCTCGATTAGTTTAATGTTCCCAACATCTTCTTGTGCAGTTCCACTAAAATATATGGTATCTTCAAAGAAGATCCCTGTTTGCACAAGTAGAGATAATTACATATTACATTAAGAGTGGCATCAAATCAGTGGCAAAACAATTGCTCGTTCCAGCCATAGCAATAAATTAAGATGCAAAACTATATCATTACTTGTGCCATCACAGTTCCAGTGCTTCATTACAGCACCGGGAGTTGATTTTTGTTTTTCTTCCCCTTGTTCTTCCCCTTCATCACTTGGTTCAATAACAAACAAGCTTCGCCTTCAATGTAAGATTTGGCATGTCAATTAGGGAGCACAAGTATAGTACTAAACTTAATTTTCTGATGAAAGTGGCAAAATACAGGCCAGCAGTTGTGAAATATCCTTATCTTACCTCAATGGGATATTACGGTGCACATACAGATTGGAAGTCTTGTCTCCATTTGTGCAGTTCACTAAAATCAAGCAACATTATCGTACAAGTAGCACAACATATGAATGCACACTGCAGAATCATGTGAAAGAAGGCTAGTACTGACCTCTCATGATGCGGAATTCAAACAACTCACAAGAAGAAGATCTGAACCAAATTCGCCTTAACGGATAGGAAGTAAGATCTCCTCTTGTGCAGTTCCACTAAGATCAAGCAATCAAGCAACGTTGTCGGTGTGACATTTTGGTTGAACTGCACAAAACACTCTTAAAACAAAAGTGTTTTGTGCAGTGCAACAAAAGGTCACAATGGCAACGAGGTGAAGCAGATAACCCTGTTTACACAGAGGTGCAAAGGAAACAATTAGTGGTCAATAACGGTGGATGACACAGAAGCCAACAAAAAGAAGCATCTACCTTATCTAAATGGGAAAGAAAGCAAGACAGTAGCATTTCTCAAACGGTGGCATTGATTAATATTAACATAGAGATTATATTAACAATAAAATTCGTTAAACATGTAATTTGCTTTTAACTGTGGCATTGCATCAATTTTGCAGCGGCATTATTAGAGGGTGTTTGTTTACAGGGACATTTTGGTGTAGGGACTAAAAAAACTCCGTGTCAGTCCGTGTTGGTCCCAGTTTTGTTATCAGACGCCTTTCCCTATGTGAGCGCAGCAAATCTAGTCCTGCTCAAACTCTACAGCCTTGTCCCTTCCTTTCCTTTTTGAACTAGTACTTTCGCCCCTTCCTTTCCTTTTTGAACCACGTCCTAGATTTATGCGATACAACTTTCCCCACTACTTTCCCCCATTCCTTTCCTCTTTGAACCACGTCCTAGATTAATGCTATACAACTTTCCCCCTTCATTTCCTCTTTGAACCACGTCCGAGATTCATGCTATATACAACTTTTCCCACTCCTTTCCTCTTTGAACCGCGTCCTAGATTCATGGTATACATGCAGCTAGAGCAATGCATGTGGAGTAAGTAAATTATACCTTAAGGTTCTTGGGGCGTGGTTCGGCGGGCGACGGGACGGCGGCGAAGAAGAAGGGGTCGGAGGCCCTCCCGCGCCGCCGCTGGGTGGAAAGTGAACAGCTGCGCCGGTAGTCCCTCGCCGACGGCGACAGCGTTAAGCCTCCTTCCCTTCCCGGCGGACGGATCCTGCCGGCTCTTTGAGCAGCAGTGAGGGGAGAGAGAGGCCAACGAAGTCTTGTTTAGATCTGGAGAGGGCGAGAGAGTGTGAAGAGAGCAACTACAAGCGCTGAGGCTCCAGCGGGAGAGGGCGAGAGAGTGTGAAGAGAGCAACTACAAGCGCTGAGGCTCCAGCGTGTATATATATACTGGAGAGAGAGTGTGAAGCGTGCAAACCCTAGAAAACATTTTGACCAGTCAAAGAATCCTCCTAGCACAAATTATGCTCAAGTTATCGAACCCGAGACCTCAAGTTTGATGAGCGAACAGGCTAACCAGCTACACAACCCTCCCGTTATGTTCAACGAGAGGGAAATAACCTTTTATACATTCCTGAATCCTTATTATAACATGCACACAAATTTTGGGCACTTGTATTCGACTTAAGTCAGTGTGCCATGGTATCTTGTATACTTACTACTCCCTCTGTCTAGGTGTAATAAGTCACGTTAGAAGGTGCAACGGGACCAAGGTGCGTGCGTGTGCACGTGTGTGTGTGCTTGTGTGTTTAACACCATGTGTGTGTTAGAGAGAGCGACAGATCGACCTACTCCTACACAGAGATGTTGTGTAGTGTACGATTTTAGCCGCGAGAGTCGGTGCATCCTCTCGTTTCCGGGCGTGTCCGGTAGGGACATGCGGACAGCTGCCACGGCCACTCCTGACCAGCCTGGCCCACCCAAAGCCCCTCCATCGCCCGCGCGCGCTTCCCGCCCGAAACGGTCAATGCCGCTCCAAAGAATCGGTGCCGCATTCATGCCCGGGCAGAGCGGACGCGACCTCTCACTGGCGCAAGAGTGATGGTTTCTTCGTCCATCCAACTTACTACTGGGTCTATGTGATTTGACGGCTCATTGGTCTTTATTACTGAGGTCGTAGGACTGCTGGATGTCCCACGCTTTCGGCGAAAGGAGGTATACCTACTAGATTACAATTTTCTCCATTCTTACAGCGGAGGCGTGCAAGAGCAGTGAAAACACGCAGGCTCAGTGATCCGCATGTGGTTCATGGTGAAATCTCTACAAAGACTTATATTTAGGAACGGAGGAAGTACTAGTATAGTACGTACTGTAATTTATCAGCGAGATAAATTTGTACAATGCTATGAAGCTTCCAGCTTCTGTTACATGTATCTTGCGTCCAAGGTTGCCCGTTGCAACATTTCATCAAATACAAAGGAGACTAACATGCATGCTATTGCATCTCAATGATTGACAGATCATAGCAAATATGTACTCCCTCCGTTCCAAAATAAGTTTCTCAACTTTGTGCAAACTTTGGTACAAAGTTGTACTACTACTAAAGTTGACACTTATTTTGGAACAGAGGCAGCTAAAGAAAAAAACGATCCATGCAGTCCCTAGCCCTTGAACCGTGAACCCTGACCAGGCTTCAATTTGCTGGCAACGTTCGAGCTTCCTAATAAATGAAGTTTGCAACCTTTTGACCATCGGATCATTTTGTGCAGTTTCACCAAAATCGAGATGAGCATCCCTGTGGCAAAGAAATTGAACAAGCGTGATTAGAATAAGATTACTGGGACTAGTTGATGAGACATAAACTCATCACAAATACAGTACGTAGAAGCCAGTAGAGGTATGTGCGGGGCAAAGAAGTAGAGAAATATCCACAGGGAGTGATGTGGGCAGCTGGAGCAGTGGTGCAAGCCGGCTGTAAAGGGAGTTGTACCTGAGGGACGTAGCTCAACCTTGAGGAGGGCGGCGGGAGGCGGCAACTGCCCACGTCGCGGCAGTGAGCAAGGGACGAAGGCAACCTCACCGGCTTTGTGAGAGAGAACGGCGGGGACCCCTGATCGGGACGTGCCGACAGTGGTTTTTCGCCGTCGGCGACGGCCACCGCATCTACACTAAGCATCCACCCCTTCCCCAAGCGGACGTGATCCGCCGGGATGTTAGAGATGTGGCCACAGTCGTTTTGTGCGAGAGAGTGTGAAGAGAGCAACCCCAGCAAGCAACCGTGTAGGCTGGCCCGTCCTGACTATGTATATAGTGGAGCGGTTTCCTTTTCTCTCCATATGAACCTATCATATTGCGTACGTGCCACTGAAGAAAAAAAACTTTATTTATAAATGACGCGGCACCTACTACTCGTTCTCCTATAACCTTGCGCTTGGCATCTCCAAGATATTAACCTTGCGATTGGCTCTTCGCCTCTTCGGGAAGTCGAGCAATAATGGTAGTGCAGTATATATCGTTCTGGCTATATGAGACCGAATGAATTGCTGCACGTCCACCACGTGGGCGAGGGTCGAGGGGCGAGGGAGAGTGCTACATACGGAGCAAAATGAGTGAATCTACACTCTAAAATACGTCTATATACATCAGTGTTTGGAGTATGTACTAGTAGTTCATATTGAAATCTACTAAAGGACATATATATTCCAAACAATATGATAGTATAATCTCTATAACCAAGGTAGTAGGGACGAGGAGTAAACGGAGGGAGTAGTAAAATTTTCTCCTCGGGCTGCGAGCCACCGCGCGCGTGGGCGAGGGAGCGGGCGTAAGGCGTGGTAAGCAAGCTTCACCTCATCCTGCGAGCCACCGCGCCCGTGGGCGGGGGAGACGGCGTACTAAGCAAGCTTCTCCTCGTTCTGCGAGTTGACGGGACACATCAAAAGTACTCCAGTGTATAGAGCCTTGCCTCTAAGGTAGGCCCCACATGGTTTGCCTCTTTTTTTAACATAACACGTCAAGTCGCAATTTGTTTGTTCACCCGTGGTAGACGATCCTCCCTCCACCAAGTGGACAACCAGTACACGTGCCAAATTACCACGTGGGCTGCCTTTTTCGTACAGAAATGAGCTCCACCGTGTACCCGCGCGGGTGTGGTTGGGAAAGAGACGGGAGTACGTGCGCCGTGCATGCACCTCTTCTCTTCGTGCACGTCCCCCACCTACGTGGGGTGTGTGTGAGAGATACAAACCGCGTTCGTGAGTGTTTTTTGTTTTGGGGTGGGGGTGGGGTGGGGGTTGATTTCGTGAATTATTTGTGGGAATATGTGTCGATGACATCTCAAACAAAATTTTGCATGCAATGTGTGTGAAATGGAGGCCTATCCATATCATACATAGAGGGTCGGGCAATCCACGAGAAGAGAGGGAGGGGTCATAGCTATCGATAGAGTCAAAGAGAGGATCAAGTGGGTGGGTGCGAGATCGATGAAGAGAGCCATCGAAATTGTTTGTGTGTACAAGTCAAAGATATAGGGCGACTAGCCTACCGGAACGTTAGAGGGCACACGTCAAGTTTGTGTGTGGCAGGGAGACATGACTAGAGCGCTCGATG
This sequence comes from Triticum aestivum, assembly GCF_018294505.1. Classification (NCBI taxonomy): domain Eukaryota; kingdom Viridiplantae; phylum Streptophyta; class Magnoliopsida; order Poales; family Poaceae; genus Triticum; species Triticum aestivum. The sequence continues at coordinate 250,752,875 of NC_057796.1, forward strand.
TATCGGTGTGTGTGGGGGGAGGGGGTGGTGGGAGGGGTAGGCAGAGGCCTAACTATAGAGGTAGAACGACTCGTATATGTGTTGAGAAGGAGAGACCCAGCTATGTCTTGAGGGAGATAGGTCGACATCCATACATAACTGAAGGACGGGAAATATGATGGGACAGAGAGAGAGAGGAGGGAGAGAGGGAGGGAGAGGGAGGGAGAGGGGTAGAGTGCTGGATGGGTGATGGAGTTGCTTCTCGAAGATGGTGGGAGAGGCCTACTAGACAAACTGAGGGTGGAACTGCAATGTTATCAATAAGAGTGGGGATGTGTTTCTGTGTGTGCCTGTGCGTGATAGATCTGTCGGGACGCATCCATGGATGATGAAGGGGAACCATGTGTTTGGTAAGCAAACCTAACTAGATCGGTAGATCAATTGTTGTTTGTCGGAGGAAGGGAGAGACACAACTAATGAGGTAGATCGATTGACGTGTGGGTAAAAACGAGTTATAAGGACCTAGCTAGCTATATGTATAGCGAGAGATCGGTCGGTGTACGTCCATTTGTTAGAGGCAAATAAGGCCCAGCGAGACGGATAGACAGAGAGAATGGAGCTAGGAGGTGGTGCGAGAGGCCCAACTACTAGCTAGATAGGGGGAGGAGTGTGCGGTTGTGAGAGCGATGAAAAGAGGGGCGAGAGTTTACACGTGTGTCTGACCGTATGAGAGACACGAGGCAAGGACACATAAAGGAGGAGATTGAAGGTGTGTTTGTATGTTGTAGGCAGGCACCGCTGGAGAGGTTTATCGATCGGTGTGTGTCGGAAAGGAGTTGTGGAGACTCTGGGAGAACGACCTAAAGAAAAAAATGAATGTGCCAGGTGGATAGAATGCCGAGGGAGGGGGAGGGCGAGGAGGGCATGTGCATGCACGAGAGAAAGTTAGTGGTAGCTACAAAGGTTAGAGGATTGTGTGGGTGTAAGAGACTAACAAAGATCATAATTTGATATGAAAGCGGATTCATATATTTGAATAGGAGATCATAGTGTTTTAAACATTGCATGCATGAATATAGCGGTGATACACGTGCTGTGCACATGTTATACCATAATGTGATAATGCATGGCGTTTGCAACTCACAGCTAAATGCCGAACAATCTAAACCATACTATACATCAAACAATCTCACATTTTATTTGAATTTGTGATAATGTGTGGCGTTCGCAGCTTACAACTAAATATCAAACAATCTAAACAATACTATATATCGAACATTCTCACATTTTATTTGAATTTGTGGTAATGTGTGGTGTTTGCAACTCACATCTAAATACTTGTAGGCGTAGGGGGCGGGGCACCATACATAATGTGATAAACACATTATACATATGAGACATGGTTTAGATTATGAAGATCTAGCTAGAGCTAGAAATGTAATGTGATTTGAAATCAAAATAAAGTGGATTCAAAAAATCTAGTTGGAGTTCATATAGGAGTACACATAGTTCATATGTAACTCGAGACTAATCATGTGGTGTGCTGTGAAGATAATACACAAACGATGGTTTAACTTGACAATAATGATGATTGTAGATCTTATTAAAACAGAGAAACGAATTCAAATGCTTTGACTTCACAACAATCATTACTGTAGATCTTATTCAAATAGAGAAACGAATTCAAATTTAGTTCATATTGAAGCGGTAGTATATACGTTTGGAATGCACTAAAACGTTCATTTGAGTAGTAGGTTGCATGCATTATACACGTAGCGAAATATTTTAATTGAACATAACATGAATTCAAAGTTTTGAATGACATTTGTAGGGCGCATTGATTTGGGACAGTACACGTTAGGCTTGTCCGGAAATTTCAACCCGCGCCTTGTTAGCCCGAAATATTTAAGATATATCTTTGTCTCGTTGTGCTCCGACAACTCCCTCCATCTCAACCCGCGCCTTGCTATTCCGAAATTACAACGCGCGCGAAAACTCCCACCTCCTGTGAAATCCAGACACGCGAAATGCCCGTGGTACCCCTGAACCGAAAGAACCGCCTCAAATCGGTGGGGGTACTTTCGTAACTTACCCCACATTTCGGACAAGCGCGTCTCTAAGCCATGGTTCCCCACTGCCATCCCATCCGCCCACCCATTCGTACACCGAGGCCGCGAAAACCCGCGACGAAACCCCACACCCTGCTCCGTCCGCCACCCAGCCGGAGCCTCTTCCCCGACGACGTCGTCCACAGCAACACCTCGACGTCCCTCATCCACCGTACCGGATGAGGATCCGTCGTCGATCTCATCGTCCCGCCGGTTCAGCCACCCCGTCCTCCACCTCCAAGGAGCTGCCCCGACGTTCCCCTCGTCTTTCGCGCCACCTCCATTCCCACACCGCCGTCTTCACCTGCACCACCGGAAGAGCATCATCATCACCGTTTCCTCGGATGAAGCTGCGGCCTAATCGGCGCCACCAAAGAGGTTGTACACTAATCGCCGCATTTTCTTCTTGATTCGATATCACGGTGCTGCCGGCGCTCGGTCCCGAGCCGACACGGCGCGGCTCCATCCACGGCGGCGTCGCCGGCCACTTCCTCCACGGCGTCGCTCCCTCGGCGGCGACGTCCACATCAGTAGGACCTGCTGCTGCTTTAGCTCTCGCTCGCGCTGCTGCTCTGCTCTTGCTCTCGGTCCCCTGCCTGGTCTGCTCTTGCTATTGCTCTTGCTCGCGCTGCTGCTCTCGCTCTTGCTCTTGCTTGCGATGCTGCTCCGATTTAGCTACACTTCAGTCGACTGAATCGACTTTTGGGTCAGTCGATTTTCAGGTGGTGGGGGGGCTCGCCGGGGTGAAGGAAGAACCAGCCGCAGCGAGGAGGGGGCTCGCCGGAGAGATACCCCACTATCTATCTTAGGGTTCAGGGTCGCCGGCGGTGGCGGGGCGTTGGCGGGTGGTGGCGTGGGGATCGTCGGAGAAAAAGCTCGGCACGGGGTGGCCTAGAGGGATGGACGGGGCGGCGGCGGACCGGTGGTGGGGAGTGTTTTCGGGGCGGGCGGGGCGATGCACCGCCGGCCCGTGGGCAGCGGGGGGCTGCTGTTTGGCCGGCTCAGGGGGTGGAGGTTGAAGATGAACCGCAGGCCCTTGATTTCGTATCCAACGGCAGCAAAATCGACTGACCAGAGATGAAAAAGTCAGTCGACCGACGTGTAGCCTCACCTTGCTAGTGCGTTCAGTTTCGACAGAAAAATCCAGTTTCGGCAGCAAAATTCAGTTTCGACAGTTAAGTTCAGTTTCGACAGTTAAGTTCAGTTTTGACAATTAAGTTTAGTTTTGACAGTTAAGTTCAGAGATGAGCGACTGATGTATTTTACATCTAGCACTTTGTGGTTATGTATTTTACGTCATGTATTGGAGATGCTATGAGAATTCCACTCAGGTTAACGTTGTTCGTTGTCTCTCTTGTCCTGCTTCAGCCTCGGCGTCGTACAACTCACCGGAGCTGCTCCAACGACGAAACCCTCCATCACAGCGGAGCAGTACCTCGGGCTCCATCTCCAGACACCTAAGATCTTCTTCCCCTCCTCCGACAGCCAAGTCAGCCAGAGCATCCCCACCGGCCAACCCAATCACACTGAGATCGACATGGCTTCGCCGAAGAGGTTCTACACTTGTTGCATCTCTTTTTTACTCTACATGTTATATATATTGTCCACTAAGCACACGGATTTGTTCCTTTAGTGTCTCCTTGAAAGAAAAAACGTAGGAATTTTAATTTTCACTTGTCCTCCTTTTCAAATTCCTATTCATGAAGCACAAGACTAAGAGATAGTAGCATAATAGCATTATAACCGTACATTTTCTTGTGGTTTGACTTAATGTCACCATGCTTCTTTGCATCCTGTGATCTTCCAATTGTTGTGAATCAAACACCCAGATTGGCAGAAATCCTGTGTTTTTAAATTCTCTGTTTTGCACGTGCATTCCTATCCTATTCCTGTCTATTTCCTATCCCTGCATTGTTGGAATCCTCCAATTCAAACGAGCCCTTACAGAATTACTTCTCTTACAGATAGTTGTCAAAGAAAACCTTGCGTGGTTTGTCCCGCTCCTGCTGCGCCGTCGTCCACCCCAGCTCAGCTGCTCCAACGACAGAAGGGTCCAGCACAGCAGGGATCCGGCCTCCAGACTGTCTTTCGCCGCCTCAGATCTTCTTCCCCGCCGCTGGCAGCCATGAAAACTGCACTACCATCATCAACCGAGCAGATGACCTCGAGGACTACACGGGTCCGCAAGAGAGGTCTCACTCTTTCGTGTCTGCTTACGTTATGCATCGCTTAATATTACATGCTACTTTATCGTCCTGTTCACCGATTAGACTCTGAGTCAGCTCCAAACTAATGGTCAAACTTGAGTTTTTAAATGGTTGTGGGGTACATATCGGGGCCGCTATCAATAGTATCTATCTACTATCTGGTTAATCTCCGGTGTCTACTATGAGTTTCATGTTGGGTGGGAAACAAACAGTAAAGAAGCCATTATCTGTATTTTTTAACTGAAGCCATTATCTGCCTGCTATTATTGGTTTTGGGTCTATCCACAGGTTGCTACCATCACTCTGGATTTCTGCATGCACTCCTTACATAATCTCACTATGTTTTATTCCTATGCATGACAGTTATTGTAAACAATGGAACTGAACATGTAGAGCAAAAGAGACGAGCCTTGCGTGGCAATAAAATTTCATGCAGACGTCGCTCCATGGTAGGCGCAAAGGCAGCCCCCCTCCACGCATTTCGGATTGTAATCGAGAGGAAGATATCTGTTCTGAGGGGGATTCAGAAGGAGAAGACAACTCCTATTTACCCCCTGAGGTCTTCGCTCTAACTTGGCATGCTGATGTTGGTTATATCATGCATATGGTGTCTTGCATTGCTTACTTTATACATCAAATATGTCATCTGCTTAGTTTAGACATCCTTTGTGCGAATGCCATCTGTTTAGTTTATTCATCGTTTATGTGAATTATGCAACGCCATCTTGTTTAGCCAGGCATCATATATGTGAATTTTGCAATGCCATCCTGCTTAGCCAGTCATCTTATATGTAAATTATATCAGGCCATCCTTTTTTTGGTTACATATTACATTTGTCAAAAATGTTATTACATTCAACTGCTCTTCGTGTGCATCAGCCATTTGACACGGTGATGGCAAATTCTGGAGTGAAAACAAGGTCTTCAGAGCAGACTATGCTATCTGACGAAGCGCATATCTCGCTGGTTACGGATAGCTCCTCAGAGGAGGATTCAGAGACAGATGACCAGTCCTATTCCCCCCCCCCGAGGTGTATGCTCTAACTTGGCAGGGTTATGTTGCTCATATCGTGCGTATGGTGTCTCGCATTGCTATGTCATTTGATTAGTTTAGACATGCTTTGTGTGAATGCCACCTGTTCAGTGTCTAATTACCATATATGTGAATTATGCATTGCCATCTTGTTGCAAGACATTATATATGTGAATTATACAATGCTATCTTGTTGCAAAGGCATTATATATGTGAATTATGCAATGCCATGCTGTTTAGCCAATCATCATGTATGTGAATTATATCATGCTATCATTTTTTTGTATTACGTGTTCCATTTGTCGACAACGTTTGTATATTCAACTACTCTTCCTGTGCATCAGCCATTTGAAGCGGTGATGGAAGTATCTGGAGTGAAAACAAGGTATTCAGAGCAGACAATGCTACCTGCTGAAGCAGACATCTTGCTGGTTACAGAGAGCTCCTCAGAGGAGGATTCAGAGACTGATGACCAGTCCTATTTTCCCCCTGAGGTCTATGCTCAAACTTGGCAGGGTTATATTACCCATGTCATGCATGTTGTCTTGCATTGCTTAGTTTTTACATCATATATGGATTGCCATCTGCTTACTTGCTTACTATATAAATCATATATTTGAATTATATCATGCCATCATGTTTACATAGTACATACACATCATCTATCTGAATTATGGCATGGCAACCCATTTAATAAAGACATCATATAGTTATATCATCTCATCCTGTTTAGTGTTTACAGTCATCATATTTTGAATTATGGCATTCTATCCGTGAATGTATGTGAATTATGGCATGCCAACCTATTTAATAAACACATTATATAGTTATGTCATGTCATCCTGTTTACATAGTCTCATATTTTGAACTATGTCTTTCCATCTTTTTTAGTTAGCCATCATAATGTGAAATTGTGTCATGCTATCCTGTTTAGTTAGCCATCATATATGTGAAATTGTGTCATGCTATCCTGTTTGGTTAGACAACATAAATATGAATTATTTCATGCCCTCTTTTATTCCCCACTATCCATTGCACCTGTCTATCATACAATGTCTATACTTTCAATTACTTTTCTTGTTTATCAGCCATTTGAATTGGAGAGCGTGATGGCAGTATCTAAGGGAGTAACAACACGGTCTTCAGAAAAGATAGTGCTACCAGTTGATGCAGATAGAACCACGGTTGTACTTGCCCAAGGACCAGATCCACCGCACATAACCCAGACTCTCGCAGATTGTACCCCTACCCAGTTGGACAGAGAACCAGCTACACCCCTTCTAACCCCAACCCCGGCAGATAGTAACCCAGTTCCAGTTGACACAGCACCGTCTCCACCACAGAGCACCCAAACACGAGCAGTTAGTAAGGGAACTGCAGTGCCCAAAGCACGAGGACCACCACTCCGAATCCCAACTCAACGCTTAAAGGAGAAGAAGATTTGTTCTCAGGTCAGGTTCTGTAGCTATGGTTCATACTCCTTTGCTCTTGCATGACTGTATTTACTCATACCAACTATTTTCAAATTTGAAGGATGGAATTGAAACTCCAATGGCGCAACAGGTATGTTTTAAACTTGTTTCTTTAACTGGTTTGCTGTTGTAACCTGCTCTATGTTGATTTCAGTTTCAATTGAATAAACAGTTATGTTCTCATGTCATGCACATTACAAGTGTTGTTATTGCTCTATAGTTACCCACACTTATATTCTGTCTATTCTGCTTTGTCTTGAACAAATATTATTTGAACTGTGTCTCTATCTTGATTTGGCAACAAAAACTAGAATGATATAGACCATAAAGTGACCATGGTACATAGATATATGTTTGTTTCATGCTGTTATCCTGTCCACTTTACTACTGAACTCATTTACCAAAATGAGTTTCATATACAACATGGTAAACATGTGATGTGTCTGCTTGTTTCTCTTTTAGAATGCGGACAAAATATTGGAGAACAGTACCGCGTTATCCAATGGTAAAGGAAGTAATGCAGATAAGGTTCAAGATAGTGAGACATCCCTGTTGGTCTCCAAGAAAGCTGATAAAAACTATCTTGACGACAGTGAGGGAACCCAAAAGTCCTGTCTTGATGTAGTGTTCGAGTTACTGGCCACTACTGCTGGCACAAGCTCTTCGAACTCGCTGCCTGAATCAGTTCGTCTTCTTGAGTCTCAACTTCAAGTTGAAAGACATCGATCAGATGTGCTGCGACAGGAAGCTGAAGGACTGAGGAAGTCCCTGCAGAATTCAGATGCATATTTTCTGGTGCAACAGCAAGCGCTGGAGGATTTAAGCGCCAAACAAGAGAAAGTTAATAAGCTTGCTAAGCATCTTGCCAGCATTATGGGTACCCAGGATATTGTTTCTTGAGATCTTCTGAAGTGGTTTCAGTTCTGGATTTGTTTTGCTGCGGCGTTTATTTGCGCTGGTCGCCAACTTTGACAACCAGTGTATATGATATGCTGCTTTGTTCCCTATATTTGCACTGGTGGCGAACTTTGATGCCCAGTGGATGTAATATGTGTAATAGCCGTGATAGCCTAGCGTTAGTTGCTTGCGTATTTATTTCCTTGTTGTCTTGTTTATTTGTTTGCTTGTAGTCATTGCAGTTCTTTTTCCGCGGTTAGCTAGTGGCTGCAATAACCTATTTTTTAAAACTAGGCCACAATAACCATGGGCTAATATTTACTGTAGTGACACTGGGCCTCCTACTGGCCGTAGAAACAGTGGGCCTTCTACGGGCCGTAGAAACAATGGGCCTTCTACGGGCCGTAGAAACAATGGGCCTTCTGCGGGCCGTATTATCAATGGGCCTTATACGGGCCGTATAATCGATTGGCCAAACATGGGCCAAACAGACCGCATTATGGCCGTAAACGGGCTAGAGTTGGAATCGTCCGTTCATGGGCCGACCATAACGGGCCATCGTTAATAGGCCGTATTTGATGACGCTATGAAATCGGCCCAACGTATTAACGGACCACAAACGGGCCGACTGTAACCACGGGCTGAATTTGGCCCACAAGCAGAAAATGACAGTAACGGGCCGTAAGTAAACGAATGCTGGAAATGAGCCCAAGAATAAATGGGCTCTGAGAAGGCCGAAAGATAACATGGGCTGGAAACGGCCCAACGGAATAACGGGCCGTTAATGGGTATAAAGTGATACACTGTTCATTACGGGCCAGTTTCACCACGGGCCGTTAATGGGTGTAAAGTGATACACTGTTCATTACGGGCCAGTTTCACCACGGGCCGTTAGTAGGCCAAGAGTTACATAGGGCCTCATATGGGCCGAAAGACGTCATGGGCCATACATGGGCCAGAAGTGAAAACGGGCTGGAATCATATTGGATGGCCCAGATGACGCTACTGGGCCTAATTCGGATAGGGCGTAACGGGCCTTGGGTTAGCGGGCTGTAAATGGGCTATATTCGAACAGGCCATTAACAGGCTTTCCATGGGCCGGCCCGCCAGCTTTTGACCAAGTCAAACGGGCCGGCCTTTTCACAGGAATGGGCCTCTGTTGGGCCGTGCCACGTGTCGACGTATCATAGGCGCCTATCTGACCCACTGACGAGCTGACACGTGTTTCGTCCGGCCAATAAGAATTTTACACGTGGAAATTTCCCATTGGTCGGGGCTGTTAACGGGTTATCGGATCCAAAACCCGACCCGATAGCTTAACGGCGTTCCGTTACGGTGGATGCCACGTGTCAGTCACCCTTGACGAAAGCACTTCTGTGACGCGCGATTTATCGTCATG